>NC_049258.1:22671953-22971953 GCF_011100685.1 Canis lupus familiaris | reverse complement strand
AATCCCACGTTGGGCTCCTGGTGCATGGAGCCTGCTTCTCCCTCTGCCTATGTCTCTGCCTCTCCCTCTCTCTCTGTGACTATCCTAAATAAATAAAAATTTTTAAAAAATGAAAGGTCTCGTGATTAAGGTTTTATTAGATGGTAATAAGTGACCTTTTCCCAACAATAACTAGCCACCTCAAGGTCCTGGAAACCTTGCTTCCAGAATTCCTTAGAGAGTGGGCTATCCCCAAACCCTTCCCAACTCCCAGCTATATAATTAACCACTCCTCACAGGCCCGGGGCAGCAGCTGTTTCTGCCCATGGGTCCTGTCCTCAGGCTTTAATAAAACCACCATTTTGCACCAAAGACCTCTCAAGAATTCTTTCTTGGTCTTGGCTCCGGACCACACCCCACCAAACTTCACTTATATTCCAAAATTTCATCAATTATATACTTGGGAGGGACACCTGGGTGGCCCAGCGGTTGAGCCTCTGCCTTCGGCTCAGGGCATGATCCCAGAGTCCCGGGATCGAGTCCTGCATCGGGCTCCCTGCATGGAGCCTGCTTCTCCCTCTGCTTATGTCTCTGCCTCTCTCTCTGTCTCTCATGAATGAATAAATAAAATCTTTAAGAAAATATATACTTGGGAGTTGGGGGACATTGGAAAAGGGAGGTTTTCTAAAGAACATCCTTATGCTAAAGAGGACCTATAAGATTGGAGGCCTTGCCATTGTCAAGTTAAAATTATTTTTCCCTTTAGTAAAGCAAAACAGTAGGACAGTTGGGAGTTTCCTGGAAGAATGTTATAGTCTGCCTATCACAAGTCCTGGTTAATGGGCTGCAGGTTATAAGGAAATTTAATTTACATTCCCTTCTACCTTTGTTTCCCACATCAATGTGGATGTATGGGTGATGTTAGGGCTCCAGGAAATTAAGTCTATGGGTCCCTGGAAGTTAGGGTCTTGATAAGAATGCTTTTTTCTAGTAAATCAAGAGATTTGTAAACTGAGGGAGACTCCCATCCCACTGGACTGTGAACTCTATTAACCATTAGTTTTTCCTTTCCCTTAGTTTTGGGGCAGCCAGGAGTGCCTGAGGAAGGTCACACATAGCCCACCTGGGAGTGGGGTGTCAGCTTGTGCTTTGTCCTCAGCTGGCCTCCTGCTCCCTCATCAACTGTATGTAACCCTCATTCAGACCCAAACCTTGGTTATGGGCTGCCACACGGGCATTGCACATCTTTGTGAATGACGAAAGAAAACTATCTTGTCCTTCCTGGAGTTACTGATCAATAATCCTATTCCTCACATCCCTTTACGCTAAAACTCATGATTCCTGCCTGTATGCTAATCTATAATCTCAGTGAAAAAGGTACCATCCCTATAACTTCATTTTCCAGATCATTTTCTGCCCTGTGAAGAGTGCATTTCCCTGGCAGCTGTCCTAACTTTGGCTTGAATAAAAAAACTCTTTCTTACTTTCAGAGATTCTGAAAGGTTTGTTCATTTTGTGTCAACCATTTCAGTGCTTTTATCTTGTATGCATTTCTCTCCCCCCCCCCCCCCCCCCTTTATCCCTCTTGTCCCTCCCTCTTCCCCACTCTCTCACACTCACCTCCTCCAGGGCAGGTTTGTTTCCTGGAAGAAATAGAAGAGATTCTAGTACCTCTGCTTGTTTGTGTCTCAAGGGCAGAGGGTGGGGGCAGAGGAAATGATGTTAGCCACTAAGCATTTGGAACACTGCAAAACTGAAGTTTGGGGTGAAACTTTCAGGTTATCTAAACTTTTTAAGACTTAGCATCTTGTTTCACTGAAAATCCTGGAGAATAAAGGGTTTATTCCCCCTTGGACTTGAATCAATATGAAGGTGTTGCTCAATATCAGTAGGTAAGTGGTTAAGTTTTCCTGCTTCTGGGCTTTTACATACCTTCTTAGAGCCCTTCTGAAATGATTTCAGTTTCTTCCTCTAGGTTGTGAGCCTAACTAGGATGAGGGCCATGTCCACGTCATTTCAATATCCCTTGGGCCCCACCCTCACCCCATCCTCCTCCATTCTACCACAGCCCCCATATTTTAATATTGATTATTTTTGGCCTTGACCATTGATTTCCCTAATTCCAGGAAAAAATGTGACATGCAGTTCCAACATCACATTAGGTTATAGGTAAATATGTGGTCTGTGGAAACAGTCCACCTAAAAGGAATCTCCATAAGTAAGTTGTACATGGAAAGAGTCCAGACCTAAGGATCCATATTAAGATCGTTATATGTACATAGGTCAGCCACCACACTCACCTTTTTCTGGAAATTGTAGCACTCAAAGCAACTTTGGAGAAATTCAAAGACCATGCAAACAACGTTAATTCAATTTTATTTTTATTTTCTTTGTCTTCATTTCAATTGTTTACATTTTTGCAAAAGCACCAGAGAGCACCAAGGTTACTTTCAAAAATGCTGGGCAGTTTTGTTTTGTGTGAAACTAATAATAGTTGTTGCTGTTGTTTTTAAAGGGCGTTCTTCTGAAAACGGTGTTCAACATACTTTAGGCAAATGTCCCTGTCCTTCTGTGGGAGAGCACTACTGACCCATCTGGTTTGATTCACAGTTCTTAACACAGCTTCTTCCTGAGACATGAACAAGAAATGGGCATCAGGTGTTCTTGTAAAGACCCAAACCTCAAAAAAAAAAAAAAAAAATCTTCATCTCTTGGGATTTGATTTTTTGAAATTAGCCTCTGGAATAAATTTAAATAGAAAAAAAAGTTCAGATTCTATGAATCTAGATTCATCTGGTGTACACCCCTTAGTGGCCAGGAGGACACAAGTTTCACAGCACAGCCAAGATATTCCAGCAGGGTCTGAGTGAGTGAGGCTGTGAGGTCTTGCCAAACAACCGAAGGCTAATCCTGTCTGAGCACTTAGGGCTACTGAAACCTGTTGGGTGAAGTTTGCAAGCCCTCCCTCCACAGTCTTTAATATGTAGATTATATTAACTATCACTCCCCAGTCCTGCCTTCACTACCAGGAAAAAAGTTATGCTACTAATTATATTCAACTCTTCACTCTTCCTTTCTAAAAACCCTGAAACCACATGACATTACAGACTAATTGCAAAGTACAAGAGCTGCTAACATCTATTGGTAGCATATACACAGTATATGTAGCTAGTGTCTATGTATAAATTCTCTATGTAACATTCAGTCCTAAATAAATAAATAAATAAATACAACTATATTAGCAGTTTGGGACCTGAATATATTTAAATAATTACCAGGAGGCAGAGACTCTTTTATGCCTACCAAAATAGCCATGTTTTCTTTTTTTGCTTAAATTAGCAGAACCCAAATATTTTGCGTAGACTATAGCTGCCCAACTAAGAGACTACATTTCCCAGCCTCTTTCGCCTGTGAGGTCATGTGACCAAGGCCTGGCCAATGAAAGATAGGAAGTGTTGAGTGAGACTTCCCCGAAGTCTCCTTACAAGGACAAAGGGCTACATCCCAATGGTAGGGAAATAAAGCCTGCGATTTGGATGACTTGGTCAGGTACCCTGATGGTCGGCCTCCAGACTTCTGCACAAGAAAGAATGAAACTTCTATCCTGTTTAAACCACTGATATTTTAGGATTTGCATTACATGCCACTATATTAAAATCTAAGTAATGCACAAAAATCTTCACATCCTGCTGCACTGTGGTAGCCCTGTCCTAAGTGTTTCTCTCCATCCTACTTATTATCTTTTTGGTGAACTTGGTCTTCCTGGAGCCTCCCTTTTCCCCTGTCACATTTAGTCACATACTCCCCTGGTTTCCAGGCACCAGTAACATCTTCAAACTCCTGAACTTAGAACTGAGCTCCTTGTCCCAGATCAATGGTCATTTTAGGGCAGGATATGAGAATTCATCCATGGATACACAGCTTTGGCATAAATTGCTTTTCTGTTCCCTGCGCTCCTGGAACCACCAAGATGGTAGAACAGAACAGTGTGGGCTACAATTTTCCAGAACTGTGAGAGGTAGGGGGCTAATTTAAAGAAAGAATCTTCTGCAATTGGAAGACAGCATATAGGCTACTGGGACGAGAGAAGAACATACGATGTTGGAAGTTTAGACAGTGGAAGTTTCTACTTCCTGGATGGGGTCCTTGTTGGAGAGATTGCCTGAAATATTGTCAGATTCAAGCAACTCTACAATGCTGTAGGGAGAACAGTCCTCCAGACCTAGCTTGCTGCAGAGCCAACCGCAGAAGCCTTTCTCCATGTCCCGGGCAGCTTGCCACCATGCTCCCCAGGACCATGAGAGCTGGACCACAGCAGCATAGAGGCCCAGGGAAGAGGCCATGGCCATGATGAGCACTGGATAGAAGAGAATGAGGCAAGGGCAACACGAGATCTTGTGCCAAAAGGTCCTCTCCTCGTTGTACACAAGGAAGATGTTGTACCAGGTGATAGTGCCATAGTAGAAAGAGACAACAAAAGAGAGGATAAAGACCACAGGCAGACAGACCAGCGTCCAGAGGACCACATGGGGCCCACGGTCTGCTCCCATTTGGCAGGCCTTTCTGTCTTCAGGTGTTATCTCCCTTGATGACCCTTGAGGCTTGGTCAATTCTTGCAGCTCCTTCTCCGTCAGTGTGACATGGATGTCCACCATCTGGCCCTTTTTCTTTCCTCGTGTGATGGTCCCAGTTAATGTGACATAGCGGCTGTCCATGGGCATGTTCCACATCCCTGCAGAGGATCAAGGAGGTGAAGTCAAGGTCAGAATGTGGACATTTCACCACAGTGTCATCACTTGAGCTGGGGGCTGAATACAACAGTTCCTGGGGCTTTTTGTTTTTATTTATTTATTTTTTAATTTTTTTAAGGCTTTTTGTTTTTAAAGATTGTATTTATTTATTTGACACACAAAGAGACCACAAGCAGGTGGAGTAGCAAGCAGAGGGAGAGGGAAAGGCAGACTCCCTGTTGAGCAAGGAGCCTGACTCAGGACTTAGGACTTGATCCTAGGACCTGAGCCAAAGGCAGATGCTTAACCAACTGAGCCACCCAGGCCCCCCAACAGTTCCTGTTTTTATAGCACCTGGCACAGTCCTAGAGTCAATTACTCAGGCACGGATGGAGTGGATCTCCCTCAGGAAGGTGATTATTGGTATTATTACTTCCCCCAGGGAACTCTCACTCCACACACATGGACTCTGAAAAAAACTGTAAAGAAAGTTGTTGCTTTTTAATTTCTCTCTCCACTTTCTGGGCCTCAATCTTGGCATGATCTCTGTGATATGGAAGGGTATGAGGAATTTTGCCACAGACACCACTTCATAATAATCTTATTTCTAGTTTATAGGTACATGAATATCCACTAGTGTGTGTGAAGATTGTGCTGTGTGCATATCATAGTGCTGGACAGTTCACTCCTCTTCCCTGCTTATCTGCTTATCCCTGTACTTATGCTTCCATGAGAGGAGGCTTCCTCGTGTCTGTGGACATCTCAGACCTCATGTCCAAGCTCTGGACACACGTATCACACATACCACACGTGTACACCCACCATATACACATACCCACACACCACCACCACCATCACCATCAAATGGCCATCCTTTGGCCATCCTGGAGTGAGATTGGAGATATTAAAACACAGAAGCCTGTGGCCCTTGGTATGTGAAATGTAGTCTAGAAGTGGAGGTAGGGGAGATTATAGATAGGCTAGGTTCCTTGCTCCATGACTGGAAGAGGAATAGAATGGACCCACCTAAAGAGCAGGGCTCAGGAGAGTGGCAGAGATTTTGACTACACAGGTAGATGGGTTGTACAATTTTCCCAACACCTTCCATCTTAGGATCTTTGCCCCTACTGCTCCCTCTCCTCTAAAAGCTCTGCCAAGAGCATTTCATGGCTGGTCCTTCATTTCATCTGGATGAGCTCAAGCGTCACTTCCCAGAGGTCTTCATATGGCCATGCAATCTCTTCCCCCACACCCTTCACCAGTTCTCTTCCCATCACCATGGTTTATTGTCTTTGCAACTCATACCACTACCTGAAATTACCTTGTATTTACTGCCTTATTCACTGTCTTCCCTTGACTAGAAGGTAAACTGTACAAGAGCAGGGACGTTGCTTGTCTTGTCCACTGTGGGCCTATGTCTTAGACATCAATTAATCTACACAAATAGATCTACCCCATCCATCTATTGCTGCACGGTGATGCTTAATCCGGACACTCCATGGCTTCAACAGATGTTTTTATACATGCATCCTTATGCCCATGAGCATAAGTTTCATGGGGTAGATTCTGAGAATTTCTAGAACACAAGATACACACAGTTTGAATTTAATAAATATCAATAAATTTCCCTACAAAGTGGGTAAAACAGATCCCATTTCACTTGAGGTATATTTTCTCACATTGATGTTATCCTAAGTTTACCCAATTTTTCGTCAGCTTACATGTGGAGGAATATTATAACCCACGGCTGTTATAATTTGCATTTTCCTGATTATTATAAAAGCCCACTATTAGCTTCTTTATCTTATATGTATTAAATAATTAGATAGTCTTAAAAATCAATAATTAATTAGCATAGTCTACTTGTATTACTAATTTTTGTGTATGAATCGGTCTGTTCTATTACACTAAGAGTTCAGAAAGGACAGAGATCTCCACATCACTGAGAAGAGAACATTATAAATGCTTAATAAATACTGCCGATTTGTTGAATGAAGACTGTAACATCGCAAGAAGAAATGTATCAACAAGACAAAAGAGGTGAGTGAGCAAATCCCTGTCTTCTGGAGAATCCTCATTCCTTCCCGTGGTTTAAAGTAAGTGGCCCCAGAGACTTACCATCATCCGCAGGATAGTCTAGGAAATCATCTCCCTCCTCTTCTTTAGGCTGGTCTCCACCTTCTAGTTCCCCGGGCTCCTCCTCCAGTTTGTCATTTTCTGAACGGTAGATGATGATAGATTCTGGGCGGGACTCTTTCCTCTTCTTTTTCCTGCGACCCATCGTGGATTCCCCATCCAGGGCCAAGGCAGCAGCCACGGCCTTCCTGAGAGAGCCCTGGTGGGGGCTTGGGAGCTGGCCATGGCCTTCTACTGGTGCCAGCTCTTCCATCCTAGTCCTCAGGTCTACTTATTCCGTGGGAAGGGTCTGACTTGCTTGAGCAAACTCACGATTCACACATCACAGAGCTTCTTCCTGGATGGGGCTGTGCAAAGATGTTGCATCAATAAGTTCCACAGGAGAGATAAGAAAGCAAAGTTATCAATGGGAAGGAAATAGGATGAGAGGGGAAGGGGGCTGGGAAATGATTCTCAACTTGGCATGAAGGCTTCTCCTCCCTTCACTTATCTTAACGCTGTGTTTTGGGAGTGCTACGGAGATACTCTCTCAAGATTGGGTTGTGGTGAATAAATAAAATTTTATTTGTGTGGCAATAATATTTTTGTCATTTATGTAAACTTATAATATTATGCAAAACCCATCAGTTTAGCTGGGAGATGTTGAGTATAAGGAATTCGGGTGAGGAAGCTTTATAGATAAATGGGATTTAAGAACTATTCTCACTCCCACCAAACATGATGATTTGGATGGCTGGGGCCATCCAAAAGAGAGAGAAGTAGGCTCCATGCAGGGAGCCTGATGTGGGACTCAATCCCGGGGCTCCAGCATCACACCCTGGGCTGAAGGCGGCACTAAACCGCTGAGCCACCCAGCTGCCCTGCTTTTTCTTTTTTAATTGAATTCTAATCAATCTTAAAATAGCCACATGTAGCTACTGACTACTGTATTGGCCAGGTGTATATGCTGGGCCCTCCAATTATTTTCCTTCCAATTTCTTTATTAAAGAAAGCAGGTCATTTACCTTGCAGATTCTCAGTCTAGATTTTGCTGATTGCATTCCTGTAGGGTATTCCTTTGAATCATGTATTTCCTATAAATTGGTAGCTAAATGGGCTTGATCAGATTTATGTTGGAATGTTTTTGGTTGGTTATTACGGCCAGACAGCATTATAGAGGCCTTTATTTTTTTTTATTTTTTTTATTTTTTGGTGAAATTAGTAGCCATTGATAATATTGGCTAGACCTATTAATTCATTAGAAGTTAGAAAATGGTGATATTCCCATTCTCTCATTTCTTCATTATTAGCCAAAATACTCTCATGAACTTTTAACAAACCCAGTTTTAAACTTGGTAAAGGAGGCAAGGGGCCTTGTTGTTATCCATTATTATTGGTAATTATACTGAGAAAACATCTTTCTTTAATGACTACAGTGACAGCTTTTATTTTATTTTATTTTATTTTATTTTATTTTTATTTATTTATTTATTTATAATAGTCACACAGAGAGAGAGAGAGGCAGAGACGTAGGCAGAGGGAAAAGCAGGCTCCATGCACAGGGAGCCCGACATGGGATTTGATCCCGGGTCTCCAGGATCACGCCCTGGGCCAAAGGCAGGCGCTAAACCGCTGCGCCACCCAGGGATCCCGACAGCTTTTATTAATATGAAAAATTCTGACCTATTTACCAAATAAGCTTCTCCATTCACAAATAGCTATATTTACAATTGAGAATTGCCAGATTCTACTCACAATCCTGCCACCCCAGGATTCTGGAGACTGGCCACTCTCTAGTGATTCCAGACTGCCGGCTTTCTGTTACTTTTATTCTCAATTTCCAAATCCTCATTTTCTTTCAGTGGTCTTTGCATATTTCCTTTCTTTCAATCCCACATGCATATTCCTTGATTTCTCTCTATCCCCAATAACGAGGCTTCTCCTCTCATTTGTATTAAATGGCCCCTATAGCTAGTGGGCTGGCCCAACCAGGAGGGGAGGACAAAAATAAGTTAAAAAATCTAGCTAGGCACCAAATGCCACTCAGTTTGAAGCAAATCTCATGTCTTAAAATTATGCATCTTTGATATTATCACATAAGAGTGCCAACTTCAAATGCCAAACACACATTTTTTTTTCTTATCTCAGTGTTTCTAAAATTTGGATGCATCTTCAGACCAATGGAATGACTTTTCACTCCAAAGGCTGAGCTACCTTCTCAGCGAGTAACTTCTGCCCTACTGCACTTTGCCCATGTTCTCCTTTCCCCTTTAATTGTTAATTTTCATATCTGTCTTGCCACTAGATTATAAATATTTACTCTCAATCATCTTTGTGTCCTGGGAACATAGTCCAGGGACTGGAACAAAGAAGGTACTGAGTGACAGAAGTGAAAATGCCCATAGGTAGAACTGGAAGGTAATAAGACATCCTCACAGCCTAACTTTGCCTGGAGTAGGAGGGCTGTTTGAACAGAAGAAGTGTCATTATCCTCATAATCCTATGCATACAACTTGCTGGACTTCAAACTTAGGTGACGGGTCCAAGAACAGAAAGATCCAGAACACAAACGCTTCCCAAGATAAACTGATCAGAAAACAAGGAACCCAACCAAAGATTTAAGTGGTCTGAAGAGAAGCTGGGTTATGGAACCCAACTATTAGAATCTTGAGTTTGCCTTAATATTGAGTGCCTAGTAAACACTTAATTGAGTGTTGAGGTTTGCCTTAATGGTATCAATAAGCTCAAACAATGCTCTCCTACCGAAGTAGCCCCAATACAGAAGAGTGGACATCCAGCCAGAAAGGACAGAAAGGATAGGCTGTGTGTAGATGTCCCTAAGGTTAGGGGTTTGTTGTTAAAAATGGATGTGAATTTTGAATTCTACTTTCTAAGAGTCTGTATTTAATACAAAAATGTTCCCTCCCCCCGCAAAAAAAATGTTTTCCCTAATGCAAATCCTCTCGTAAAACCAATACTGTGTAAGCATACCAAGGTAATTCTGTGATGCAGGTGACCTATGAACACACCACTTTATATCTACTCTGAGTGTACAAATATCAGAGCTTGAGAGTGTGAAAATAAATAAAAGAAATTTCATTTAAAATAGAGTTGGGAAGCCCTGACAGGGGAGCTCTCTCATACACGTACCACTCCTTGCAGCCTGCACAACCAGCAGAAAGAGGAAGTTAAGAATTAGATTGACAATTATCTTTTTTTAAAAGTTGTATTTATTTAAGTAATCTCTACACCCATCGTGGGGCTTGAACTCGCACCCCTGAGATCAAGAGTCGCATGTTCCTCCAACTGAGCCAGCCCTCTTGACATGTAGGCCACTTTCACATAGGAATTTCATCTCCTGCTTTCCTGAAAAGGAAGAATGATTCCTCCTTCCCTCAACAACAATGCACTAAACACTGCTTGCAGCCAATGAGAAACAGCCACAACCTCAGGCCCTTGTTTTGCTTTCTTTTTTTTTTTTTTTTTTTACGATTTATTTATTTATTCATGAGACACATAGAGAGAGAAGCAGAGATACAGTCAGAGGGAGAAGCAGGCTCCCGATTGGGAGCCTGATTGGGACTTGATCCCAGACACCCAGAATCATGACCTTGAGCCTAAGGCAGATGCTCAACCACTGAGCCACCCACGCATCCCTCAAACTCTTGTTTTTCTTTTTTTTAATGCTATTGATGGTAATGATTATGTTTTTTTTTTAATTTTTATTTATTTATGATAGTCACAGAGAGAGAGAGAGAGAGAGAGAGAGAGAGGCAGAGACACACAGGCAGAGGGAGAAGCAGGCTCCATGCACCGGGAGCCCGACGTGGGATTCGATCCCAGGTCTCCAGGATCGCGCCCTGGGCCAAAGGCAGGCGCTAAACCGCTGCGCCACCCAGGGATCCCAAACTCTTGTTTTTCAATATATTTTTGTTTAAAACAACCTTCTCCAATTTCCTTCCAAAACCTAATAAAAACATCTTCTCTTTGTCTCTTTGGACTTCTCTATGCATCAGGCATGCATGTGATTAGTGATTAATAATCACTATTAATGGGGTTTTGCAAACAGATAACATGTGTAGTGTTCTAACTCTTCCCGTTTTGGGTGGCCACAATGAGAGAGACCAGTGTTAGGTAACAGGAAGTTTCTGGAGCCGTAGGACAGAATAATACAGAAAACAGGAGTCAAGAGAAGCACTAGTGTCTCTTGAGGATGTAAAGACAAACTTGGCTATCTTGTAAGGTGATGGAGTGGTGGGAGGAACAATTCTATCTATAAGCAAAAGAGGAAATGACCCTTAGAGACCCCATTAAAATCCTTTAGAGAAAGCATGAAATATAAAGAAATGGTGAGCTCCTGGTAATTCACCTTAGGGATCTATGCCCTGCTTCGGGCACAGCTATTTTTAGACAGGTACCCAGCCAGGGTCTACTTGCAAAACAGGTAACTGTCCCTGATTCACTTCAAAACAAAAACCAAAAAACAAACAAAAAATACCAAAACAAAAAACCCCCATGATGTGAGAGTACAAAATGGCCCGATTTGTTTGGTAGCTGTGGTAAAAGATAGCCATCAGAACAAGTTTTGAACCTGTTCAGTTGATTAACAACAACTTCCCTCAGTGGACATGGTTTTAGAAACCAGCCCACTGGGACGCCTCCCTCTCAGCAGTTGAGCGTCTGCCTTCGGCTCAGGGCATGATTCCAGAGTCCCGGGATTGAGTCCCATATTGGGCTCCTTGCTTGGAGACTGCTTCTCCTGTCTCTGCCTCTCTCTGGGTCTCTTGTGAAAAAGTAAATAAAATGAAAGAAAGAAAAGAAAGAGAAGAGGAGAGGAGAGGAGAGGAGAGGAGAGGAGAGGAGAGGAGAGAAGAGAAGAGAAGAGAAGAGAAGAGAAGAGAAGAGAAGAGAAGAGAAGAGAAGAGAAAAAAAGAAAAGAAAAGAAAAAAGAAAAGAAAGAGAAAGAAAAGAAAAGAAAAGAAAAGAAAAGAAAAGAAAAGAAAAGAAAAGAAAAAAGAAAGAAAAAGAAACCAGCCCATTAGAGTCCATCCTTCATTTCTAAAAGTCAGTCAGGTCAGTGAATTTGCTGCTGACTGGCTGCCTATTGGAAGCCAGGGACTTCCACTAATGAGTGGGCATTCTAAATCATATTCACACAGAGAGCTGTTGAGCAAACAGGTTTGTTTTTTTTTTTTTTTTTTTTTTTTTTTTTTTTTTTTTTTTTTTTTATGATAGTCACACAAAGAGAGAGAGAGAGGCAGAGACACAGGCAGAGGAAGAAGCAGGCTCCATGCACCGGGAGCCCGATGTGGGATCCGATCCCGGGTCTCCGGGATCGCGCCCTGGGCCGAAGGCAGGCGCCAAACCGCTGCGCCACCCAGGGATCCCGAGCAAACAGGTTTAAAACTTCTTCTGGTGACTACTTGTTAGGCCCATAGAACAGTCTTTTCCTAAATTTGTGGGAACTTTGTAACTCTATTCGCTGTGAGGCTGAAATACCAGATGGGGTCAGAACAAGGTGTATCAGTTATCTACTGTCTTGTAACAAATTACCCCAAGTTTAGAGGGCTGTACTATCCTACACAGTTCTCTGTGTCAGTAATTGGAGAGTGTCTCAGCTGGGTGGGGAGTCTACTTCTTAGTCTGCTTCCCACCTACAGAATTTTGGGCTCCAAAGGCCTTTTTTGTTTTGGACAGTCTCTGAACTCTTTTAAGTATTCTGTCAATAGAATTCTCTTCAAATCTTTGTGGTTCTCCTGTGAATAGATTTTCTGGGTCAGAAATGTGAGAGTGCCTTAGTTGGATAGGTCTGTCTCTAGGTCTCTGAAGATGGCAGGGCAGCACTCATTTGAAGGCTTGGAAGGGCTCAGAGGATCTGCTTCCAAGATGGCACACTTGCGTGGTGCTGACTCAGTTCCTCACTATGCGGGCCTCTCCATGGGTTGTTTGAGTATCCTCTCAACAGTGTCTGGTTTCCCTCAGGGTAAGTGATCTGGTGTATATTCTTCTTGACCACTTCAACTATACTTTTTTTTCTTTTTTAAGTTTATTTATTGAGTAATCTCTCCCGCCAAGGTGGAGCTCAAACTCATGATCCCAAGATTAAGAGTCATGTGCTCTTCTGATTGAGCCAGTCAGGTGTCCCCTCAAGTGTATTCTTGATCCTATCTCTTTCTTATTCTTGATTTCCTCCCTCTCTAATAGCTCCAACTTCTCCCCTTTGCTGGTTCCTTTTTGCCTGCAAACAAACCCAGAATTCCCAATGTGGAAAAATCAGCTTTACTTTGCTACTAACTCTATCTATGTCTTGTTTTTCTCTTTCGTAACTAAGCTTCTCCATCAAATAGTCTACAGTCATTATCTATTCATCCTCTCAATATCCCGTTCCCTTTACCATCTTATCCTCCCTTCTCCCAAGCCTCTTTTTAACACACACACACACACACACACACACACACACACACACACCCTGTATACACACAGGTAAATCATTTGGAAAGATAAAAAATTGGCCAGGAAATGAGCATCTATCAAGCTTTATAGGACAGGCTGTAAGTTATATGTTCTTTAGCTTACATCTCAACGCACATCTCAACAAGCTCACTGTTACATAAAGAAGTAAGAGAACCTGGATTTAAGTCTAAGTTGCATAACTTCAAAAGCCCAGAATTTTCCCACCAAAATTTAGACGAAGGAAGTTTTAGTGGTGGCTGCAGTAGACAACTGAAGGGTTTTTGTTTTATTTGGTGGTTTTTGTGTATGCTTTGGGTTTTTTGTTTGTTTGGTTGTTTTGGCTTTTGTTGCCCGAACCTCATTCCTCTTTCCTTTGGTGATAGAGCCACTCTTTTCTGTGTGGAATACAGCCTTAAAAGTCAGCAATGTGACTACAGTGATGATTTTACCTTTCTTATTCTCCTTGTCCATACCAGAGCCCTAATTCTGCTTACTTCCAGGTCTTTCTTGAACCTTCCCTTACTTCCTTTGATTTTCTTCCTTCATTCTCTTGCTACCTCTCCAATCTTCCTTTTGCCTCCTTTGTACCCTTGTCTGTCTCCTCCACCCATAATTGCCAATGCTTTTGAGACTCAATTCTCAACTGATTGCCCTCTATTCTCAATAGTACATTGTCTTCCTCCTGTTGGAATATGCAGTCTTCCTGCCTACCTCTACAAGACACCTCTATGCCAAGCACGCCCAAATATAGATGTCAAGAGTTAATGATTCATTCAGATGTACTTCCAGCAGCCTAGTGGATATTCTCCACTTAAATATCTCATCATTTCTGGCTATGCATGTTCAAACCAAATTCATCATCTTTATTTCTAGAAGACTTAATCTCAGTGTTACTAAGAGGATAGATAAAGGGGGAAGGAAAGGAAAAGGGATGGAGAAGGAAACCTTACAACATTTATGTTGTGCCTATTCTCTTTTTTTTTTTTTTAAAGATTTATTTATTTATTCATGATAGACATAGAGAGAGAGAAAGAGGCAGAGACACAGGAGGAGGGAGAAGCAGGCTCCATGCACCGGGAGCCTGACGTGGGATTCGATCCCGGGTCTCCAGGATCGCGCCCTGGGCCAAAGGCAGGCGCCAAACCGCTGCGCCACCCAGGGACCCCTGTTGTGCCTATTCTCACAAAACATAACATTTGCTGATTGTATGATTCGTTAGTCCCTGTGTTAATTGCTCAGACATGGTTCTCCCATTTAATTCCATTCTAACATTTTTTTTTGGACAATACTATGTGCCAGATATTGTACAACTGTCCTAAGCATCTTAAGAAACAAATAGCATTTCACGAATGAGGACATTTGGACTTAAAATTAGTAACAACTAAAACTTCTTGGATGTTTACTGTATGTCAGGTGCTGTTCTAGGTGTTTTACAGTGATTATATTATTTGTCTCAGCAAACTAATGAAGTAGACACTATTTTTTCTAAGTAGGAACTATTATTCCCATTTAGAGAAGTAATTTGCCCAGGTTACATAGTAGTGGGGGCAGAGACTTACACCCAGGTTTGCTATTTTTAAGGCCCATGTTTTATTCATGGTACCATGCTATCTGCCAGCATTTACCCAAGATTCTATACTTAGCATTGTCTAAGAATTGTCTAGAGTTGTCTTTGATGAATTCATTTCCCATGTTAGGGATATATTCTTATGTCTTTAATAGTAATCAGTCTCTAAGTCCTGCCACTCATTCCTATGAAATCTCTTTGTTAATGTCTTCATTTGAATTTCTACTCCCCCCAAATGCTGGAAGAGTTTGTTGGTTTTTTTTTAAGATTTTATTTATTTATTCATGAGAGACACACAGAGAGAGAGGCAGAGACACAGGCAGAGGGAGAAGCAGGCTCCATGCAGGGAGCCCAACGTGGGACTCGATCTCAGGTCTCCAGGATCACGCCCTGGGCTGATGGCAGGCGCTCAACCTCTGAGCCACCCAGGGATCCCTGGAATACAGCTCTACTACTACTTCCTCAAGTCGGTTTCTAGCCTTCCATCTCAGATTCTTCCTTAACCATTTTAAATGGTGAGTAACAACAAAAAACCATCATTTTTATGTTGTCCAGTCATCATCACTATCTTGCCATCACTGACTCAACTATATCTAAAGGGTCTGCCTGGTGTTTGAGGCTCTGCATATTTATGCCCCATGCTAGGGCTTAGTATCAATTTTTCCCCTTCCCCACAACATGACTAGTCAACACATGCATTTATGTTGGTTACATCACCATCTTCACTCTTCTCTACCTGTTTCAAGCCTTACTCAAGACAGACTCACTCACTCACGTCCCCTTCTGTGACTACTCTAGCCCACCTGTCTGTCCCCACCCCTATCCTATTATTGTAGAAGAGTGGGGAGAATGGAATGAGTGCTCAAGTATAAAATACCTTAGATGGATTCATACTTCCATAAATGTTAGCTTCCGATCCCTTTCTATTGCCGCCTTCTACTCTGTATTTCAGTAGCATTTGTCATCTCTACTACACCCTCTCAGTGCTTAATTATGCAGCCTTTCATATCATCTTGTATTGAGTATGAATGGCTTCATTATTTTTCATTTACCTTCCCAGGGAGATTATAAAATTTTAGAAAGCAAGACCTGTCTTATACTTCTTCACCTCCAATGGGGAGACCCTATGGCTAGACGTGTAGCAGACACTCAATATGTCCTTATTGACCTGATAGGACAGAGAGGAAAGAAAAAATGCCTATTCAGAAATAGGATATAACTGGGGGCACCTGGGTGGCTCAGTCAGTTAAGCATCTGACTCTTGATTTCGGCCCAAGTCATGATCTTGGTTGTGAAACTGAGTGCTGGGTTGAGTTCCCCGCCTGGTGTGAAATTGGTTTGTCCCTCTCCCTCTGCTCCTCCCTCCCCCACCACCTCCTGCTCTCTTTTTCTCTTTCTCTCTCTCTCAAATAAAAAAATAAAATATTTTTAAAAATAGGTTATAACTGTTAAGAAAGGAATGTCTGATTATCTTCCCTGTTTTTGTACACTTTATTATACTGTTAATATATTTTTTATCTGTTAATATGATCTGAGAAGCTAAACATTTCTTTTTCCTTTTAAACTCCATAAAAGACGGAGCAAAACAAATTTCCTCAGTTTCCAAGGCTTTCATCAATAGAATTAAGAGACAAGACTTTGCTCTTTGGAAGTTAGCCCTCACCCATCCTCCACTTCTGTGGTACAAGGATGATTAATGATTATGATATAGCAGGACACTAATCTCAATCAACCATTAACTCTAAATTCTTGGTAATCCTAAGGGAAAAAATAGGGTTTAAAGAACATGCTTAGGTTCTCATGCATAAAACAACTGGTTTTAAGCCACTCTTGAAGAAAATTCTCCAGACAATTCGTAAATTCATCCACCACTTTTTCCAATTTCTGTTGCTGCCATTCTTGTCTAAGAGGCCATCTTTTTTCTTTCTTTCTTTTTCTTTCTTTCTTTCTTTCTTTCTTTCTGGTCTTTCTTTTCTTTCTTTCTTTTCTTCTTTCTTTTCTTTCTTTATTTCTTTCTTTCTTCTTTTCTTTCTTTTCGTTCTTTCCTTCCTTCCTTCCTTCCTTCCTTCCTTTCTTTCTTTCTTTCTTTCTTTCTTTCTTTCTTTCTTTCTTTCTTTCTTTTCTTTCCTCTTTCTTTTTTATTTTATGCATTTATTTGAGAGCGTGAACTCAGCCTGCACATGCAGAGCCCAGCATGGAGTTGCACACAGAGCTTGATCCCAGGGCCCTGACACCATGACCTGAACCAAAATCAAAGAGTCATATGCTTAGCCAACTGAGCCAACCAGGAGCCCCAAGGCCATCTTTTCTTATGTGTGATTCTAAAAAATGCTCCTTATCTTCTGACTTCTACTCCCACTGTCTTCCAATCAATTCTCCACTCAGCAGTAAGAAAGATCTTTTGACAACATAAATAAAACCCTGCCATTTTCTGCTTAAAACCTCCACTGACTTCTCATTGGTATAAAACATAATTCAAACCTTTTCATATTGCCTAAAGGACCTGAGTGATGTGGCACCTCCCCATCCTGCCAATATACCACCTCCTTCATCTATACCTCCTATAATCACACTGGCTGCCTATGCTTTCCTCAGGAACACTAAATGTTTTCCCACTTGAGGCCTTACATACTGTCTGCCTTCCTGGTATCTGCTTCAATCTTGCCCTGTCACATGGCCATCATCTTTGTATTTCCCAAGTCTCTGTTTACTTGTCAGCTCCTCCGAAGCTGTCCTGACACCAAACCTAAAATAGGTTCCCTGCCTTGCCTTTTATGATTCTTTATCACAATAGTCTGTTTCCTGTACAACACTTACTGACATCTGTAATTAAGTTCTATTTTGTTATTTTGCTTATTTTCTATCTCCTCTATTAGACTACAAGCTCTAGGAAATGGTACCGCAGAGGTAGAGGTAGGCCAACACATAGGTGTTCAATAAGCAAATTTTAAGTGACTGGATTGATTTTGGTTTGGGGGGGCAATTTGAATTGGTAGCAATTAAAGATTACCCTGATCGTGTCAAAGACTAAGACTGAAGGAAAGTTTAATAAAGAGACATTAAAGGGTGCCTGGTTGGCTCAGTGGATGGTGTGTGACTCTTGATCTTTTGAGGCTGTAAGTTCAAGGCCCACATTGGGGGTAGAGATTACTTAAAAATAGTTTTTTTTTTTTAATTAAAAAAAAAAGACATTAAAAAGTTCCTCTATGCGAATAAGCCATGTTATGGTGCAACTGATAGGTACTCCTCCTGTATCTATTTTCTCCTCCAATAATGGAGGGTTCTGCAGGTCACATGACTTCCCTCCTACAGATAAAATTTCTCAGCATTCTTTGTGGCAGGTGTGATCGTATGACTAGTCTCTGACCAAAGGGATATGAGTAGATGTGATGTGTGCAACTTCCCGGCTTGGCCCTCTCCTTCCTCTTTTCACTTTCTTGAGAGCTGGAATGTAAACTTGATGAGGCATCCTTGGCCATGCAGACAAAGGCAACCCCACAGAGATGACAGTGGACTGAGACAAAAAGAATTAAAGCCACTGGGAAAGCCATAAACCCTCTTCCTCTGGATTGTATTTTGTCTTTTTTTTTTTAATTTTTATTTATTTATGATAGTCACACAGAGAGAGAGAGAGAGAGAGGCAGAGACACAGGCAGAGGGAGAAGCAGGCTCCATGCACTGGGGGCCCGACGTGGGATTCAATCCCGGGTCTCCAGGATCGCGCCCTGGGCCAAAGGCAGGCGCCAAACCACTGCGCCACCCAGGGATCCCCTCTGGATTGTATTTTGAAAGAAAAATGTTTAACTTGTTTTTTTTTTTTTTTTTTTTTTTTAAGATTTATTTATTTTAGAGAGAGAGTGAGAGTACAAGCAGTAGAGCCAGAGGGAGAGACAATCTCAAGCAGATTCTCCACTGAGTGTGAAGCCTGACCTGGGGCTTGATCTCACAACCTTGAGATCATGACCTGAGCTGAAATTAAGAGTTGGCCACTTAACTGACTGCACCACCCAGGCACCCCAATATTTATCTTCTTTTAATCCAGGATTATTTTGGTCTTCTAAGGCAACCACACAGAAATCCCATCTAATATACTAGATAGGATTGTCCAAAAAGCTATTTTATGTCTCACCCTCTTTACTGTGTTCTAATTTGTCAGCCTTGATGCATAGGCAGATCTTGATACACATCTCAACATTTCAAAGTTGGAGCATAAAATGGTACCCTGGTAATGGGGTTTTTATCTTCTAGAGTGGGCTAGGAATTCTAAAACTCAGGTGTCCAGTACAAAGGATATCATATTGAAGCTGGCTCAGCCCTACCAGAAACCCACTGGAGAGTCCAATACACTATGTACTACTATGGGCTGAATGTTGGTGGCCCTCTCAAATTCTTATGTTGAAATCATAACCCCAAGTGACGGTAGGAGGAGGTAGAGTCTTTGGGAGGTGATTAGGTTATGAGGGTGAAGCCCTCACACATGAGATTAGTGTCCTTATAAAAGAGATCCCAGAGAACTTTCTTGCAATTTCGGCCATGTGAGGACACAGCAACCAAATGGCCACCTAGGAATCATGCTCTCACCAGACACTGAATCTGCCAGTACCTTGATCTTGGACTTTCTAGCATCCAGAACTATGAGAAAAAAAAAATGTATATTATTTAAGCCACCCAGTATGTGGCATTTTTATTATAGCAGCCTGGGAAGACTAAGACAGCTAGTATTCTCTGCTCATAGTGGGCTAGACAGTATCCAGTGAGAATTTTTATTAAAAGAAGATCGATAAAAAAAAAAAAAAGAAGAAGATGATTAATACAGGAGTCTGGGTGGCTCACTCGGTTAAGCGTCTGCCTTCAGCTCAGGTCATGATCCCAGATTCTGGGATCGAGCTCCATGTCAGGCTCCCTGTTCAGTGGGAAGCCTACTTTTTCCTCTCCTCCTGCAGCTCCCCCTGTTTCTGCTTTCTTTCTCTCCACCCCCTTCTCTCCATCAAATAAGTAAGTAAAATCTTAAAAAAAAGAAAGAAAGAAAGAAAGAAAGAAAGAAAAGAAAGAAAGAAAGAAAGAAAGAAAGAAAGAAAGAAAGAAAGAAAAGAAAGAAAGAAAGAAAGAAAGAAAGAAAGAAAGAAAGAAGAAAGAAAGAAAGAAAGAAAGAAAGAAAGAAAGAAAGAAAGAAAGAAAAGATCAACAGCTCTTAGGCATTAAGTAAAAACCAAAAATCACACCACAAGATGAGCATATTGGGCCTTTGTTAGGCTGTCATAACAAAGGACTCTCTTCCTTGCTTCCCACTGGCCAGTTCCCAATCACTCAGTCACTAACTGACCCCCCCCCCCCCGCCGCCCCCACCCCAGCCCTGCCCAAAACACACACCTCAGCAGCGGTAGTCCACTGCCACCGGTTCAAAGACCTCTCACTATCAGGCATGATTTCCCCGGAGGCTGCTCACAGTTCTCTGGTCCCAGGTGGTCATAGGAGCAAATGTGTTCCAGTATCTTCTCCAAACCCATCCAGATACCCAGCAGAACTTGGGGATTTGGTGGGTGGAGGAACCAGAAAGCTTTGAAGCCTCTGCCCTAAGGTACACTACAGGAAAGAATGTAACCTACATGGATGAATTATGGCTGGAAAAAGCTAATAAATGGCAATGACACCAAGGCTTACCTTCTGGCTACAATAAGGAGTCGGGGGATTGGGGGTGGCTATGGTAAACACAAGAGCACAGGCCTCTTCCAAAAACAGGAAATTATCAATAGGAAGTTGTCGTTTCCCTCTCTCCCACCCACCAAGCCCACTATCCAGCCAACTGCTTTCATAGAGAAATGCAGACCCATTTGGTATGGGTTGTTTGGAATTTCATGTTAAAGTTCCTGGCTTTAATTGTTGTGATTAGTCCAAATTTAAATAAGTTACCATGTAGACAAACCACTAAGAGGTCCGTTATTTTGCCCCCTCTGGTTTATAAAGCTTCCAGATCAGTGTGGCCTGGGCCATTGATTTAAGAACAATCGGGAGCTGTGTTTTTTGTTTTTTTTTTTTAAATTTTATTTTTTTATTTATTTATGATAAGCACACAGTGAGAGAGAGAGAGAGGCAGAGACATAGGTAGAGGGAGAAGCAGGCTCCATGTACTGGGAGCCTGATGTGGGACACGATCCCGGGTCTCCAGGATCGCGCCCTGGGTCAAAGGCAGGCGCCAAACCGCTGCGCCACCCAGGGATCCCTTGTTTTTTTTTTTTTTTATTCTCCACTCCTCCAGGGTTGCTTTTTGTACCTTTACCCAGATGGTCACATCCCCCTCTTCCAAGGAACCCAACCCGGGGCTGGAAGGGTGGAGTATGATCGTTCTCAAGCCAATTTACTACTCTTACTACAGTGAACTTGCCTTACTCCAACCTTATTGCTCTTTCTGTTCTCTCGTTTCTGTATCTGGCACCCAAAGGGCACATAGCAGCTGTCTGGGGGTAGCCATACTCTTCCAATATAGCATTGTTGGTTTACCACCACGAGATGCACTACGCCAGCTCGGAAATGAAACGCTTACCATTTTACCACTAAAAATTACCAATAGCTTCCTTTAGGAAGACAGTCTCACCAACGTAAAGGTGGAAGAGAATTTAGCTCAAACTGATGTTAAATGATTGGAACAATGATGGAACAGCAACTTTAAACCCTAACCTCCTGCCAGTTGCTGTGAATTGGCTATGAGTTAGACTGCATCCCGTTCCTTCACGGTCCTGGTAGGGTGAGCAGTATCTTCTTGGTCAATGCTCTCCCACCTGGCATGGTTCATCATCTGGAGGCACCTGGCCGTCTACTCAGGAAATGGTTCCTGGTAGCGAGGGTAGTGGCTTACAAAGAGCTTGAGCATCTTCATATTGTTAAGAGCTGTAAAATTGGATCTTCACTAACTGACCTCAGGCACATGTACACCTTCCACCCCCTATTCTCTCTCCCATCATACCTCCATGCTGGAATCAAAACACTACAAAAGCAAGGACAGCTAACTGTCCTGGCCACTTTTCTGTATCCACCGTGCCTAGAACAGTCCCTGCCACATGGTAAGTACTCAGTAGATATTAGCAGAACACCGGGAACTAGCTTAGCGTCTTATTTGTGGGAGCTGGTTCAGTTCAGGACAGCTCTTGCTTCAAGGCGGGGGTGGAGGGGTGATTGGATGCCTCACCGACATTCTGTTAGCACTGAGATTCTGTGAGTCTGAATGTGGAGGATCTCACTGGCCCCTGTCGGTGTGAGCCAGCAGCTGCTTTGAGGCAGGAAGAAAATGAAGCTAGCAGGCAGATGGGGTGGGGGAGGGGTGGGAAGATGGGTGAGGGCCAGAGCATCTCAGAAGATGAAGGGAGTCGGTGCTAATAGGGTGTGACAGAGTGGGAGTGTGGAAGGATCGTGGCCCAGGAGACGTCTTTTTCCCTGGGACAAAGGGGGCAGTGATGCAGAGCCCAGGGTAGCACTTGATTCCGCCAAAGGAGCATCCCTTGGGATGCTGTGGATGCTGTGGGAAGAGATGGCTCAACTAGGAGCCAGAATTAAAATGATGGAGCCAAAGATGCCTTTTCATTTGAACAGATCTCTCAGAGGGACTCCAACATCTCTGTCAATCACAGACTCTCTCTAGACTGTGAAAGAGAGCTTTCTAATCAGATTGCAACTTCCTTGAGCCAAGGAATGGCTCCTTGTCATCCTTAGCGGGCAAAAGTGGCTTAAAGCCAGGCCAGTCACCTTTTCGCTGGAGGACTGCAGAACCCCTCAGTCCCCTCAGCTGTCCATACGAGGCTGCAGTAGAGCCAGGCCCACACTGACCCACGCTGGCCGAGCTCTGTGAATCCACAAGTGCAGACCAGATAGCAAACCATGTTATGTGACATCTGTGCTAAAAGCATCTTTAAAAGAAATTTAAAGTGTTCTTTGCTCTTAAGAAAGAAGGTTATGGAATTTTCTGGAATAAGAAATTCCTTAAAACTGAGTCACTATTTCTCTTGCTGTTAAAAAAAATACTTTGTCATTGGAATCAAAGCACACTAGCAACTGGGAAGCAGAAGGCAAAAGGGATGATTCTCCTTTTCCTTAATGAGTGTAGATTGGAATCTGTCATCAACAAAGAGAGAAGGGCAAGTACTTCTCTTAATTTTCTTTTTTTTTTAGAGAGAGAAAAAACGCCCAGGGATTAGGGGGTAGGGTGGTTAGGGGCAGAGGGAGAGGGAGAGAAAGAATCTCAAGCAGGGTGCCCAGTGCAGAGCCCAATGTGGGGCTCGATCTCACAACGCAGAGATCATGACCTGAGCCAAATCAAGAATCAGATGCTTCACTGACTGAGCTACCCAGGTGCCCCTGGGCAAGTATTTCTTTTTTTTTTTTTTTAATTTTATTTATTTATTCATAGAGACAGAGAGAGAGAGAGGCAGAGACACTGCACCACCGGGGCTGCCTGGCAAGTATTTCTTAAAGAAGGTCAGAGAAGGGCACGGGGATACAGGATCAGAGAGGAAGTGATGTCTGATTCCACCTTTAACAAGACCCATTTCTAATTCACTTTGTGAACAATTAGCTGGTCGGTGGGCCCAACAAAAGAATGATGGCATTTGTTGCTTTTACGTCACTTTAATACCTTGTCGGGGAAAATACTGTACTCTCACAGCAGACAGAAATAGCATCTTCCCTGGATTGTGAAGACCACAGCACCACACGCATTCCCTAGCTCTGCCATATTCTTAGGCCAAGTCTCACTAGGCCAGTCCAGGTATAAGCTAACTCTGGGGGGGGGGGGGGGGGCTGACAGCATGAAGCAAGGTGAACAATACGGAGGAGGATCTGAATAATAACTTACCATTACTGGGCATTAAACCGTGGATGAGAAACTGTCCCCAGGCGCTGGCTGCTGGCCTCCCTGCACAGGGAATGAATTAGAAGAGAGGATCTCACACACACACACACCTGGAGCCGCATGCGTCCTTGCAGGAAGCACACACCCCTGGACTCATCAGTTTCTGCAGCAGCCGGGTTGAGATGGATTAGGTCTCCAGTCTGGTAAAGGTCGCCTCTTCCCTTCATTCCTGAGCTGGGGAGGGTGGGGGGGAAGGGGAAGGGGAAGGGAGGGGAGGTGGAAGTGGGCTCCAGTTATTTTTAAAACCATGTATTATCTGGGCGCTGTGGATAACTGCCACTGCACCCCCACCCCACCCCCCGAGCCCCAGCATCCCTTCCGGAGGGTGACAGGATCCGGAGGCCAAGCTGCCGCCCTCCCTCCCTCCCTCCCTCCGGGGTCCGCAGCCAGGGCGGGCGCAGCAGCACGGCTCCCGAGCTGCAGCCTCTGCTTCCCCGGATGCCCCCGGAGATTTCATCTTAATTAACCGCGAGGGCTGGAGGGAGCACCGGGGATTTTTGGAAATCGAGCACGCGCCCGCTTTTTGTCCGCTTCCCATCCTCCAGCCACCGCAATGGCACCGAAGTGTGAACACAAAAGCAGAAACGAACGGCAAGGAACGACAGCGTCTCACCTGCGCATGCCGGGGCCAAAGTCCGGCGCAGGACCCAGGCCCGGGCAAGCGGGCACCGCCGCGGGGGAGCAGCCGCGCGCGGGGAGGCTGCGGAGCCGCGGCGGCGGGGGCGGGGCCTCGGGGGCGGGGCCAAGGCGGGGCGGGGGCGGGGCCTGCGGTCACGTGCGGCGGCGGCCTCTAGCCCCGCCCACCCGCGGGCCGCGGTCCCGGGAGCCCAGCGCTGCAGCGAGCCTGGCGCTCCGCCGACATGAGGCCTTGGGTCCAGCGCAGGAGCTTCCTGGCTCCCGACTTGCTGCTGCACCAGCTGGCCATCGTCACCGGCGGGGCCACGGGCATCGGGAAGGCCATCGCCACCGAGCTCCTGCATCTGGGTACGTGCGCAGGCCCCGCGGGTCGGGCTGCCCAGATCGAGGGCCTCCCGGGTCGCGCCCCCGCGGTCCCTGGGGTCGGAGCCAGGGGGCTCCGAGGCGGGCCTGGGCGACCGGGACTTGCGGAGCCCCGAGGCTGTGCAGGTGCGCGAACTCGAAACCGCGGGGGGACCACGGCAGTTGCCAAGAAAGTGTGCGGAAGCGTTGAATGGTGAGGCCCCTGTTGGTAAAGTCAAGGGAACAGATAGCATCAGAGATGATCGTGCTCGAGGTGGGGAAGGTCGTTCTCCTTAGACCTGCGGAAACGTGCTGTGGAGTTATTTGTAGATGTGTCTACACGGGATCCATCCCATGTGTTACCTAATGAGGAGACACAAGACGACTTCATTTCACTCCCTTAAGTGTGAAAGGTTGTAACACCGAGAGACTCCTATCGTACATGATCTTCATGGCCTCTTTCTTTTTTTTCTTTTTTTTTTAAGATTTTATTTATTTATTTATTCCTGAGAGACACAGAGAGACAGAGAGAGGCAGACACACAGGCAGAGGCTCCCTGCAGGGACTCCGGGGTCACGCCCTGGGCCAAAGGGCAGCGCTAAACCGCTGAGCCATGCAGGTGCCCCTTCTCTTGTATTACTACCTTAACTTGGGAGAAGGGAGGACTTTGTAAGCACTTGAACAAGAAATCGCAAAAGGGAAAATAGGCTAAGTTTACCTCTATGAAGATGTAAATCCTTATTGAATTTAAAAGTCATGTAAATAAAGTTTAAAGGCATAAGAAGAAAAACATGTACGATGTACAACAAATGTATAGAGCTCCCACAAATAGGGAAAAGATCTAACACAAATAAATAGGGAAAAGAGCTAACACAGAGAAATGCAGGCTAATGATATGGACCAAGTGTTCCAAATGGAGCACTAAAAATAAGTCATAAGTGTATGAGAAAATAATCAACTCTACTTGGAATAAAATGCAAAATAAAACAGTAATACGATGCCACGGTTTTGCAAACAATCTTTTAAGACATTGGGGGAAATGTAAATGTTGAGAGAGTGAGAAGGCAGGCAAGACTGTAAACTATTGCAAGTTTTCTAAAGGACAATTTGGAAAAAAAAAAAAGATTTAAAAAAGTATTAATGTTCTGGCTCTGTGACTAGTAATTCTTCTCTTGGGGTTTTACTCTAAGGAAACAGAGACAAACACAGATTTGCATAAAAGGCTATAGTGTTGAATAGTGAAACATTGGAAATGACCAAGTATCTATTAAAAGGCAATCATTAAATCAGTAAGAATGAAAAATACTACTATTGAAACATCTTACTATTGAAGACTATGGTGGGAAAAGGTATAATGTATAATCAAAGCAGGATTCTAAACAAAATATTCCAATTCAAAATTGGTTGTTAATGAAAAATACATAGAAAAAGAGAGGAAAGCAGTTTGTAACATTGTTAACAGGAACAACTTTTTCTGTAAGTGATTTGGTTAAACTGTCTTCATTTAAAAATTTTTTTCAGGAACACATAAATCGCCTTTACTTACCGTTGTGTTTCTAATGATTCGCATGTAGTATGAACTAAAAAAAAGTATGTTAAAAAATATATCTTCTTAAAAAAAGATTTTATTTTTAAGTAATCTCTACCCATGGTGGTGTTCCAACTAACAACCCTGAGATCAAGAGTCATGTAACTCTACCAACTGAGCCAGCCAGGAGTCCTGAAAAAAAAAAAAAAAATGGAAATGAACATTTCTTATTCTGGCTCAAGCATGGCTTCATCACCCAACATTCCACTCCCAACACCAAATTCTATCCCATTTCAGGAAAACTGTAAAAATAGCAGAATCAATGATCATTTTATGTGAAGGTCAGAATGACCTTCCGAACACAGTTGTCAGATCCTGGCTCTGCTTTGCAGAACCTTTTATGCATTTTCATATAATTGAACTTTGTTCTTATTGATAAGTTTGCATTGTCAGGACACCTAGGTGGCTCACCAGTTGAGTGTTTGCCTTCTGCTCAGGGCGTGATCCCAGGATCCTGGGTTGGAGCCAGGTTCTCCTTCTGCCTATGTCTCTGCCTCTCTCTGTGTCTCTCATGAATAAATAAATAAGATCTTTAAAAAATTTTTTTTGCATTGTTAAGCTTTATCCTTTTTTTTTTTTTTTTTTTTAAAGATTATTCATGAGAAACACAGAGAGAGAGAGAGAAAGGGGCAGAGACACAGGCAGAGGGAGAAGCTAGCTCCATGCAGGAAGCCCGACGTGGGACTCGATCCCAGGGTCACCAGGATCAGGCCCTGGGCTGAAGACAGACGCTAAACCGCTGAGCCACCCAGGGATCCCTCGATTCATCTTTTTTATGGGCACACATGAAACACTTTCTAAACATTTTTTTAAAAGATTTTATTTATTTATTTGAGAGAGAAAGAGTGAGTAAGAGAGAGGGAGAGAGAGATAGAAAGGGAGCAGGGGAAAGAGAAGAGGGAGAAGGAAAAGCAGACTCCCCACTGAGCAGGGAGTCCCATGCAGGGCTCAATTCCAGGACTCTAGGATCATGACCTGAGCTGAAGGCAGGAGGCAGATACTTATCGAACCAATTGAGCCACCCAGATGCCCCCCACCCCAGCTCTTTTTAAAAAGATTTTATTTATTTGAGAGAGAAAGAGCAGGGGGAGGGACTTTTTTTTTAGTTTGGACAACCAGTGAAAGCATATTTACTTTATAAATATATTTTTCAGAAGAATGAAACTGATGAAGTATATGAACTTATTCCTGGGAGTTGGCTGGTGTGGGAAGAGTAGATGTGCTGGCAAGGAGGAATGCAAGTCAACACAAGATGGAGAAGACTTTCCGGGAATAATGCACTCTGGATAATTAAAATAACTTCTGTTGCTGGCTTGTAAATCTCCTAGGCCAAAAGCGCTTATATTTTAATGGATAGCAGAATCACCTGGAGGACTAACTGAACCTGCTGGGCCCTACCCCCAGAATTCCTAATTCAATTGACTTAAAAAAAAAAAAATGAAAGTATATTTACTCTTTGATTGTTTTCTTTTCAGGATGTAATGTGGTCATTGCATCTCGTAATTTTGATCGATTAAAATCTACTGCAGAAGAACTGAGGGCCAGCCTACCCCCGACCAACAAGGCTCAGGTCACTCCCATAAAATGCAACATTCGCAAAGAAGAAGAGGTAATGTGAATATGTCTATATTGTTTGTTCATTCAATTTATTTACAGTAGTGGTTCCTATCCCTGTGGTTCAGGTGTTCCTATGGTAGCTGTCTTAGATGAGGTGGACTGGAAGCAGAGCCTGTGAAAGAGATTCTTTTGCTAATGATGTATTGAGCAAATTACCTCCAGAGGAAGAGATGGAAAGAAACAAGATAAGGAAACTAAGCAAGGATGTGGTCTCAGCGAGATTACTTTTTGTGCCTTTTGCCCTTTAAGTCATTTCTTTATTTTATTTTTTTAAAGATTTTATTTATTTAAATCTTTTAAAAAAGATTGTATTTATTTATTTATTTATTTATTTATTTATTTATTTATTTATTTGAAACACAGAGAGAGAGAAAGAGAGGCAGAGACACAGGCAGAGGGAGAAGCAGGCTCCAGACACAGGAGGGAAGGACTCCAGGATCACACCCTGGGCCAAAGGCAGGTGCTAAGCCACTGGGCCACCCAGAGATCCCAAGGTTTTTGTTTTTTTTTTTTTTAAGTAATCAGGCATCTCTACACCCACCGTGGGGCTCAAACTCACAACTCCAAGATCAAGAGTCACAGGTTCTACCAACTGAGCCAGACAGGCGCCCCTTTTCATTCATTTCTTAATGTTAATTTTAACCTGATTTCAGTACTATTCATTATTCTAGGTTTACAGGTTACAAACTCATACAGGTAGGCTTGGATTTAGGAGTGATCCCGGCTCTTGGATAAATCTTGTCATCTAAATGACCAACTTAGCTTTATGATCTGTAGATATTGTGGCATTTAGAGTTACCATTGACTACAACAGACTGCAAGTTCTTTTCCTCTCCTGGAGCAAGCTATCAGTCCAAGGAGCAAGTTAGATTATTAACCAGTTTCCTTTTAACATTTTTCTTTAGGTGAACAATTTGGTCAGATCCACCTTAGAGATTTATGGTAAAATCAATTTTTTGGTAAACAATGGAGGAGGCCAGTTCATGGCTGCTATGGAACACATTAATGCAAAGGGATGGCATGCTGTGATTGAAACCAACCTGACAGGCACCTTCTACATGTGCAAAGCAGGCAAGTATGATCAATAACCCAAAAAGTCAAGGTGTCTTTATTTAAAGATCATAGATAATCTTGAAAGAGAATTGTCAGGGGCTCAGAAACTCCATGTCATTAGCATTTACTGCCCTCATGTACTCACATACAACACAGGAATGTAACTTGTTGCATTTTTTGGGTAGTAATTTGACAGTATTTGTAAAATATGAATATGCTTTAATCTTATAATTTTATTTCTAGGACTTTATCATGAGAAAATCATTAAGAATCTGTACAAAGATATAGCTACAAAGTTGTTCTTGAAGTTAAAAAAATTCTCACACTCTGTTTTAAAGAAACGAATCTTTTTTCTTTTCTTTCTTTTTTAAGATTTTATTTATTTATTCATGAGAGACATGGAGAGAGAAGCAGAGACATAGGCAGAGGGAGAAGCAGGCTCCTCACAGGGAGCTCGATCCCAGGGGATGAGGGACTCGATCCCAGGACCCCGGGATCATGTCCTGAGCTGAAGGCAGACACTCAACTGCCGAGCCACCCAGGTTCCCCAAGAAACAAATCTTTTAAATCCATTGTAAGGGCATATTCATTAACTTCGTCAGATCTTCAGAGAGTATGCCAGAGTCCGACTAAAACTAATTAGCAGGCATGCAGCTTTTGGATTGAAAGTTGTTTCATAGGTGGTGATATCCAATTATCCAATTCCTGAAGTGGAGTAACTCAAGGGTTTTGTTACAAGCTATTGAAGACATTTTTATGATGAAAACCACAGAGGAAGTATAATTCCAACCCAAAGGGTCTTCACCCCACTACAGATTAGGCTTTATATTCTTAATATCTCTAAGTCAAAATCTTGCAGACATTGCCAGCTTTCAACTTTATCTCACTAGCAGTATAAAGTTTCCTATTGGTTGTGGCTGGCTGTTCCAGTGTCGAGACCATCACAAAAACAGGAAATTAAATAAGACAGTTTGTTTCTCCCTCACATAAGAAGTCCATAATCATTAGGGACTGATGTGTTGTGATTTGTAATGAGTATATATTTTAGTCTGTCTGCGGTTCCTCATTCATGTTCCCATGGCCCTTGGAATTTCCTGAGCAATAAGGGCGATGGGAGAATCTTTTTTTTTTTTTTTTTAAGATTTTTATTTATTCATGAGAGACAGAGAGAGAGAGAGAGAGAGAGGCAGAGACACAAGCAGAGGGAGAAGCAGGCCCCTGCAGGGAGCCCGATGTGGGACTCGATCCCAGGTCTCCAGGATCACGCCCTGGGCTGAAGGTGGTGCCAAACCGCTGAGCCACCTGGGCTGCCCAGTCTTTTGTTATCATTTGATCTCTTGTCATAATTCCTGAAATGACTTCAGAGCCACTTAGGCGAAATGGGTGTCTGTTATTCCTAAATCCTGTTCACCACAACTGAGTTTATGTTAATGAGGTGAAATCCCCTAAATGTTAATTTTGGAAATCCCTTAAAGATGGCAGCAGGCTGGTTGGTGGGAACCAACCTTGATTAGAGTTGGAACTTCCAGTCTCGCCTCCTGATTTCTGGCAGGAGGAGAGGGGGCTGAAGGTTGAATCAGTCACCAGTGCCAATGATTTAATCAATCAATACAGTGAATGAAGCCTCCATAAAGCCACAAAAGGGCTTTATGGTAAAGGAGAACACTTTCACGTGATATTCTGCCAGAGTCAGACTCCACAGAGACAGCGGCTTCTTTGTTCAAGACATTGCCCTGTGTATTTCATCATCTGCCTGTTGATTCATATCGCTCTGTATCCATTCTAATTAGTTGTAATGTAGTGTGTAAACTAGTTTCATGAGTTCTATGAGCCACAATGGTGAATTAATGAAATCCAAGAAAGGGTTCATGGAAACCACTGATTTATAGCCAGTTGTCCAGAAGCACAGGTAATAACATGGACTTGTGATCAGCATCTGATGACTATTTCACATATCTTGAAGAAATATTCCCATGAAAGCACTGGAGGAGTCAGGGCAAAAGTACAAAGTTCATTTCAGAGTTCTGACATATAGTGCTTTTTAACCAGAAGCCAGAAAGTCTGTGTAGAGTAATTTAAATAAACTTATTCCCTTTTCTTTTTTTTTTTAAGTAAGTTTTTAGATAATTGATATGGCACATAGTACTTTATTTATTTTAATTTCCAAACTATTCTTGGCTATTCATGACTTTTTCTTCTTCCAGATGAATTTATATTAAGGTTTTTTCCTCAAAAATCCTGGTGGGGAATTTGATTGGATTGTGTTCAACCTATCAACAATTTGAAAAAAGTTAATGTGTTGAAATACCATCTCTCCATCATGGCACATCTTTCTATTAATGGATTCTTATTTTATAATTTTTGGCAAAGGTTTATGTTTGCATCACATTTAAATCTCTTTTTATTTTATTTTTTTAAGTAGGCTTCATGCTGTGCATAGAGCCCAACACAGGTCTTGGACTCATGATCCTGAGCTCATTGACCCAAGCCAAAAATCAAGGGTCAGATGCTTAACCCACTGAATCACCCAGGTGCCTCTCTTGTATTTTTTTTTTTTAAGGTTACATCAGATATTTTTGATAACTTCTGCACTTTTGAGTGGGCTTTTTTTTTTTTTTAATTATTTATTCATGAGAAACACAGAGAGGCGGAGACACAGGCAGATGGAGAAGCCGGCTCCCTGTGGGGAGCTCGATGAGGGACTTGATCCCAGGACCCCAGGGTCACAACCTGAACTGAAGGCAGACACTCAACTACTGAGCCACCTAGGTGCCCCTTGAATGGGCTTTTTCCCCCAATTATTTTTCAACTGGATTACTGTTGGTTTCTGGAAGAATTATTTTCTCAAGTTGGTCTTGTAGCTATGTCTAGTAATTTGTGGTTTTATCTAATAGTTTTTAAAATTAGTCTTTTGAGTGTTTGGACAACACAACCATGTTGTCCAAAAATAAATGCTGTGTTTCATTGTCAAAGATACAGTCAATTGTAAAGTGCACGATCATTTTATATAACCCTAAGAAAGTACAGTATATCCCTAAGAACGTACATTTGAATCTTAAGAAGCCACCAACTATGAGATATATCCCCGTTTCAACAATGTGAAGATAATAAGAATTCTCATAGAGTTCAGAAATACTATACTTTATGTCTTCTTTTCTAGTGGCTTTACCTCCTTTTTTTTGGTCATATATTATGTATTGGTAAGAATTCACTGGAAAGGAATAAGTAATAATAGGAAAGCATTCTTATTTTTGCCCAAGCCTTTAATAGGAATGGGTCTTACATTGTTCTCTGGCCTTTATATTCTAAAAATTAGATTTCTGTTGAAGTGAGTCTTGAGGGTACATATCTGGCATTGCCTTGATTTGTATGAATAGAGTTGATGACTAAATATCAAGTATCCTATTTGAAAAAGGATAAAATACTTAAAGAATGAGGGATGCCTGGGTAACTCAGTCAGTTAAGCATCCGACTCTCGATTTCAGCTCAGGTCATGAGCTCAGGGTCGTGACATCGAGTCTTGTGTGGGTGTGGGGCTCTGTGCTGGGCATGGAGCCTGCTTAAGATTCTCTCTCTCCCCCTCTCCCTCCCACTCCCACTCTCTCTCCCCAAAGAAAAAGAAAAGAAAAGAAAATACCTAAAGAATTAAGTTAACAGAAGGATAAGACCCATATCTGAACTACAAGACATTGCTGACAGAAATGAAAGATTGAAATGAATAGAAACACGTTTGATATTTATGAATTGGAAGGCTTGATATGGTTTAGATGGTAGTTCTTTCCAAATTGATCTGTAGGTTCAGTGTAGTTCCTATTACTTTTGCAGAAATTGACAAGCAGATCCCAAATATATGTGCAAGTGCAATGGACTCACAATAGCCAAAACAGTTTTGCAAAAGAGGAAAGTTGGAGGACTTAATACTTCTTGACTTCAAGACAGTATGGTACTGTATAGTATGGGTAGATGTATAGATCATTGGCACAAATTTGTCAGTCCAGAAATAAAAGTCAAACTCTTTTATTTATGATTTTTGCCAAAGGGACCAGGCCAATTCTATGGGGAAATGATAGTGTTTTCAGCAGATGGTTCTGGGACATTGGCTGTCCACATGCAAAAAGACCCTTACCTCACACCATAAATAAAAGTTAGCCAAAAATACAAAATGGACCATGGACCTAAATGCAAAAAGTAAAATTGTATAATTTTTGGAAGCAAACAAAGGACAAAATCTTTACGACCTTGTCTCAGGCAAAGAGTCCTGAGATACACCACAAAATACCAGAGTAAAACAAATTGATAAATTGGACTTAATCAATCAATATTAAATATGTTTGTGCTTCAAAAGACAACATTAAGAAAATGAAAAGATAAGCCATAGACTGGGAGAAAAGATTCCCAAATCACATATCTGATAAAGGACTCAAATCCAGAGTATAAAAAGAACTTTTATAATTCAATATTAAGAAAACAAATCAATTAAGAAATGGGCAAAAGATTTGGATTTTTTTTAAATTTTATTTATTCATGAGAGACAGAGAGAGAGAAAGAGAGAGAGAGAGAGGCAGAGACATAGGCAGTGAGAGGAGAAGCAGGCTTCATGCAGGGAGCCTGATGTGGGACTTGATCCCAGGACCACAAGATCATGCCCTGAGCCAAAGGTAGACGCTCAACCGCTGAGCCACCCAGGGGTCCCTGAATAGATATTTTACCAAAGAATATATATGAATGGCTAATAAGTACATCAGAAGATTCTCAACACTGTTAGTCATGAGGGAAATGCAAATCAAAACCTCAGTGGGGGGTGCCTGGATGGCTCAGTCAGTTAAGTGTCTACCTCTAGCTCAGGTCATGATCCCTGGGTCTTGGGATTGAGCCCGGTGTAGGGCTCCCTGCTCAGCAGGGAGCGTGCTTCTCCCTCTCCCTGTACCCCTCTTGCTCTTGCACACATGGCTCTCTCTCTCTCTCAAATAAAATCTTTTAAGAAAAAGTCTCAGTGAAATATCACTTCAAGCCATTAAAGTGACTATAATCAAGAAGTCAGAAATAATAGTATGGAGAACCTGGAACCTTCTTGCATTTCTGGTAGGAATAGAAAATAGTAGAAACACCAAAAAATAGTTCAGCAGTTTCTTAAAAGTCAAACATACAGTTACCATATGTCCTAGCGGTTCCACCCTTAAGTGTCTACCAAAGAGCAATAAAAACATGTCCTCTCAAAGATTTATATTCATAATCACCCAACAGTGGAAACCAAATGTTCATCAGCTGAGGAGTGGATAAATGAAATATGGCATATGTATTCACTGGAATACTATTTACAATAAAAAGTTAACTATGGATACATGTTACCACATGGATGAACTTCACAAACATTATTCTTTTTTAAAATTTTTTCACAAACATTAATTGAAAGAAACCAGACACAGAAGACCACATATTGTGTGATTTCATTTATATGAAATGTCCAGAAAAGCCAAATTTATGTAAACAGAAGGTATATGAAGGTTTGCTTAGGGATGGCTTGGGCTGCAGATAGACACAAAGGAACTTTTTGGGGGTGATGGAAATGTTCTAAAACTGGATTGTAATGGTGGTTGCATGACTCTATTAAAAGTTATTAAATTATACACATAAAATGAATGAATTTTGTGATATGTAAATTATTTTCAATCGGGCTTTTTATAAAAAAAAAGGAAATGTAGGGGCACCTGGGTGGCTCAGTGGTTGAGTGTCTGTCTTTGGCCCAGGGCGTGATCCTGAGGTCCTGGGTAAGTCCTGCTTTGGGCTCCCAGCCTGGAGCCTGCTTTTCCCTCTGCCTGTGTCTCTGCCTCTCTCTCTCTCTCTCTCTCTCTCTCTCTCTCTCTCCCCCTCATGAATAAATAAATAAAATCCTTTTTTTTAAAGGAAATTTAAATTAAAAATATTAAAATAACAAGCAATGTGCTGGGATAGTGGATGAGAAAAGAATCAGGACACTATTTCATGTGATTGTCATTGTTCTGTTTCCTGCAGTTTACAATTCCTGGATGAAAGAGCATGGAGGATCTATTGTCAATATTATTATCCTTACTAGAAATGGATATCCAGGATTTACGTAAGCATACTTAATGTATATTTATTTTTTCCTATGTCTTTGGGTTTTGTCCTGTGAATGAGGAGGAGGAGAGTGGAGAAAATTTCTTAAGTCACAATCCTTAATTCTTTAATGAGTTTTGATCTTAATACTTAGCATTGCCCTTTATTTGAACTTTAAAAATATACTTCCAAGGTATTCCCATCCTTATTAGACTTCCCAGGTTTACCATGAAAAGAAAATCAGGACACCCCATTAAATTTTTTATTTTAAGTCTGCCCCAAATATTACATGGGGCATACTTATGTTAAAATTTTTTTTTTAATTTTCATTTGAAATTAAAATTTAATGGAATGTCCTATATTTTATCCAGTAATCCTAATCCAGATGTCACTAAACTGGTCATCATTGCCTGGAGATATCTTTTTTGTTAATGTGTGGAAATGAAACTAATTTAGATTGATTTAGATTTGAATATTGTGAATATACCTATTCAGTTTTAGACAAAACTGCTAAATTGTTACTCCATAATGGAATTTGACATATTTGCCTCTTATTCTGATGTGGAATTTGGAAATGGATTAAAAAAGAAAAAAAAAAGTCAATCAGTGAACTAATTAGCCTAGTGGCTCAGTCGATTCTTTCATAATAACCTAAAAGGGCATCCACCTAGACCACAGAGAAAAACAGTGTGCCAGGAAGCTACTTGAAAACCACACGTTTAGTAGTTAAAAAGTCTGGTTTACAAATAAATCGTTTTGCTGATTTCTTTCATATCTTTAGTAAATTCTGATTCCTTCCATTTTTTTAATTAAGGATTTTTTTTATTTTCCAACATAGAATATTTCTTTTTATGAAATAGGCCTATTTTAGTATTATAAAATCAAAGCATGCTAGTTTTTATATATATATAAAACTGTGTAAGATACAAAGTTGAATACTCTACCTTCTTATCCCAGAAATAACTTGTGTAACCAAGTAAGACAGTGACCTGAATTTCTTTATTAGTAGTGTATAATCCATGATCTACAGGGTGATGAATATTCTGTTTGCCATCATGATTTTTGCAACCATTGTTGATTCTTACCTGAATCACTTACATTAGGGGTGAGAAAATGTTGATTTTTCTGATGTCATGATTATTTCTATATTTATTAGCTGATATTCTTTCATAAAAGAGACTTTTCTGCAACAGCCCTTCTCCCTTTCTCTCTGTATTTATTATTATCATTATTATTATTATTAAATTTTTTGGTATACCACTATTACAGGTCTACGGATTTCTTTTCAAATTTTTCTTTTCAAATGGCATGTAAGATCTCAAACTTAATAGAAATCTTGTATTGTTTCTACATTTTGCATTACGAGTAATTCTGCAGTGAATAACACTGTACATATTTGTTTCATATTGGTGGAGTTATATCTTCAGGGTACATCCTGGAAGTTGGATTGCTGGGTGCAGGTGAAAGATAAATGCATACTTTTAGGTATTTCCAAATTTCTTTCCATCTTGCTCCCCCACCAGCACAGTATGAGTGTGTGTGTTCCCCACAGCCTGACCCAAAGTGTGTGTCATCAACTTCTAGACAACTCTGATGGGCAAGAAATGGGATTCTCATGGAGCATCTTTTGATTTGTTGAAAAGCTATCTGGATGTCTTCTGTATGTGTTTGAATCGTATTGCTGTCCTGGCATATTTTTCTTAATGTTGTCTGAGGCTGGTCTTATTTTCCATTACATTGACACAGGGGAGTTTAGCCTGCTGTTGATCTTTTGGGTCATTGTCAATAATTACAAGGGCAAAAGATAAGCCAAAAAAAAAGCAACTCACATCTCCCATGGACAGAGAGTGTGTAAACCAAACGCCCATCACTCGGCGCATGACTAAGCTCTGTAGTATGTCTACATAACAGACTACACTTGGCAGTAAGAGGGAATGAGCTATTAACTCATGCAACAACCTAGATGGATCTCAAAATAATTATTCTGAGTGAAAGAAGCCAGATGAAAAAGAGCGTATACTGTATGGTTTTATGTGTTTAAGTTGTAGAAGCGTTGAAAACATTCGTTAGTGCTATATTCACTGAGAGTTGTACATCCCTCTCCCTCCTATTTATAAATTAGAGGAAGAAAATGAAGCAGTGTGACAGACTTCAAGACAGTTTATCACTTATAATATGTTCCCACACAGATTGTAAGAGGTTTTAAATCATATCTGATACAGAAATAAGACCTTCATACTTCAGAAAATTGGTCATTGAAAGAATGGATGTGAGACCTGTCGTGGAAATGGTAACATATAATCTCACTCAACTCATAGTTCAAATAAATGTCAGTCCCTCTGGGCTTTTCCTTTAGAAGAAGAGTGACTGGGCCAGCAGCACTTCATATGACATGTCACTGCCAAGCTGAATTTGTCCTGATAGGGACCACTCTCCCTTCCTGGAAAGGGAGTCTTTACAAAACCCCCATGGTCCATTCAGGCTTCTCATCCACCTGGACCTCCCAGGGATGCCACCAGTATCAAGTCCTTCAGAACACAGTACTGGATCAGCTGTAAGTCTCTCTGGATTTGAATGAACTCTTCACTTTTTTCTTCACAAATGTCATAGGTTTTTGTTGTTGTTGTTTTGTTCTTTGGGTTTTTTGGTTTTGCTTGTTTGTTTGTTTGTTTGTTTTATCCCCAGAGATAAGTAGATTAGGATGTGCTGTTTTGGGATCCAGAGTAACTTCTTCGAGTTCTCAGTATAACTCTGCAGAACTGAATACCATGGAGGAAGACTGCATCCTTCTTTCCTTAACTGGAACGGGTATAGAGTGGGGAGCCTCAGGTTTTCACACCTGTTGCACATGCTTTTGACATCATCAGTCATTTCACTTCCGACATCACCCCCTTCTCTGCTACCTTCTCTAGTAGATCTTTGAGTATGGAAACATAGTCTGAAAATACTGTTATGTTTGTGTTCAGTTTCTACTGAGTGCCTTCTCTTCATCTGTGAAGCTTGCGAACACTGTGTAGGGGAAGAAAAGGAATTACCCCTCTACCATTCTGAGTTCTTATTGAGACCCCTGTAATAAAAAACAAATTAACAAGACAAAAACAACTTTGATCATACACACACACACACGCACACACACATCATGTATCTGTGATGGGAGATACCCAGGGGAAAACAAGTAGCCTCCCTGAGTAGCTTGGACTACAGACTGAACCATTATCTTAGAAGGAAAGGGAATGGGAAATGGGGGCCTTGTAGAGAAAAAGAAAGTAATTTTTAAGAAAGATGCCTGGGCCCTTGGAAGAATAGATGGGAAGTCTGGTAATTTGTGACAGACTGTGTGTGGGTGTGGAGTCAACTGCTAGTCTTTATACCTGTGACCACAGACCATCTTCCCTGGTTGATGAAACTCTTGGGGAGGGGATTTATGGCAACTAAGTTGCTTTTGAAGGAACCCAGTCTATCTTTAGGCAGATAAGGGGAGTTCAGAGAAAGTGTCTCCCTGCATTTGCTGTTTTTCAAATGCCTACAGTCAACATAATTGATCAAAGCAGCATATTTTGAGTGGCATGTCCTGAGCTCCTGTCATATTTTGGAGAGGCTTATTCTGTTGCCCTTCAACTGCCTCTTGCTCATGTGCTACAAACTAATTCAGATGCTGAAATTCAATAATTCCAGTCTCTGGTTTTCCAGCTCTGTCTCTCAGTTCTAGTGGCTTTCTCTCTTGGGCAGCTACCAGTTTCGGAACATCTGCCACTTGCTTCTTCAGCCTCATGTGACTGTTTAGCCTTTTCCTATGATGAGAGGCAGGACTTCATGTGGTGGCCTTGGTGATCAGGGGCCTGAGTGCAAGGGGACAAACGACTCTAGGTCTTCCTCCCAGAAAAGGGTCAGGACTTGATTGTACTTCTACATAAGCATGTCTGGTCCTGCCCCTGCCTCTTGCTCCTGGTATTATGGAGAAGCCTGGCAATTTCAATTATTCTTCCCAGCTGAGTGTTGGTTAGGGCCCCTCTTAGTATTGGTGGCGGTAGGCAGGGCAAGGGAGCATATCCTGTAGATTGACCCAGGACTGCTTAATGGCAATAGCAACAGAAGTTGTGGCCACATCTGATGGTGGTGGGATTGCTTGGAGAATTCTGACAAAGTAATTGGCTTCTGCCTGGAGTCCCACGAGGATTGTTGCAGCCAACACTGGGACAGTGATGGGTTTCTTCAGGAAGGTTGGGCTCTCTAAGTCTTCTCTAGTGAGAAGTGGATACACCCCCAGATCTCGCATACTTGCTTCTAAGGACCTCGTAATAAGTTCTAAGCCACAGTGTATCTGTACCTCATGCATAAGACCCCATAGAGATGAAAATTTAAATATTTTGAACTTCCTATCTGGAAGTATGTTAAAATTTAATTAAATGTTAGGGTGTCTAGAAATTCTATCAATACTGTTTTTAGCCTCATATATAAATTTATCCCTATCGTCTAAATAAATCATTTTAAAAATAACCACACTTGTAACCCTCAAGATTACCAATTTGATAGTTTCTCTACATCATAAAAAGGTTTTCGGAATATTTCTTATGGTCATGGTATTTTGGAGGATCTTATGTGTGCCTGTAATGTAAGATTTGTTCAACTGTCAGATAGCTGTGTTTTGGCTTTAGCATCGAAGCGTCCACTTCTTTCCCATTGTTCAAGAGTCCAAAAGACAGACTCAACAAGAATATATTGGTGGGGCTCTGGTAGGTCACTGACAAACCTGTTCATTTAGTTAACGAGAAAAACATTTGATGGAAGCCAATTGTAATTTTATGTTTTGTCTTTTAAGGCATAGTGGAGCTGCCAGAGCAGGGGTTTACAACCTCACCAAATCCTTAGCTGTGGAATGGGCCAGCAGTGGAATAAGGATCAACTGTGTTGCCCCTGTAGGTAAACTTCCATACAAAAGCCGTTGACAAATTGTGCTCTTCTGAGGATTCCCTTTATGTTGTCAATGGAGGTATTTGTTAATACACGTGTATAATAGAAAAGATTGGCTTTTAAAAATAGATAAAATTAGGGCAGCCCCGGTGGCGCAGCGGTTTGGCGCCGCCTGCAGCCCGGGGCGTGAACCTGGAGATCCCTGCAGGGAGCCTGCTTCTCCCTCTGCCTGTGTCTCTGCCTCTCTCTCTGTCTCTCTCTCTCTGTTGCTCATGAATAAATAAATAAAATCTTTAAAAAAATTAATAAAATAAATAAAATAAAATAAAAATAGATAAAATTGGAAAGAGGTATTCTGTGATTTCTGTGATTTACAACCAGACTGTCAAGTTTACATTTAGCCGATGATTCTTTTTTTTTTTTTTTTTTTTAGTATATGTGCTGCTGAAGTGAGCACTAAGCCAATGATTCTAGATCTTGTCAATATATTAGAATTATCTATGAAATGCTTAAAAAATATTGATATGTAAGCCTGACTCCAAACTATGGAATCTAGGCATTGGTATTTTTATTTTTTAGTATTTTTTATTTTTTTAAAAGATTATTTATTTATTTATTTATTTATTCATTCATTCATTCATGAGAGACACACAGAGAGAGGCAGAGACACAGGCAGAGAAAGAAGCAGGTTCCTTGCAAGGAGCCTGATGTGGGACTTGATCCCGGAACCCCAGGATCATGCCCAGAGCCAAAGGCAGACACTCAACCACTGAGGCACCCAGGTGTCCCTAGGCATTGGTATTTTTAAAAGCCACCTAGGAAATTTAAATGTACAGTGAAGATTGAGAACCACTGTTTTAAAGAACGAATTTTGCCAGATTATTTTGTTATTTCTCAGTATATCCTTAGTGCTTCATTAGGAGAGAGAGAAAAAAACCAAAGTCTAGTTCAAGTTAAAGATCAATTAGAAGTCAAGAGAAAATGTCTCGGCGACATACTGTAAATTGTAGAGGAAAAAATCATAATACGTTCAAATCATGATATGTTCAATTTCATTTTTTGTGAGACAACATATAGCTTAAGCCTCCTTGGGTATTGCATATTGGCCATGTACTCCAGGAGAAAGGTCACGTGAAACATCTCATTCATCCTGCAAAACTCAGCTCGTATCCACTTCTCTGTGATGTTTTTTGGTTATTGCTAAGATAGTAATCATCCCTGTATCTGAAACTATAATAACATCTGTGGGTATTATCTACAGGTCTCTCTATATAGTATCTGCAGATATTGTTACCCATGCTACTCGGTGAGAACTAAGCAAGTCACTGGAGAAATCTCATCTCTAACAGATTGCAGACTTGCCACCAGAAACTTCATTTCCCTTCAGTACCTCACAGCTGACCTGACCTTACCCACACTACACTCATGTATTTCTAGGAAAAAAAAATCATTACAGTTCCATTCCTTGTGTTGATATCTTGGAATACTGGCCCCCAAAAGTGCATTTCTTGAAAACGTTTAATGGTATGTTAGTGTTACTAAAATCACATTTGTTCTCTAGAGGCATTTTGTCTAAACCTTAATATTTCTAGAAGATTTCACCCTCTTTATTTTATTTTATTTTGAGGGGTGGGAGGGGCAGAGGGAGAAGAAGGGATGGGGAAAGACCGAGGGAGAGGGACAAGCAGACTCCCTGCTGAGTGTAGACCCTTATGTGGGGCTCAATCTCACCCCCTGAGATCATGACCTGAGCTGAAATCAAAAGTCAGATGCTTAACTGACTGAACCACCTGGGCACCCCTCATACTCTTTAAATAGAAGGTTCCAAATTGTTTGATTGGAAACCAGTATATTACCCATTATCATTTGGAATAATTCATGCCACCAAATTCTCCCATCTTCCTTTCATTCCTTTTGTTCACTCTCTTCCTCCCCATAACCTCTGCTGTACTTATGAGTCAGTAACAAATAGCTTTATCATGTGTTACACAGTTGTGAGTAATTTTCTTGACTTTATAAACCCTAGAAAACTAGTAAAAGCTAAATAAAAGAATTCCCCCAAAATTAAAATTTTAATTCCTCTATATTGGATTCAGATGTTTTCTCTGTGATTTCACCATAGTGAAAAACCCATGAAAACATTGACTTTTCTAAGTCTCCCATAACAACAGCCCAGGCTTCTATTATAAAACAGAGAAGCCTGGTGGAAGATAGAATACTTCCCTATCTCCCTATCCCCAGAGAAGTGCCTCTCTGATCTATTCATTTAATTATGTTTTTAGAAAACCTGTCTTTTCAGGAAAAATCTAGGGCTTGGCTGGTCATTAAGGGAGAGGAAGTCACAAAATGAGTTCATCAGATATTCCATTTATAATTATGGTTAATGGTACTTCGATGATACTGAGAAAAATTAATATTAGAAATGTTGATTTTTCTATTAAACTTAAGCCACTTACTTTCTGGCATTGGTCAATGACCTCCTTGATGTCTTTGTGACTTTAAAATTTAGTTTTATGGGGGCACCACCTGGGTGGCTCAGTGGTTGAGCATCCACCTTAGGCTCAGGTCGTGATCCTGGGGTCCTGGGATCAAGTTCCACATTGTGCTCCCTGGGGGGAGACTGCTTATCCCTCTGCCTGTGTCTCTTCCTCTATCTCTGTGTCTCTTATGAATAAATAAAATCTTAAAAAAATAAAATTTAGTTTTATGTACTTTATTCTGTTCTTGTTTTATTCTCAAACATAGGGAACCATTTATTCCCCGAGTGCTGTTGACAACTATGGTCCTTTGGCAGAAAACATGTTTGCAGGGTACTTTGAGAAAATCCCAGCTAAGCGAATTGGAGTGCCTGAGGAGGTAATGTATATTTCTAACATCGATTCCAATTGCTTTCTTTTATACTTTGGAAAATTGTAACACTTGGTGTCCTTTTCACACAGTCTGGTTGGCTGATGGAGATGAGTGCTCCCATTGCCACCAGCCCATTTTCCCTGCACTTTCTGGCTCTGTGACTTGCACACTCACGGCAGTCTTTATCCGGGATTGACTGCAGTGTGAATCAAGAACAGCATGGTTTTATTGTTTCATTGCACTTTTCAGTAGTGTTATTTAATCACATGGCCTTTGTTGGTACACAGGACCCTAAACCAAATCAGGTGATTATGGCTAGGGTGGAGTTCCATACTCGATTTCTGTAAGGTGGCCAGATTTAAGTATGTAGAAATCAGAAGTTTTCTTAAAGGCCAGCAATATTAGTCTTAAAATACAATGAAAAAAAGGCTATCTTTTCTACAACAATAATAAAAATGGAAATATTTGACATAAGCTTAGCTCTCACTGACATGAAATTTATTCCTGAAGAACAGGAAAACAAGAATACATAGAGAGACATGTCATATTCCTCAATGGAGAGAATCAATTTTATTAAAATCAAGTTTCCCTTTGGTGACGGAGGGTAGCTACCCTTGTGCTGAGGGTAGCATCACAGAGTTGTGAAAAACTATGTTGTACACCTGAAACTAACGTAACATCGTGTGTCAACTGTGCTTCAATTAAAAAATAATAAAAAATAAAAATAAATAAAATCAAGTTTCTCTAAATTAATGCACACATTTAATATTGTACTGGAATTAAACACACAGATTCTAAAGTTGGTCTAGAAAAATATTAATGCAAAAACACCAAAAAAATGTTTTGAAAAAGAATAATGGGGGGATTTGACCTTTGCAATATTAGAACATATTATAATGCTGTACTTATTTAGGATATCTGGTGCTGGCACTAGAATAGATTTTAGTGGAAGAGAATGCACTCCTATATCAGTACCATGTATATATGAGGAGTTTATACAGCAAAAGTAGCATTTCAAATCTGTGAAGATAGGATAGCATAAGACTTACGGCAATTGGCTGTTTAATTAGAAATAAATTAGGCCTCCTTTCTCATATCACATACAAAACAATTTTCAAATATATTAACGTGCTAAATGTAAAAGCAAAACCATAAAACTCTTAAAATGTTTTCTAATTTCTAAATGAGCTTTCATTGTTATTTTGATATATTTCTTTCCATAAATTTGCTATGCATACCCCAAAATACCTGTGTTTATTGACTTTGTTACAAAATGGGATTCTACTGTATATACTTTTCTGCAACTTGCTACGGATGTACCATGTTATGTTTAATTAGACTCCATTGTTGCACATTTAGATTCCATATTTTCAATATTGTAGTATATCTGCAGTGAACATCCTTGAACACAGATATGCACTCTTGTGTGAGGGGTAACTTCTAGAATTCCTGAAGTAAAATAGTTCTGCAAAATACGTTTTTAGAAGATATAGTTAAATCAGACATTTGATGGGCCATTTTAAGCAAGATGCTTAGATTTCTATTCTGAAAACCGAGAGGGGTTTTAAAGGATTTTAATCAAGGGGATGATATGATCAAATTTTTATTTTGGACAGAACACTCCTTTTGTTTACATGAACTATATTATCTCTATTGTACAGAAATCAAAACTGAGAAGTAAGAAATATTTATCTGTTCATTTAAGATAATAGTAATAAAGGCATTACATGTTAAAATAAATATTTTTTATTTTTTTAATTTTAAAAAATACTTTATTCATTTATTCATGAGAGACACAGAGATAGAGGCAGACACATAGGCAGAGGGAAAAGCAGGCTCCCCATGGGGAGGCTGATGTGGGACTGTCCAAGTGAGCCAAAGGCAGACAGTCAACCACTGAATCACCCAGGCAGCCCCTGTTTTTTTATTTTTTAAGATTTATTTATTTAAAAATTTTTTTGAAGATTTTATTTATTTATTCATGAGAGACACAGAGAGAGAGCCAGAGACACAGGCAGAGAGAGAAGCAGGCTCCATGCAGGGAGCCCAATGTAGGACTTGATCCCAGGACCCCAGGATCACACCCTGGGCTGAACGCAGACACTCAACTGCTGAGCCACACAGGGCATCCCTAAATTTTTTTTAAAGAATAAATATTTTTAATTAAAAATGGCTGTATTTTGAAAAGCAAAAGAAAGCCATTTTTTTTTTTGCATTTGCTTTACACTTTTTAAGTCACTTTAATGTATGGCTTAACAGAATACAACTGGACTCGCACATCTGAGTCTGCATTCCATATATTGCTATATGTTGTTCTGTTTAAAGCATATGAAGAAAATCCAGCTTCATGTACATGTACAATTGGAAAAGGGAGGAGTGTTTTAGCAATCTTTTTAGATGATTGTGGATATTCTTTGATGTTTGACAAGTGGCTGTTTCTTTCTTTTTTTTTTTTTATGTGTGTTTTGTTATTTTTTTTAATTTTTATTTATTTATGATAGTCACACACAGAGAGAGAGGCAGAGACACAGGCAGAGGGAGAAGCAGGCTCCATGCACCAGGAGCCCGATGTGGGATTCGATCCCGGGTCTCCAGGATTGCACCCTGGGCCAAAGGCAGGCGCCAAACCACTGCGCCACCCAGGGATCCCAAGTGGCTGTTTCTTAAAGATAAGGTTGCAATGTAGGGGGATATCAAACCATGTCAGTGAACCTTTTGTAATCAGTTACATTAAAATCCATTGGGCTTTCTTTGCACTTTGATTAGATATCTCACCCACAGATGATTTTGTGACATCAGTTATTGCTCTTTTTTTGGGAAACACTGGTCCACCAAGTTATGGAAATCTTCTAGATGTTGACACACAATCCATTATACAATATCAAAAGATCACATGTGGGAGGAGTCCAAGATGGCAGAGGAGTTCATTTTGTCTGGTCCCAGGAATTCAGCTAGATAACTATCAAATCATCCTGAACACCTGTGAACACAGCTGGAGATCTAAAAGAGAACTGCTGCAGTTCTACAAATAGAAAAGCAACCGGTTTCTACAAGAATGACAAAATGGGCTGAGTGAAGTAAGTCAATCGGAGAAGGACAAACATTATATGTTCTCATTCATTTGGGGAATATAAATAATAGTGAAAGGGAATATAAGGGAAGGGAGAAGAAATGTGTGGGAAATATCAGAAAGGGAGACAGAACGTAAAGACTGCTAACTCTGGGAAACGAACTAGGGATGGTAGAAGGGGAGGAGGGCGGGGGGTGGGAGTGAATGGGTGACGGGCACTGGGGGTTATTCTGTATGTTAGTAAATTGAACACCAATAAAAAATAAATTAAAAAAAAAAAGAATGACAAAATGGAAAAACTCACCTAAAAAAAGAGAACAAGAGGGAGTACTGACTGCCAGGGACCTAATCAACATAGATATAAGTAGGATGTCAGAGTTAGAGTTCAGAATAATCGTCATAAAGATACTACGTGGGGACGCCTGGATGGCTCAGTGGTTGAGCATCTGCCTTCGGCTCAGGGCATGATCCCGGGGTCTGGGATTTGAGTCTTGCATCAGGCTCCCTCTGGGGAGCCTGCTTCTCCCTATGCCCATGTCTCTGCCTCTCTTTGTGTGTCTCTCATAAACAAATAAATAAAATCTTAAAAAAAATTATATCTGTGCTTGAAAGAAGCATAGAAGGCACTAGAGAATCCCTTTATGGAGAAATAAAAGAATTAAAATCTAAAGTCAAAATAAAAAAGGCTATTAATGAGATGCAATAAGTGGAGGCTCTAACTGCTAGGATAAATAAGAAGAAAGAATTCTATATAGAAGATACCACGAACTAGTGATATCGAATGATAGAGAATAAAGTAGCTGAGAAAAAGATAAACAACCACTGGATCACAAAGGGAGAATTCAAGAGATAAGTTATACCGTAAAGCAAAATAATATTAGAATAATTGAGATCTCAGAGGAAGAGGAAAGAAAAAGAGAGGCAGAAGGTATATTTGAGCAAATTATAGCTGAGAATTTCCCTAATCTGGGGAAGGAAACAGGCATTCAAGTCCAGGAGGCACAGAGAACCTCCCTCAAAATCAATAAAAATAGGTCAGCACCTTGACCTATAGTAGTGAATCTTGCAAATCTCAGAGACAAAGAGAAAATCCTGAAAGCCCCTTGCAACAAGAGGTCCATAACCTACAAGGGTAGAAACATAAGGCTGGCAGCAGCCTTATGTATATGAATTTAGTGCCATTGTATTACCTGCAAGGTCACTATTTCTGTGTATTGTCTCTGTTCCTTTCTGGTCTATATTACTTTTGGGCTCTCTCTTTGTTTAAAGGATCCTCTTTAATATTTCTAGCAGGGCTGGTTCAGTAACCACAAATTCTTTTAGTTTCTGTTTCTCCTGGAACTCTTTATCTCTCCTATTTTGAATGACAAGCTTTGCTGGATAAATTATTCTTGGCTGCATGTTTTTCTCCTTTAGCACCCTGAATATATCATGGCAGTCCTTTCTGGCCTACCAGGTCTCTGCGGATAGGTCTGCTGCCAGCCTATCTGGGTTTAGGTTTTATTTGCTGTTTTTCTCCAGCTCCTTTAGGTATAAGGTTAGGAAGTGTATTTAAGACCTTTCTTGTCCTTGAGAAAGGTTTGTATTGCTATATCCTTCCCTCTTAGGACTGCCTTTGCTGCATCCCAAAGGTTTTGAACAGTTGTGTTTTTATTTCCATTTGTTACCATGAATTTTTAAAATTCTTCTTTAATTTCCTGCTTGACCCATTCATTTTCCAGTAGGATGCTTTTTAGCCTCCATGTCTATAAGCCTAAACCCAGCAGGAGAAGAAAGTTGATAAAGATTAGAGTAGAAATCAATGAAATGGAAACCAAAAGAACAGTAGAACAGATCAATGAAACTAGGAGATGGTTCTTTGAAAGAATTAATAAGATTGATTAACCCCTAGCCAGACTTACCAAAAAGGAAAGAGAAAGAACTCAAATAAATGAAATCACGAATAAAAGAGGACAGATCATGACCAACAGTGAGAAAATACAATTTTAAGAACATATAATGAGCAACGATATGCCAACAAATCAGGCAATCTGGAAGAAATGGATGCATTCCTAGAGATGTATAAACTACCAAAACTGAAACAGGGAAAAATAGAAAACCTGAACAGACCCATAATCAAGAAAATTGAAGCAGTCATCGAAAACCTCCCAACAAGGGTCCAGGGCCAGATGGCTTCCAAGGAGAATCTGACCAAATATTTAAAGGAGAATTAATACCTATTCTTCTGAAGCTGTTTCAAAAAATAGAAATGGAAGGAAAACTTCCAAATTCTTTCTATGTGGCCAGCAATACCTTGATCCCAAAACCAAAGACCCCATCAAAAAAGAGAATTACGGATCAACATCCCTGATGAACACGGATGTCAAAATTCTCACCAAGATACTAGCCAATAGGATCCAACAGTACATTAAAAGGATTATTCACCATGACCAAGTGGGATTTATTCCTGGGCTGCAAGGGTGGTTCAAGTATCCCGGTATGAATAACCATAGTATGTTAGTCATTCAAGTTAAAAATGGTCTTTCATGAAGAGAGTGACTAGTTCAACTAGTTCAACTGTTAGACTTCGCTATGGAGCAGAAAAGCTAATGTGTAGTTCCCACTTGATAACACAGGATATTAAAGGATACTGCTAGCCTTTAATCATGTTTACTGATTGATACAACTCTTGTGAATGGCTTGGTGCCTCAAATCCATCCATCAAATGGATTTTGTTAAAATGAAAGTTAAGGAGAACCTATCTGAAGATAGTACGATAGTGCCTCGTTAATTTGGTAATCATAAAAATTGTATTAGTTCAGTTTAGCTCCGCGTTGAGCTCCCAAAGCAAATCAGGCATCATGAATATTTATCTTTTACCTAGCACATGGTTTCGGTTCAGTTCAGTATCATTTAATGGTGCCTGGTCTGTGGACAAAATGCTGTAGCAGGAGCTGGGTGATGCAACATTTTAAGGGGAGAGATGGATGAAGATCCTTCATTCTATGAACATGTATTAAGTACTTATTTTTATCCTAAATACAGGAGGCCATCAGTCAATCTTTCAAACAAAATTCAGCACAAAGCCACATTTATTGCAGGTCAGGCACAGTCTCTTTGAACAGAGCAAACTAGAACTCTTTCTCTTTTGGTGGGGGCAAGTGTGGTTTTAGGGGTCTGGAAGTCATGGTTATGGGGACGAGAGGGTTCTTGTTTGGCTGGCATCAGAAAGGAGCTTTTTGGGGTGAGTTGTCATTGATTGATTATACAGGCTAATATAAATCAGTCCTGGTGGTTACTTTTGATCATAGCTCAGAACTATCTGTCCCTTCTCAGGGCTGGGGGAAGTTTTCAATGATTAACTACCTGCACTAGGGATGCATGGGTGGCCCAGCAGTTGAGCATCTACCTTTGGCTCAGGGCCTGATTCTGGAGTCCCGGGATCGAGTCCCACGTTGGGCTCCCCGCAGGGAGCCTGCTTCTACCTCTGCCTGTGTCTCTGCCTCTATCTGTGTGTCTCTCATGAATAAATACATAAAGTCTTTTTAAAAAAAATTATCTGCACTACTGCTGTCCAGTAGAAATATCGTAATAGTTACATAGGTAATTCTAAGGTAACTAGTATCCGCATTAAGAAAAGTAAAAAGAAATGAAATGAAGATTGTGATAGTAATTTAATATACAATAGATAATAATATAAATAATTATATATTATTATTAATAAGGTTTTACTCAATCCAATATATCTAAACATCATTTTACGTTCTGTAGACTTTGCGTTCTTCTCTCCATACCAGTTCTGCAAAACCTAGTGTGTATTTTGCGCTTACAGCACATGTCAATTCAGAGTAACCACGCGGGCTATTTCAGGGACAAGAACAGAAAAGGCACAGGATGGTGTGGACAAGTGGGTTATGGTGGGCAACAATAGATGGGAGGAGCTGGGCTGTCAGGAAGAAGCAAGCCATGTGTTCACCTGGCTTATTCACATTGTGTGGCTTATTTGACCCTATATAATAATAATAAATTATATTAATATAATATATTATATATTATAATAATAATGTTCCTTCACCTCCTGCCATGCTAGTCACGTTTTTTAATGGTTCTCAGATAGAAAAAGGCATTTATTTGTCCATGTGCTGTCAGGTTGTGGTGCACGCCGACTTCAGGACTCATGTTACAGTTGTGTTTCCAGATGTGTTTCCTTGGGCGGGGAGGCAGCCCCCGGTGGGGAGCCTCTGCTTTTCTGTATGCACATGTGTGCTTCTGTTTCCAGATCTCCTCGGTGGTCTGCTTCCTGCTGTCTCCTGCAGCTTCCTTCATCACTGGACAGTTGGTGAACGTGGACGGGGGCCAGTCTCTGTATACGCACATATTCGACGTACCAGGTGAGCCCTCAAGAGATGCGCCATCACTAACTGTCTGCCCTTGCAGGTGCAGGTGCTTAATTTCTTAAGCAGTTACGTGTAAATGATTAGGGTTGACTCTCATGGCACATCAAAAATGTACAAAATGTTTATCTTCCTGATAGGATCTTTAAAGGAAATGTTCCCAGTCGAAGAAAACATCTAAGTATTTTTTATCGTAGTACATTGCTTTATATATTTTAAAAATTGCCTGTGTGTGCAGAGGTTGGTGGAATTTTAACCTTGAAAAATATACTCGATATGATATATGTATAAGGAGGAGATAGAAGAGGCAAAAGGTTGCTGTATTTTTAAGATTTAATTCCTTCTTTTTCCTTTAATAAGTGGCTTGTATATCTGAGCAGAAGAATCAGACCTATTAGGTGGGTGGGGTCCACGGTACTATTTTACGTGATCTTTGGGATATATATATTGAGTGAGACCATATGATTTTGCTGTATTCAACTATATTTAATATACAAAAGCAGTAGTTTTAGAAGGCTCAACCAGGGACACCTGGGTGGCTTAGTGGTTGAGCACCTGCCTTGGGCTCAGGGCACCATCCCAGGGTCCTGGGGTCGAGTCCCACACCGGGCTCCCTGCAGGGAGTCTGCTTCTCCCTCTGCCTGTGTCTCTGCCTCTCTCTCTCTGTGTCTCTCATGAGTAAATAAATAAAATCTTAAAAAAAAAAAAAAGGTTCAACCAGATATAGATGTTGCATACAAATATAAAATTCAGAAGTATTTTCACTGTTGCTAAGGAGTGTTAAGTGGCTACTAGCAAATTAAAGTGTAGCTGATGTAATGCATGTATATTTTTTTTTAAGATTTATTTATTTCAGTGAGAGAGAGAGTACATGCACATGCAGGGGAGAGGGGCAGAGGGAGAGGGAGAGAGAGTCTCCAGCAGACTCTGTACTGAGTGTGGAGTCCGACAAGGGGCTCGATCTCACTATCCTGACATCAGACCTGAACTGAAACCAAGGGCCTAGTCGGACACCGAACTGACTGTGCCACCCAGGTACCCCACATGTGTATTTTAATTTCATAGCAGGGACCTAGGTTCCTCTTCCACAGAAGAGTACTAACAATCTACACAAGGCTTCAGACCTTCTTTGCATTAATAAGTGATTAGTATGGGACCTCAACATTATTTATTATTTCCCCCTCCCATCTATATTTCTTTACTAATAACATCAGTGTGGTAATGTGCATAAGATATCGTGGTTTTAAGGCTCGTGTTTTGAAAAACAGAAATGCCGACCTGTTATGCAGTAGTTTTCAGATAGTATTTAAAGTGGCCAGGGCGGGAGGGTATTTGTCACTTTTCTTTTAGAAAGGGAAAGTAACCCCAGGTGGCTGCTTCTCCAGGCCTCCAGTGAAATAATTTTCTTTTGTAATTCCAACACTTTTGTTTTTTAAGATTTTATTTAGTTGAGAGAGTGAGCACAGGAGGAGGGGCAGGAGAGAGAATCTCAAGCAGACTCCATGCTGAGCTCAGAGCTGGATGTGGGGGCTCCCTCTCACCACCTTGTGATCATGACCTGAGCTGAAACCAAGAGCCAGAAGCTTAACAGACTGCACCTCGTAGATGTCCAAAACACTGTATTTATTAGCGTAAAAATATTTTTTAAGTTTTTGGCAAAATCAGCTGCAGCAATTTTTCTTTTTTTTAAAGTTATTTCTACCTCTTTTTTTTTTTTAAGATTTTATATTTATTTACTCATGAGAGACACAGAGAGAGAGAGGCAGAGACACAGGCAGAGGGAGAAGCAGGCTCCATGCAGGGAGCCCGATGTGGGACTCAATCCCGGGACTCCAGGATCACACCCTGGGCTGAAGGCAGGCATTAAACCGCTGCGCCACCCAGGGATCCCTACAGCAATTTTTCAAGAATATACTTCCCTGAAACAACGAGTGGAAATAGGGAGCCTTTCTGTCCTGTGTTTTCTTTAAGATTGCCAGCTCTGGAGTGACAAGGCCTGGGGTGGAAGCCCCACTCGACTCTTACTAGCTGTGTGATCTTGTGAAAATTAATTTCTGTAGCCTTCCGATTTCTTTTCTGCAAAGTGTGGTCACTTACAGCATTTTCTGAGTAAACAGTTGAGAGTATTTAATTAGATAATGCACATTTAAAGCCCTGTATCAGATACGATGCTTTTAGCTGCAGCTCACACTGGCCTAAGCAGGAAGGGCATTTATTGGCCCACAGCACTGAACAGCAAACAGAATCATCTGCTCATTGAGCTCATCAGGACAATTTTTTTTTTTCTGTAGTGTTGGCTTTATCTTAAGATGGACTCTGCTGGTTGCAGGATGGCTGCCTGCCACCCTGAAAGGCCCTTGCTTCTTTGTTCACAGGCAGCTGGACAGAGAGAGGGGAGGGGAATGACTTTGTTACAGCATTTCTAGCAGAGTTCTGAGACCTACTCTGTTTTGGACAAGCTTATGTGAGTGGCCACCCTCACCCAGGGGGATGGCGTGCCCTGATTGACTTAGCTCAGTTGGTGATCTAAGTGGGGCCACTTTCCAGAACCTCATGGATTCCCAAGTAGAAGTGGAAGCTTACTTGGAAAGAGAGGATGAGGGACTAGATGCTGGGCAGGCAACTATGTGTGCCCGGTACAAAGTACACACGTGGTTTTCAAGTCATCCTGGTTACTAAGGACGTGGTATGTATTGAGTGGCTGCAGTATGCCAAGTGCTCTACATAGGCTGTCACGTTTAATCTTCACAACTTTAGAAGACAAGTGTCTGCAATCGATGAGGAAACAGGCTCAGGAAGAGGAACGTCTCCAAATTTGAAAAAGCCAGTGCATGGCAGGGCTGGGATTCAAAACCGGGATTTTCTCAAGACCTTTGCCAGTTGTCCTAATGATTTCTTTTTCTTGCTGAGAAAAGGGGTAAGCCAGGGAAAATAAGGGGGTTTGCTGGAAACTAAGGGGACTAAGGAGGGTTATAGGTTTGCGCTTGACATGAAGTTTTCCACTTCCTTAACAGATCATGACAACTGGCCTGATGGAGCAGGGGACGTATCCTTTGTCAAACATTTGAAGAATACTTTCAAGAGTAAAAGCAAGCTCTAAGCTAAGGAAACTATAGAGGTATCTCTGGTCTCCAAATGCCTTAATATATCAAGAATGCACCTTGGTACTTTACGGGAGCTAATAATTTGTATGCAGCAATCACTATCCGCCTTTTTAACGTTATCAAATTGTACTTATGCAAAAACTATTCCCAAAATAAGTGCATTTTTAAGCCCCAACCAACACCATGTGATTAAAGATTTCTTTTTTAGGAATGGTGCTTAGCATACATTGTGATTGTGCCTTTTATTTCTAAGAAAGATATTTGAAAAATGAATATTTATTTCTAAGAAAGATATTTGAAAAAAAGATATTTGAAAAATGAAAATCAAATTGTACTTATGCAAAAACTATTCCCAAAATAAGTGCATTTTTAAGCCCCAACCAACACCATGTGATTAAAGATTTCTTTTTTAGGAATGGTGCTTAGCATACATTGTGATTGTGCCTTTTATTTCTAAGAAAAATTTTGAAAATTTCAAAAAAAATTTGAAAATGATATTTTTCAAAAAGATATTTGAAAAAAAATTTGAAAAATGAAACAATTTCAAATTGATAATAGAGGTATCATGATCTCCCAAAAGGTTTTAGTATTTAATTGTAGAGGTGGGAAGTAAATCTAAATTGTGGCATCATGATGATTCTTCAAACTAAAAATATACAGTGACTCATATTTCATAGTAGATATCATGCTTTTGGATCCATAAAACTTTATGGTAATTATCAATGTGTGATTTGTTTTGTTCACAAAATCAACTTCGTATAAGCCTCTTAATTCAAAAGAAAAATGAAGTTATATGTAGTATTTCTTGGTAGTACTTGATTTGTGTCTTAAGTTCCAATATAAAGTATTCCCTTTTCTTTTTCTTTTTTAATAAATTTATTTTTTATTGGTGTTCAATTTACCAAAAGTATTCCCTTTTCTTCATGTTTCTTTTTTGTATGCAAAACAATTGTTAAATGTCATGCAAATGTATTAGGCTTCAGTATTCTGCTTTCAACTGATTTTTTTTGGGCAATGATCCTGACTTCTGAGATGCCATTTATAAATTATGTACATTCATCTTTTTATTAAACCTCTTTCAATTGACTTATTCCCTCTTGACGTCGAGTATTTTCTTTTCTTTATCAATAATTCTCAGTGCAACGTAAAGATCTCCCTTGACTTCTAAAGGGTTATCTCCTGATAAACCCATTGTTAGTTGATAATATTGTCAAGTCAAAAATGCATTAATACACCCAACTTAGTGAACATCAGTGGCTTAGCCTAGTCTCCCTTAAACATGCCCAGAACACTCGGGCAAGATCATCTCATGCAGACTATGTGGTATTCAAGTGTTCACTGTAATTTATTGAGTACTGTGCTCAAAGTGAAAACCAGAATGGCGTATGGGTGCAGAGGGGTTGTCAGTGTCTTGGTTATTTTCCCCCTTGAGTGTGTGGCTGACTGGGAGCTACGGCTGTCTGCCACTGCCCAACATCAGGAGAGAGAGACTGTGTCCTGCACATCACCAGCCTGGGATAAATTCAAAATTTGAAATACTGTTTCTACTGAAAACCTACCACTTTCACACCATAGTAAAGTTGAAATATCATGAAGCAAACCATCATTAACTTGACAACAGCTGTATCTAATTCCCTATTCTCTGGGAAGGGACCCACAAATCTGCCATTTTACCAGGCTCCCACCTAGGCCCAGGACCAGGGTGAGGCAAAGGAGATGCCTACGGAGCAGCATTAAAGAGACGCTCGCTCTTGGATCTGCCCAAGTGCAGCGTCACAGTACACACTCAGCTGTACATTTGGTGTCCATGCTATTAGTGGAGGAAGATCAGAAATCTTTTCCTTCTAGACAACACGTTACAATGGCCTCTGGACATGATATTACCATAGTTGTTAAGAATTACAAGCCACGTTAGAGAGCAGACAAGCCCCAATGCAGGTTGGTGTGGAAGATGGAAGAGACAGGGCAGGGCTTGCTTTTCAGATTACCTCACGCTGATGACTGCAGGCAGCCCTATAAATCTCCAGTGTTGTCCTTGTTTACTTCTACCGAAGGCATGGAGGCCACCCCTCGTAACATGAGACTTAGCTACATCTTATTAGATCTTCCCTTTAGACCAATTATTGGACAGCTGATCATCATCTGTATTCTAGAATCATAAGTCTACTCCCCAGGACTTCTACACATTTCATGATAGTGTCCTGTAGGGAATGTTCTTTTGCTACTACATGTACTAAATTTTTCTGTGGACTAAATATTTCTGAATAAACTTAATCGCTCGATAATTTTGAGGCCCTGTGTGGTCAGCATTATGGTAGGAATTAGGTGTGAGGTACTGGGAAGAAAAAAAAAAAACCACGGACCTTGCCCCCACAGAGCTTACAAGAGCAAGAGAGAGAAACATGAGTCAAGCCACACACAAATTTAAACCTCCCAAATCTTCTAGGTGCCCTAAAGGGGTGCACCCCTTTAGATCATGGTGCAAAAGGCGTATAACAGAAAGAAAAAAACATCTAGAGGAAAAAAAAAACAATTCTAATCATCAATCGTGTTAAAAGAGTTTGTTGAGAAGACGACCTTTGTGGATGTTATCTCTCCCCCGCACACACTGCTCTTTTCATTCATGGCCTGTGCTAGTTGAGGTCCTCTGGGAAGCAGGTGGCAAGATGGCATGAGGTGTGCATGAGACTTGGGGAATGTGCCTGCAGAAGGTGGAGGGCAGGGAGCCCAGGAAGTCAGCAGCAGCCTTCAGACTGTGGAGCCAGGCTGACGGTTGTAAAAGAGAGAAAAGGACAGGAGTAGGCAGGAAGCATCTCAGCTTGCAGCAAAGGCTTGCAGCCTTCTTAGGCCAGATTTGTTGCATGTGAGCCTTCACAGTGGGGGGCAGAGGGGTCCCAGGAGACGCCTGGAAGGTTCTCTGGGTTCCACATGTGCACTCCTTGTCCTCACTGTACAAAAGTGGCTCTGCTCCTCCTGCTGGTGAGGGCAACTCCTTTTTTTTCACCAGCTAGTGCCTGAATATAGCAGGCCAATGTGCCCTGGGATCGACCACAGTTCGTAGCACAGTGGGACCTTACTGTGTCCCCTGGCGAGGGTTGCCTCCTTTGGGACCATGACTTCCAGTGCTGCAGAATCCAGAAACGGATGGGAAGTGGTAAGTAGAACCACTCCCTCTTACTCATTGGTTCCCAGAAATGGTCCCAAAGCCTTTGGGGAAACGCATCCTGAAAGATGGTACTCCATCCTTTCAGAAGCTTGCTGGCACGTCATGTGTGCATTGGTTGTCCTAGTCCTTTGTGAGGCTGGCTGCTTTTAGAAGCACAGTGTGTGAGATACAATCAAGGTTTCATGGTCAGGGACCCACTCGCCCACCTTTAACTGGGAAGTGAGTCACCTGATTGGATGCTGTTGTGTGGGATTCTGTGCCTTGGATCAGACTTTTTTTTTTTTTTAAGATTTTATTTATTTATTCATGAGAGACACACAGAGAGAGAGGCAGAGACACAGGCAGAAGGAGAAGCAAGGCTCCGTGCAGGGAGCCCAACGTGGGACTCGATCCCAGGGCTCCAGGATCACACCCTGGGCTGAAGGCAGATGCTCAACCGCTGAGCCCCCCAGGCATCCCAAGAATGGCCAATTCTTACCTGGAATAGGTATCTGTCACTATGAGCTAGCTAGCTAGCACAGGGGATGGGAGTAATGAGAGACTGGCTAGTGGGAAGTAAGGAGAACTGTAAAGAATATGCGAATAGGGGCACCTGGCTGGCTTAGTTGATAGAGCATGCAAGTCTTGATCTCAGAATGGTAAGTTTGAGCCCCACTTTGGGCATAGAGATTACTTTAAAAAAAGAGAGAGAGAGAGAATATGGGAATAGCAGATAAAGGGCAGCTCCTGAGCTGAGATGGCAATTAATAATTACATTCCCCAAGGCCCAAGTGGTGCATCTCTGGGCTGCCACGTGCCTATATCCCACGACTGTAAGACAGTTACCGTTGGCCCCTTTTACTTCCAGTGCTACCCCAAGGCTTGGCTCAAAGAAGGGTACCCTGTGGACTAACTGTGGAACACCAGCCTACCTGGACACTGCCTTCTTGGGAAGCCAAGACCTGGCTGCAGAGTTTCCACCTGAGCTTTAGTTTCTCTCCTTCATCTCTTCTGCACTCCTCACTTGCACGGGTTTCACTTTAACGAGAAGAAAGAAAAAAGTCGTGTAAATGAAAACTTACAGCCTGCAGCCCACCCATCGACCCCTGAGACGTGCAGAGCGTGACGCTCCTTGAGGAGTTCACGGCCTCCTTCCCAGCTTCATGTGGGTATTTCAACAAAGGCTAAAAGCGACGTCACCTTGAGAATCGTTAAATTTTGAAGGTCCTAGAGGACCCTGCCTCCAGCCTCCAGCACAGGAAATTCCTTGGAGACCTACATCATCTCCCCCGCTGCTCCCTCCACAGGCCTCAAATGTCTAAGAGCCACCTCTCAGGCTGCCAGATGCAGCTCTTCTGCCCAAGGCTCCTGCCCCGAGTTACTATAAAATCACCTTTTTGCAAGAAGCTCTCACGAGTTGTTTCTTGGCCGTTCACTATTGAGCCCAGACTTCAAGTCACAGCCTCCTCACTGAAGTGCCTGCCGGTTGAAATCTGCTCAACTCCTGGGAAGATTTGAAACCACATTCCAGAAACATGTATTAGATCGTGATACTAGGGAGCATCTGGTTCTTTTTTTAAAAAAAAAAAAAAAAGATTTTTATTTATTTATTCATGAGAGACACAGAGAGAGAGGCAGAGACACAGGCAGAGGGAGAAGCAGGCCCCATGCGGGGAGCCCGACGTGGGACTCGATCCCGGGTCCCCAGGTTCAGGCCCTGGGCCCAAGGCGGCGTTCGAACCGCTGAGCCACCGGGGTTGCCCCATGGCTCTTGTTTTATGACAGCTCTCCAAAGGGATATTTACGAGCATCTCTGCTTCCAGGCTTTTAGAGTCGGCTGGAGTCCAACCCCCTGGTTTTAAACCCCAGCTTCGACCACTTACTCTTGTCACAGCTTTGAGACAACTGAGACATTTGGATATGGATTGGGCATTAGTAGATATTATTAAATAATTACTTGTCATTAGATGTGATAATAGCAGGGCGGTTACTTTTTTTTTTTTTTTAATGTCCTTCCCTATTAGGGAAGAAATTATAGTTGGGATTTGCTTTTAAATACTCTAGTTTAGGGGCACCTGAGTGGCTCAGTGGGTCATGATTCCAGGGTCCTGGGATCCAGCCCTGTATTGGGCTCTCTGCTCAGTGGGGAGCCTGCTTCTCCTCCCTCTGCCTGCCGCTCTGCCTACCTGTGTACACTCTTTTGTTCTGTCAGATAAATAAAATCTTAAAAAAAAATACTCAAGTTTAAAGAAAAGTGGGGGAGGCGAAGGGATCAGGTGACAGGAATGACAGATGGTTAATTCTACTCTTCTCTCTACCTTTGGGTAAGTATGGAAATTCCTAAAATAAAAAAAAAATTGCAAAATAAAAATGGTCTCCTTAATTACTTGTGTAGAGGGTAACATGGGGAAGAAGTAGTTGGCTTTATAAATAAAGGTTATTTGGGAGAAATAGGAGGGGGCCTGCACGTGACATCCAGTGGTTCATGGGGGTACACGGGTATGGCAGGAGTGAAAGACCAGGTTCTAAATGGAACATGTATTTGGTGGTACAAAGCTGTTGCCTCTTAACCTGAACTCTGTGCTGCAGGCACTGGGCCTAATCCAAGTTTCTTGGTCAGCCTCCCACGCTGGTTGGCTAGCATTCCCAGTTAGTCAGTCCTAGCACAAGCCAGTTGGGTAAACGTGTAGAGTTGCAAGAAGTGAACAGTCATCCAATTATTCCAGTGACATTAATATATTGAATTCATATGCTCGAATGGGGAAATTGATATCCAATTGGTAAATTTAGAAAAACTCAAACAAATAAGTAATGTAAAAACGATATTCCTTGATTCTCTTGACTATTTGGACCATAAGCTTTTGTTTTCATCTGCAGAGACTGAGTCACAAATTTAGTTAGTCTGAGTATGGACTCAACAGAATTACCTCTTTTTAAAAATTTTTTTTAAGGTTTTAAATGTATTTATTCATGAGAGACACAGACAGAGAAGAGACAGAGAGAGGCAGAGACATAGGCAGAGGGAGAAGCAGGCTTCCAGAAAGGAGCCCAGTGTGGGACTGGATCCTGGACTCCAGGATCATGCCCTGAGCCCAAGACAGATGCTGAACCGCTGAGCAACGCCCCCCTCCCCAGTCCCTACAGAATTACCTTTTTTCAAATGCTGATACTTACCATAAACTTAAGTAGTAAAGATTTTTTTTTTCAAAGGAGTCATTTCTATGGGTGATTCACAGTAATGGTCGTTTGGAATTGCTTATCCAATTGAAATAAAGGCTGTATGTCCCAAAGCCGATTTTGTTGAATTTCTTTGGCTCCTTGTTTTCAGATGAACCAAAAGAGGGGACTGGTCTATTTCTCCCTTGGGAAAGATTGACGTGTGAGGCACTGAGTCTAGATTTGGGGTTAGTGGGATTGACTGTGACGGGGAGGGAGAAGGAGCCACCATTCTCTATTGTTAGGATGAAGATTAGGGGAATCAGGGAGGATGGGTGCCTTTATTGGATGCTCAGTAGTCCTTGGAGGAATGAAACTGAGGGGATTTCACTAAGATACAGAAGACGTTTTGTTGAGCAAGCAAAGGGGGTGTGTGTATAGACATGGGCCTTGTGGTTGCCTTCTTCAAATTGGAGAACAGAAATATATTGCCCACAAGGGGGGCCTGGGTGGCTCAGCCGTTGAGCCTCTGCCTTCGATTCAGGTTGGGATCCTGGGGTCCTGGGATCTAGTCCCGCATCAGGCTCCCCGCAGGGAGCCTGCTTCTCCCTCTGCCTATGTCTCTGCCTCTCTCTCTCTCTGTCTCTCATTAATAAATACATTTTAAAAATCTTTAAAGGAAGTAATCTTTAAAATAAATTACTTCCTTTATATAAGATAGTAAATCAAGCTGATAAAGCAAGTAGCAATAATCACATCGGACGAAATAGAAAAACAATAATCAACGATGGGTGGCACATGCTGGTCGGGAAGCGAGGACTTGCTGCCCAGTTGAGCAGTGCCGTGGCGGGTTTACAGTTTGGCTGGAGCCATTTGAAGCCTCGCGGCTGAATACTGAGATGGTCCTTCAAGACCTCGGTCTACATTGGTGGTGTAGCTGTAGCAGCTTCCCATCTGTTGAGCAAAAGAAGGCTCTCGAACCCATTTCAGATCGTTAGCCCATCTCCCAAGAGACTGTGAGGCATTTACAGTGGACAACCACGAGGAGACAGCATGGAGAACTACAGAAGCGGGTTGCACGAAATCCTTTTGGGGAGCTGTACCTGGTACATTTGCTTGTACAACTTGCAGGGTTCTGGCCTGCTCATGTATCTCTGTGTGTTATGGAGAAATGTGATAAAACTGAATGGAAAACTTAAAAACCCACTGTCATAAACTTGATTGTCTATTAACACTCAGATTGGTAGGATTCAGGCCTAAAGTTGAGGCAAACTTTTGGGGGCCTCTCACAGCCAAGGACGGGGCTCCCTTCTCCAACATTACAGTTATGACACATGGCTTCTCTCATTTTGTAACTTCGTGTCACCTTGCACGTAGGGAGTGCTTAATAAATGTTTATTGAGTAGAATTTAATCAGATTAGGAACAAGTGTGGTATAATTAATGGACCCAGGCTTATGTTTAATTTTACTTGGCTCTAATATGGGAGATTTGGCAGGCAGGAGAACACTTGGGATTACAGGGGGTGGTAGTACTTCTAGAGGTGTGGAACGGTCTTGCCCCCACATCTGAAAACGTGAGGATTGAGACCAGGTATCAGAGTGGTGTGGGTCACGGCAGCGTAGTCACTCATGACAGTAGAGTTAGAGAGGGGGACATGGTTAGAACAGGAATATGGTGAGAGCAGTATAATTAGCTCGGGGAGTCTGGTTAAGATAGTTGAACATGGGGCAGCCCGGGTGGCTCAGTGGTTTAGTGCTGCCTCCAGCCCAGGGTATGATCCTGGAGACCTGAGATCGAGTCCCACGTCCGGCTCCCTGCATGGAGCCTGCTTCTCCCTCTGCCTGTGTCTTTGCCTCTCTCTCTCTCTCTGTGTCCCTCAAGAATAAATAAATAAAATCTTAAAAAAAAAAGATAGTTAAACATGGAAAAGATGGGGATGAGGGAAGGAAGGGACACACTGTAGGAATCAAAAGGTTGAGCACCTTGGGGCGCAGGTGAATATGGAAGATGTCAGTGTCATAATTTTGCAAATTTTGTTCTGGGTGGATTTGCTCTGCGTAATATTCTGAGGATGAGCACTGCTTATTTCTCATCTTTGCACTCCGCAAGAGGCCTGGCCCGGCGCCTTGCTTATAAAGTTGGCATTCAGTACATATTTGTGAGATTGAATACTTTGGCTATGTAAGGAGATGGCGCAGAATATGGTTAAAGCTCATATATTTTATTAACAACAGTAATTGTAGCTAACGTTTGCCGAGTGCTTCCTATTTTCCTGTGACACTGTACTGGGTATTATTTCACCTCATCCCGAATGCAGCCACATGGGGGCATTGTGATGCCAGAGCCCAGATGCCCTTAACTGCCTCGCCAGTGGTTCTCGAATGTCCTCTGTGTGTCAGTTTGCAGGAGCTGCCCTGACGAATACCATACACTTGGTTGAGTTAAGCAACTTTCTACTTTCTCACGGTTCTGGAAGCTGTGAGATCAAGGTGTCAGCAGGGCTGCTTTCAGTCTGAGGCCTCCCCTGGCCTTGTAGATGTGGTCCTCTTTCTTTGTCTTCACCTGGTCTTCCCTCCATGTCTGCATCCGAATTTCTTCTTCTTTTTTTTTTAATTAAAGATTTTATTTATTTATTCATAAGAGACAGAGAGAGAGAGAGAGAGAGAGAGAGAGGCAGAGACACAGGCAGAGGGAGAAGCAGGCTCCATGCAGGGAGCCCAATGTGGGACTCGATCCTGGGCCCCAGGATCATGACCTGAGCCAAAGGCAGACGCTCAACCGCCGAGCCACCCAGGCGTCCCCCAATCTCCTCTTATAAGGAGGCCAGTCATGTTGGATTAATGACCTCATTGAACCTCAATTACCCCTTTAAAGGCTCTGTCTTGAAATACAGTCATGTTCTGAGGTATGAGAGATCAGGACTCCGACACAGGAATTTTGGAAGTGACACAGTTCAACGTGTCACCAATGTGCCTCAGAATTCCAAAGTCTTGGAAGTAGGGCCGGGCCTAGGGTCCGGGAAGTGAGGGGCATGGGGCGCAACACAGGGGCCATGCTCACCCTCTGGGTTGTTTGTACGAGTTCAGGGTCATGTCATAAGCACCTCATTAGCCTCCGCCTAGTACCATCCGTGCTGGGGAGCCTGGTAAAATAGAGTCTGGGTCCCCACCTCAGAGCTTACCATTCAGAAGGAATCGGGCAGGTCCTAGGAATCCGGAGTTTCAATAAGCATCGCCAGGGATTCTTCTATTGCAGGGGTTTAGGATCACCGCAGCCTAGAGAGTTCCTTCACATACAGCGCAATAGTTCCTCTCTTCCTCTTTGGTTTGGGAGTACATGTTGCTGAACTCATCAAATACTCCTCCGAATTTTCAGGCGGTGGGGTGGGATTCTGAAGTCCCTCCTGCAGAAAGCTCCTGTAGTCCGAGTTGCTGGGCATTGACCTTGACAGAACCACGGACTGGCTCTTTTTTGGTGGGATCCTCTCTGTCCATTCTGGATGGCACAAGCCCCTTGGACACACACAAGCATGTGTGAGCTAGAGCATCAGCAACTGCCATTACTGAGTGCAGGTCACACTTATTCCTGAGTCTGAAGCTTACAAGCCTCTCTACTGGGTGCCGGTGGCTCAGACAGTTGGGCGTCTGCCTTCGGCTCGGGTCATGATCCCGGGGTCCTGGGATTGAGTCCTGCATCAGGCTCCCTGCTCAACAGGGAATCTGCTTCTCCCTCTGCCCTTGATGTCTTCTCACTCTCTCTCTTTCTCTCAAATGAATAAAAAAGTCTCTACTACATTTTGAGGAGGGCCAAGATATTTATTCTTGAAACTGAAGGAGGAAAGACTGATAATTTTTTTTAAGATTATTTATTTATTTATTCATGAGAGACACAGAGAGAGAGAGGCAGTGACACAGGCAAAGGGAAAAGCAGGCTCCCTGTGGGGAACCCGATGGGGGATTTGATCCCAACCCCCTGGGATCAGGCCCTGAGCTGAAGGCAGATGCTTAACTGCCGAGCCACCCAGGTGTCCCCTCGGAGCAAAGACTGATTATTAAAGTTTTCTGAGTACACATTTTGGGGGAGGGAAGGAAGTGAAATCGATCCGCAGACTGTACCAAGTAAAAAGAGTGTGAAAATATGGAAAGTATTTTGCATTATGGAAAACCACGGAGTGATAAGACTGACGGATTCTCAGATGGCGGATCTTATCTATTTCTCTTCAAGAAGGAGGAATCAAGCAAAGAAACAGACAAAAATCTCACCTGACTTCATCCAACTTCGAACTGTTGTGTACAGCCTCCATAACAGTTGTTCTTAAATGATTTTCTCTCTGAGCACAATCATCCCTTTTCTTCTTTCTTAACCCTCTTCAGTGGGACTGTATGGGTTGAGCTCTGAAAGCAACAGAATCTGACCCTTGTTAACTTTAAGCAAAATAAATAAATAAATAAATAAATAAATAAATAAATAAATAAATAAGAAAAAATTATTGATTCAACAAGTGGTGGAGTAACCCACAGAATGATGGGCAAGCTAAACAGAACAACTGGGTTTTGGAAAATACAGGAACGGGAAAGCTCCAGACATCTAGATAGCAACTGCTGTTGGGCCTCTTCTTGAGAATGCTGTTTTGAAAATAATTCATGTCTCAATTCCAGCCATGCTTTCATCTTTGGCTCCTTATCCTTCAGATGCAAATTTCAGGAGGAGTGTCTCCTCGGCCGTCTTGGTCTCATGCCCATCCCTCATTGGAGGTCAGGGTCTGAGGGATGGGGGGAGTACATTCATCGTCATCCCCCCCCCCCACCCATGGGACTGGAGGAGGGTGTTCCTCAAAGGAAAACAAAGTTACTGGAAGGAGACGTGAAGCATACTGCAGAGGCAGAGACCAGAGACCCAATGGGGACCCTTGGCTGGCTTTTACCTTGCTGACATCCAGTCATTTCACTCCCTGATGTGACTTCTCCAGAGTCAGGAGGCATGTTAGCTGTCCACCTTGAGCCACTTAGGGTGAATGATGATGCTCAGGTCGGCTCGGGATACTGGCTTGTTTCAGAAGATAATCTGTTTCCTATAAGGAAGAGTGTCCTCTAGCTCTCTACTGGATTCGAGTAGCTCTTCAGAAATTAAACATAACTTCATGCAAACTCTGCGTTCCACTAAATAGCTACTTTTCTGTTTACACACATTTCTTTTTGTTTTCTTTTTGAAGATTTTATTTATTTATTTGACAGAGAGGGAGAGAACAAGCAGGGGGAGCGGCAGAGGGAGAGGGAGAAGCAGGCTCCCCACTGAGCGGGGAGCCTGATGTGGGGCTCGAACCCAGGACCCTAGGATCATGACCTGAGCTGAAGGCAGATGCTTGACTGACTGAGCCACCCAGGTGCCCCTGTTTTCACACATTTCGTCAACACAATTTCTTTTTTTTTTTTTCTCAATACAGTTTCTTAAGTGTCTACCACGTGCCTGCACTGTTCTAGATGCTGTGATGCCGAACACCCTTCTGTTTAGTGAGACCCTACCCCACATTGTTCCAAGTGCTGGGGATTCTGCGAGAACAAAACGAAGTCCTTGTTTACATGGATGGAGTCCACATTCTAGTTCACCGTGGGCTCCTCAGTGCCTGGCTCAATAAATATTTGTTGAATGAATATATGAACGACAGTGGCTTAAACTACGTTGCTGCAAGCAGAGCTTCCTGCGGAGTGCATGCCTGATGTGCTGTTGGGAGCTCAGGGATTTGATTTCCTAATTTTTCCTGCCCCGTGTCTGTCTTTTCCTCCAACTCTCACGAGTCGTCAATAAATTCTTAGAGCATACTAGCTGTTTTCAAAGCAGCTCTAGGGTCTCTCCTGCCCTGGAGAAATCTGCCAACATGGGCCAGCAGTGCTGCCTTGAAAACAAGTGGCTGATGGGTCTGTGAGTCACCACCTGCCCCGGGGGGCTGCTTACTCCCCCAACATCGGGTGCCCAGGGGCTGTTGGTTAATGTCATTGTCACCTTCTGCGGTGGATGGTGCTGGCATCAACCCGGGCAGTAGGAACAATCTAGCATCACTCTAAAAAAAGGAACGTTGCTGCTCTCCTGCAAGTGAGGTCTGGAACAGGAAATAGGATCACCAAAAACGTGGTCTCAGCTACCTGGCAGCTACTGCTGGAGGGCTGGGTAACATTGTTATTACCATCCAAGGTGCAATTTACCCCCCCCCAAACAAAAACAAAAACAAAAACAAAACAAACAAAAAAACAAGCCAGGGAAATCAGGAGGGTATTTAACTTCTGGGAAGACGAGCCAAGCAGAGACACAGATCTAACAACCCTTGGAAAGCTGATAAACAGAATACTCATATACTCATAGTAGTTAAATGAATGAGGTAGTCTAACGTGTGCTAATAAAGAGAGACATCCAAGACAGATTAGGTGGAGAAGGTTGGCAGCTTCACATGCACCTTTTATACTAACACAAAACACTGCCAAAAATAACGACACACATGACAATGCTCTATGAACATCTCACAGGCCCACAGGTGCATGTGTGTCTGGAAAAAGGTTGGAATTGTAGTGATAACCAGCTTATTCTGGAGAGGGGAGAAAATGAACAGGAGTGTGGGTCGTGGTCAGAAGAAACCAGCTGTACTGTTTCAACTTTTTTAGGGGAACATTTCATTTATAAGTTTAAAAACCGAAAATTAATTAAATTAAATTTAAAATTTTTAAAATAGTTTTAAAGATTTTTATTTATTTATTCATGAGAGGCACGGGGACAGGTGGAGAGACAGGCAAAGGGAGAAGCAGGGCAGGCTCCCTTCAGGGTGCCCGATGTGGGTCTCGATCCCAGGACCCTGGGATCATGCCCTGAGCCAAAGGCAGACGTTCAACCACTGAGCCACCCAGGCATCCCTAAAATTAATTTTAAAAGAAAAATATTAATAATTGTTAGAGCAGGCAAACAGTATACGTGATTCTTGGTAAGTCAGGGCATTAACTTCCTGATGACGTTAAATAGATGCGGTTCCATGGTTTTCTAGAAATGTCTCATCTGAAACAGACCACATAAAAGATGCCCACACACTGCAGAAGTACAAACGTGGAAAGAAATACTGTCATGAGTAAGCCAAGTAGTATTGGAACCGACATTCACCCCACCGGCCTATACTGGATTTGATCAATAGTGTTGAACTTTGACATTTCTCAGGAACTTTATGGTTTTCAAACTATCTCATTTGAATCTCAGGACTGGGTCAAGTGAAGCTGGGCCCGGTTCATCATCTCCATTTCACAGATTAGAAAATCGAGGTTCAGAAAAATTTAGTGACTTGTCTAAGAGCAAAGCTAGCAAAGGAGCAGAGCGCCTACAGTTTCCAAGGGCTGAAAACCTTTTCTGATTTATCCACTCAATAAATCCAACTCCAGTTGTTAACAGAAGCTGCCAGGCCCTAGCCTGCATCATCTTGCTGGCTGAGTTCACATCTTGGCAGCCCTCTTTACCCACTTTCTACTTAATCTAGGTGGATTGACTCACATTCAAAATCCAATTTTAGGAACTAGCGCATTCTCCTGAGGGGTTTTCCAGCCGGGGCAAGTTTACTGTCAAGAGCAACACTTGGGGGCAGCCCCGGTGGCACAGTGGTTTAGCGCCGCCTGCAGCCCAGGGTGTGATCCTGGAGACCGGGGATCAAGTCCCACATCAGGCTCCTTGCATGGAGCCTGCTTCTCCCTCTGCCTGCGTCTCTGCCTCTCTCTCCCTCTCTCTCTCTGTGTTTCTCATGAATAAGTAAATAAATAAATCTTTAAAAAAAAAAAAAAGAGCAAAACTTGGGGACGCCTGGGTGGCTCAGCGGTTGAGCATCTGCCTTCGGCTCAGGTTGTGATCCCGGGGACCTGGGATGGAGTTCATCGGGCTCCCCACAGGGAGCCTGCTTCTCCCTCTGCCCATGTCTCTGCCTCTCTCAGTGTCCTCATGAATAAATAAATAAAATCTTTAAAAAAAAAAAAAAAAGAGGGATCCCCGGGTGGCTCAGCGGTTTGGTGCCTGCCTTTGGCCCGGGGTGTGATCCTGGAGACCCAGGATCGAGTCCCACATCAGGCTCCCTGCATGGAGCCTGCTTGTCCTTCTGCCTGTGTCTCCACCTCTCTCTCTTTCTCTGTCTCTAATGAAAAAATAAATAAAATATTAAAAAAAAAAGAACAACACTTAGCCTCCATCCTGCCATGGTTGCAAGTGATAAATGATGTGGAGCTGGGGATTGAGCCCACAGCCCTGTGCTGCCTGGCAACAGCTGGTACCCTGTAATGTTGGCTTTTCATCATGGGTCTTTATCCCATCTCCCCAACTAAGTCAAGGTGTTAGGAACCTCCTCTTACTCTCTATCCTTCCATAGCCAGCCTGTCAATGAGCACGTACTGATAAGTTCCTTCAGCTTCATAACGTAGCCAGAATAGGACACAGTTAGGTGTCGCAACACATTTAAAAAATTAATATACTTCGGGCAGCCTAGGTGGCTCAGCGGTTTAGTGCCAACTTCAGCCCAGGGCATGATCCTGGAGACCCGGGATCCAGTCTTGCATCGGGCTCCCTGCAGGGAGCCGGCTTCTCCCTCTGCCTGTGTCTCTGCCTCTCTCTCTCCTCTCTCTCTTTCTGTGTCTCTCATGAATAAATAAATCTAAAAAAAAGAATGAATGCCCATGAGAATGGACACTTGAGAAAATAAACTCTTGCTCTTCCTCCTCACCCCTGCAAACCTGGTCCCCCCACACTCCTCTCTATCTCCATCAATGGCAAGTGAACCTTCATAGCTTGTCAACCTGAAACCTTAGAGTCGCTCCTTCCTTTTTTTTCACACCCTATTTCCAATCCTTTGGCAAATCTCGTTGGTTCTACCTTCGAATTCCATCCAGAGTCCATACCACCTCTACGGCGACCTCCCTGGTCTGTCCCCTGAATCTTTAGAATAGCCTCTGTTCGCATCCTTTGAACAGCCTCTGCACTCAGTTTCTTCTCAAGATAGCAGCTAATGGAGCCCTTTGCCATCTAGATAGATCATATCACTCCCTCTACTCAAAAACTTCCAAATCTGAGCTTAACTCAGAGCAAAGTCCAGCATCCTTGCAAAGTCCTACCAGGTCTCATGTTCCATCATTTCCTATGACTTTCTCCTGGCCCCCTTTCTCTCCAGGGTCCCTAGAATTCTCCTTTTCATGGGATTTTGCACAGTCTCACTCTCCCTGAAATGCTCTTCCCTTGTGATATCAGAGCTAAGCTTGCTCATCTCCTTCAAGTATTGGCTTAAATGTCACCATATTAGGAAGCTTCCTGTGACCAATCCATTTAAGTGTAGGCACCATCCCTCTCCCCAGGACACACTCACATGCGCACACACACAGACACACACACACACCCCTCTCTGGCACTTCTTGTCTCCTTCCCTGCCTTATTTTTCTCCATAGCCTGCATTACCATCCAACACACTAAAGAACACACTTGGTTTGCTTGTCTAACTCTCCTAGAATGTTTGCCCCAAGTGAATAGGGATTTTTGTTTTTCTTGTTCACTGCTGTTTCCCCCAGAGCCTAGCACAAATCTGGCACATAACAGATGCTTATTAAGTATTTGTTGAATAAATCAGTTTGGCAAAGATGAAAAATTAGATGGTACTGATTGGTGGGGGGATAGGGAAATAGCTACTTTCATATGTTGCTGGTCAGAGTACAAATTGCAGTCGCCTCCCCAGAGAGCAATCTGGCAAGATGCATTAAAATTTAAAAAGGCGTCTTACCAAGACCCAGCATTTAGCTGCCAAGCATTTACTCAATAGATGTACATGTCCAAACACATGATTCAAGGATGCTCATTGCTGCATTATTTTAATGACAAAAGGCCAGAATGAACTGAAATGTCGGTAGATGGGGGGTCTGATGGAATAACATATGGGCATCCGTATGACTGCATAATAGGAAACTTGAAATGACAGAGGAAGATATCCACTTATTGCTGTGGGACAGTCTCCAGGATCTACTGAGCGGAACAAGCCAGGGTGCAAATGTGTGCAGTGCACCACTGTTTGGGGGAAAAAAAAAAAAAAAGAGGGGGATGTAAGCCCAGTACTTCCAAGTTCCTACAAGCATACATAAATAGATACATGAGTACATAACAGCCCTGGAAAATGGCAAGAAACTAATGGCCTGTTCTGAGGGATCTATTTTTTTTTCTTAAGATTTTGTTTATTTATTCCCGAGAGACACACAGAGAAAGGCCGAGACACAGGCAGGGGGAGACGCAGGCTCCACGCGGGGGGGCCCCATGCGGGACTCGATCCCGGGGCCCTGGGGTCACGCCCTGAGCCGGAGGCAGATGCTCAACCACGGAGCCACCCAGGCGTCCCTCCGAGGGAGTTATTTAAGGGCTCGGGGGCTTGAAAACGCCTAAAAAAAGAAAAGAAAAGAAAAGAAAAAAACCATGGTGAATATAGGACTTGGAAAAACCCCGCTTCTGGGGGCGTCTGGCTGGCTCAGCCGGCGGAGCGTGGGCCTCTCGATCCGGGTTTGGGTTTGGGCCCCCGGTTGGCGTGGAGAGGACTTAAAAAATGATAATAATAATAAAAAAACTGTGAAAGGAAAGCAAGCCCTCGGTGCCGTCCTGCTTTTACTCCGCGGGGCAGGCCCGGTGCAGAAGGAACGGAACGCCCCCCTGCGCTGAGGGCGGGGTGGGAGCAGGGCCCTCCCTTCCCGGGGAGCCAAGCCCATAAAACGTATGAATGGATGCGGCCCAGCCTCGTGCTGCGTGACCCCCCCCGCCCCCGGCCGCCCCGCCGCGGTGCCCGCCGCCTGCAGTGCCCGCTTCCTCCTTGGGGCAGCAGCCGCGCGGCGCCCGACGCCTCCCCCCCCCCGCCCCGCACCTGCGTCCGGGGAGTTAAAGACCCGGGGAGACGCGTCCCTAACGAGACGGGGCGGGAGGCGCGCGGCCGCGCAGCTCGGGCCGAGGGGGCGTCCCGGCCTCGCCCGCGTCCCCGCCGCCGCGTGATGCGCTCGGAGCCGGCCCCGCACCTGCACGCCGCCCCGCACCTGCACGCCGCCCCGCACCTGCACGCCGCCCCGCTCCGGCCGCTCCGCCCGCGGGGCTCGTCGCCGCGCATGGGGCCGCGGGGCTGGCTGAGGACCGTGTGCTGCTGCTGCCCGTGCAGGTGCCTGGAGGAGCCCGGCGCGCCCGAGAAGGAGCCCCTGGTCCGGTGAGCGCGCCCCGGGGCGCCGGGACCCCCGCACCCCCCCCCCCCCCGCGCCGGAGCCCGCCCTGCAGCCCCGGGGCCTCGGGTCGCACCTGCGCCCGCGGGGAGGGAGCTGGGAGGGGCGCGGGCCGCGGGGGGGGAGGGGGGAGGTCGCGGGGGAGGAGGGGGAGGTCGCGGCGGGCCCCACTGGGTGACGCGTGGTCGCCGTGGATTCACCAGGTGGATTTCGGTGACGCGGGCGACCGTGCGTTTCTGCTTCGCCCGGGCAGAAAGTTGGACACTCCGCATTGCATTGCGTGCTGTGACCAAAGAAAAGGCGACTTAGGTGACCGAGCCCTGGAGATATTTTTCACATTAAAAAAAAAAAAAACAGCCAGCACCCCACAACTGCGCGTGTCTGGAGGGCGCAGCCTGTCCCGGCCCACCTGGCGGGCTCGCTCAGGGAGCGCAGGCTGCAAGGTGCGCGCCTGCTCGGCTCCGGCCCCCCCCCCCCCCCAGCTCGGGGCTGTCCCCGTCGTGAGGACCCCAGTGGAGGTTCCAGGACACAAGCCCTGGATTTAAAATGAAACTAGGGACTAGGGAGCGGTGCATGAGGCCCGAAGCCGAAGCCGGGGTTGCTTGTGAGACATGCGGCTGCCCCGAGGAGCCTTTCACAACTTCTCAAAAGCATAATTTACCTTTTCCTCCTCTGTCAAGTCCGAACACTTCCCTTGACTTTTGAGGCCTTACGTCACCCCTCACTGCCTGTCCGCTGGCATTTTCCAGCATATGAAACACTCCTTGCTCCTTGATTTAATCGGACAGGCATCCTGGCAGCTCTGGGAACGATCCAACCTTCTGATTCCCCCCAAGCTCGCCTCAAGGAGTGACCTTTATCCTTCCTGCCCCCTCCTAAATGCTGGTTCTCAAGCCTCTCCCCACCCCGGCAGTTCCCTTGGATTGCTTTGTGCTTATTCATCCCCCACTCCTATGATTTAGGATTTCAAATTGACCATCTGCCTGTGCAGTGAGCGCACACGTATGTGAATATACGTGTCATGTTCGTCTTATATATAGAAACAATTGTACAGGGGATCCCTGGGTGGCTCGTCGGTTTGGCGCCTGCCTTTGGCCCAGGGCGCGATCCTGGAGTCCCGGGATCGAGTCCCACGTCGGGCTCCCTGCATGGAGCCTGTGTCTCTGCCTCTCTCTCTCTCTCTCTCTCTCGAATAAATAATAAATAAAATCTTAAAAAAAAAAAAAGAAACAGTTGTACACACTCTTGCTGACGGTTTCAGCCAGAAACCTAGATTATGAGGGTGATATGGGCAGGGGGGTGTCTAGTAAACTACTCCAAATCTTAAAAGAAGTAGGCAGCAGGGATCCCTGGGTGGCGCAGCGGTTTAGCGCCTGCCTTTGGCCCAGGGCACGATCCTGGAGACCCGGGATCGAATCCCATGTCAGGCTCCCTGCATGGAGCCTGCTTCTCCCTCTGCCTGTGTCTCTGCCTCTCTCTCTCTGTCTCTCTCTGTGACTATCATAAATAAATAAATAAATAAAAAGTAGGCAGCAATCTAGAATTTCATGCTCGATTGTACGTGCAGCTTGTCAACATTCACTGTAACGAGAAATAACAGCACTCATCCTCGGTGCCTTGGGTCTTTCGAATTTTCCATCCCCAGATGGCTATTTGAGTTAATAGTGTTGGTTATTTAAAACTCTTGACCTGCCCCGGTTCACATCGTTAAGTCGATGAATTTTGCAAGGGATCTTAAGAAGACAGAGTCGTTCGGGACGGAATGGCGTGGTATTCGTGAGTCGGATTGCCTGGGGTTGAAGATCCCAACTGGGTGACCGGGCACTAATTATGAAACTTATTTGTGCCTTAATTTCCTCATCTGTAAAATGGGGGAGGATAACAGTGTGTACCTCAAAGGGTTGCAGCGAGAAATGAAATGAGCCAAGCCACGTACAGTGGTTAGTCGAGGGTCTGACACATAGTAAGCGCCCTGTAAATTCTAGTTATAGTCACTCATCGTTGTTATTCCTCTGAGCATGTGACCAGGAGTGGACTGGGCTTCTGTGGTTTCATGTCAGCTCTGGCCTCATTTCAAGGCAACACAGATTTGGGAAGAAGCAGGGTTAGGTGTGTGTATGGGTTCCTGTATCTTCCTTCCTACTCAAGTCATCAGCAGGTCTAGTTGGAAACTTTTTTTTTGTTTATTTATTCTAAAGTGGGAGGTTCAGTGGTGTTTCGTGTATTGACACCGTTGTGCAGTCATCAGCACTATCTAATCTAGGACATTTTCATCAATCCCAAAAGAAACCCCACACCCATTAGCAATCCCTCGCCACTCTCCCTGCCTTGCCCCCACCCCATCCCCTGCACCCACTGACCTGCTCTCTTGTCTTCCTGGATTTGCCTAATCTGGACGTTGTGTATAAATGGAATCATACACGATGCGGCCTTGGCACCTGGCTTCTTTCACTCAGCATTGTGTTTTCGAGTTTCATCCGCATTTTAGCATTTATTAGCGCTGCATTCCTTTTTAAGGTTGAATACTGTTCTTCTGTTTGGCTTCGCTGCATGTTATTTATCCATCCACCAACGGATGGACGGTTTGGGTTGTTTCCCCCTTCTGGCTGTGAACGTCTGTGTACAGGTTCTTGTGTGCACGTATGTTTTCAGTTACCTTGGGTGTATACCTAAAAGTGGGATGGCTGGGTCATACGGGAATGCTGCATTAAACTTTTTGACAAACTGCCAGGCTATTTCCCAAAGTGGCTGGTTTGAAATCTTGATGTGGTGAAATCATGTGGCCAGATGGTCTTAATTTTTATTTTATGGAGAACTTCATTCTTTAGGTCTTTTTTTTCATTTATTAAAAAAAAAGGGGGGGGGGTTTGTGTATAAGCTCTCCTCCTAACTAAATCCTTTAGGGTAAAGCAATGGTTTTCAAGTATTGTTTCATGCCCCAAGGGACCAGTGCCTGGAAGAGGTGTGGTTGGGGGAATGATGTGTGTCATTTGTGTCCACGGTCACCTGCAGGCCTCTTCCAAAACGCACCAGGGATTCTTGTTAGTTCAAGAAAAGCAGCTCTTAGAGTCTCATCTCCTTTGCCGATCTGATCATGTCTTTTATGTTTCGACCTCTTTCTTTTTGCCTTTTCTGGAACTTTATACCTGAAGGGAAATACCTGTTCCTTGTCTGGTTTGTCTATATTTCTTTCTGTTCCACTAGTTCTTTCTTTCTCCTTTTTTCTGGAAATATACTGAGGCCTCCCCCTACCTGGAAATTCATCCTGATATTGCCAAGCCCATCAGTTATCATCCTCTGCTTTTTTTGTGTGTTGAGCACAAATGTCTTGAAGGGGTTGTCAACTGTGCCCCCCACCCCCACTTTCTTCTTTATGACCCATGCACCATGAAATCTGGTTCCTCCCTCTCTCTTTCTTTCTTTCTTTCTTTCTTTCTTCTTTCTTTCTTTCTTCTTTCTTTCTTTCTTTCTTTCTTTCTTTCTTTTTCTTTCTTTCTTTCTTTCTTTCTTTCTTTCTTTCTTTCTTTCTTTCTTTCTTTCTTTCTTTCATCTTTTTAAAAAAGATTTATTTATTTTAGAGGGGGAGGGGCAGAGGGAGAGAGAGAATCCCAAGCAGATTCCCTGCTAAGCAGGGAGCTGGGCACAGGGCTGGATCCCACGACTCAGATCATAGCCTGAGCTGAAATCAAGAGTTGGAGAGGCTCAACCGACTGAGCCACCCAGGTGCCCCTTAAATCTGGTTTCTGGCCCCTGCCCGATTCCATGAACATTGCTGTCTTGAAAGTCACAAGGAAGAGAAATCTGATGTTCTTTTCTCAGTGTGCGAGCCATACCTCTGTGCTGACCATCCGTGCCTGCTTTCACGCTTCTTTCCCTGGCTTGTCTGATTCTGCATTCTCTGGTCTCTGCCTGTGATGGGTCCAGTCATGCAGATCCCCCCGCCACCCCGGGGGCTTTGCTGATCCCATATTTGTTAGCCAGGCATCCTGTCCTGTTTTGTACTTCTTAAGCTTCTACTCTGGTCTTCAGGCCCATTTCAGTTGCCACCTTTGTGTGGAAGCCTTAGAAAGTCTCCCCAAGCAGTTGTGGCGTCTCCTATTCTCTCTTTCCCCGCTCGGGGCACTTACCTCTGGTTATTACAGTTCTCAGCTGGGTGCTGCAATCCCAGCCAGATTGGAGGTTCTAACCTAGAATGGGGGGGCTCAACCCAGCTCACCGGACTGTTCCTCGCCGTGCCCAGCACAGTGCTCGACATAAATCAACTGAAAATCTACTTTTTGATTGGTAATGATTACAATAAGAGCTGTTCATTTGTTAATTTCTATGTACAATTTTTTTTTTTAATGTATTTAAAACAAAATGCTATAGGGGCTCCTGGTGGTTCAGTCATTTAAGCGTCTGCCTTCAGCTTAGGTCTTGATCCCAGAGTCCTGGGATTGAGCCCTGCGTCGGGCTCCCTGCTCAGTGAGGAGCCTGCTTTTCCCTCTCCCTCTCCCCCACCCCTCTACTTGTGCACTTTCCCTTTCCCTCTCTCTCTGTCAAATAAATAAATAAATAAATAAATCCTTTAAAAATTAAAAAAATAAAACAAAATGCTAAAAAGACTAGTAGAGCCAACACACGTATACTCGTCCACCTTAAGAAAACAGTTATAGAATTGAAGCCTCTCCCCATGTGTCTCTCATGACTGCATCTACCTTCATTCTTAACTTTATAGAAATGGTGAATCTTGGGCGGGTGTCATTGCACCAATGAGGTTTCTTTGCATATCTTTTGTCATTAGTCATCCCTAGGACTGGATGAAATAGGAGTTATTTATCTCCATTTTATAAAGGAGGAACTCAAAGCTTAGAGAGTTTAAATGGATTCAAAGTCACATTTGGTAAGTTGGAGCGCCAGAATTTGAATCCATGTCTGTCAGGCTTCCAAGTTCATGCCTGGCACTGTAGAAAATTCAGAAAACTACCAAATATTTTCCAAAAGTAACTCGTAGTATTTATGCACAAGAAACGGGTGGATATCAGTAGCCTTAGCTCCCGTGTGTCTTGGCCCCTTATTCCTTCCCTTCTTCCATGTCCTTCATGGGTGTAGTTCTTTTACCTAGAAGTGGAAGCAACCTGGACCTATGACCCAAGCCCAGTGGGACGTAGGAGACCTGAGTCCTAGTTTCAGTTATTAACTAACTGTGGGATTTGGAGGAGGACCTCTCTTACTTTCCTCAAACTTTAGTGTTCTTTTTCTTCTACAAAATGGGGAAATCAACAATTTTTTTTTTAAGATTTTACTTATTCATGAGAGACACAGAGAGAGAGGCAGAGACACAGGCAGAGGGAGAAGCAGACTCCCTGCGGGGAGCTCGATATGGGACTCGATCCCAGGACCCCGGGATCATGACCTGAGCCAAAGGTGGACGCTCAACCACTGAGCCATCCAGGTGCCCCTAAAAAGGATTCATTTATTTGTTTGAAAAGAGAGAGCGTGCACATGCCAACAAGGGGAAGGACAGAAGCAGAGGGAGAGAGAATCCTCAAGCAGACTTCTTGCTGAGGGCAAAGCCTGATTCAGGGCTTAATCTCACAACCCTGAGATCATGACCTGAGCCGAGATCAAGAGTTGGACACTCAATGGACTGAGCCAGCCAGGCAGGCGGCCTGGGAAATCAGACTTAGAAGTGTGATCTTGCAGGGCTGTTTCAGGCTTGACACAAGTTGGCCTCTTCCTGTGGCCTTGTGTCAGCTGAACTCGTCTGCCTTGGACTCTAGGGGCAGGGAGACCGTCGGGGTCCAGGGAAGGAGCCTGAAGGCCCAGGGCGTGTGAATCACAGCTGCTTGTCCAGCTCCTTAGCTGCCCAGGGCTGTTTCAGCAGCCCTGAGTAGGTGAGCAGTCATCTCTCATGCCAGGCAGCTTCAAAACAGGTCTGGAGAAAGGACCTGGGGCCTGACCTTAACTCCAGGCTTCAGGCCCAAGGACAGCCAGAAGTTTGGTTCAGTCTCAGTTTTCTCGCCTTCACTCCAACTTTAGGACAGAGTCCTAGAAGGCTCTTCTTTTCAATCATCTTGGAAGGTTTGAGGTTCTGCATGCCATTCTTCTCTACCCTGCCTCTGTGCCTAAAATAAATGGTGATCAAACCACAACAAACCGGTGTGCGCTGAGGACACATGGATTGTTTTGGGATGTAATGGCTTTGGTCATTTGTAAAGTAGTGAATGACTTTTTGGCTCAAGATTTCATGCTACTAATTAAAAGAAACATATGGGGTGTGTATCATGGTGTCCTAGGGCTGGCACGATGCATTACCACGAATCTCGTAGCTTAAACCAACCGAAATGTGTTCTCACGGTGCTGGAAGCCAGGAGGACTCTAGGGACAATTGCTTCTTGCAGGTTCCAGCTTCTGGTGGCTGGTGGTGTCCTTGGCTTCTGGCTGGCCACTTCCGGTCTCTGCCTCTGTTTTCTTCCATGTGCTTCTCCTCCTCTGTCTCAAATACGCCTCTCTTTGCTCTTGTAAGGACACCAATCATTGCATTTCGGGTCCATCATAAATCCAGCTTGATCTCCTCTCAAGATCCTTAATCACATCAGCAAAGCCCCTGTTTCTGATGAAAGTCACATTCACAGGAACCCAGGGTTGGGATTTGGGCATGTCTTTTTTTTTGGTGGGGGGGGACACTATTCAACCCACTATAGGGTACCTTTGGGAAAATGTCTGAGTTCAGAGCTTTGGGATTTTTTTCGATTTTATAGCATGGCTTCCTTCCATTGTGGTGAAGGCGTGCTCTTGCATATAAAACTTATAACCCCCCCCCCGCCTCCCCCCAGCATGAGTTGTGGCCCTGGAAATGATATGATTCTGGAGGCACAGCTGCCATCAGCCTTTGAGCGGGGCGATGTCCAAGTGGTCGGGTGCCAGAGTCCACTGCCCTGTGACATCCCGGATGGACAGCCATCGAGGTCCGGAGGGCCATGTGAAGGAAGTGCCATGCAAACGCCACACACTGAGGCCTAGTTCCCAGGGCCCCTCTGAAGCGTTTCTGGGAAGTACAGTCTTAGGCTTTAGTGTTTACCTACTTGGATCTCTGAGTTTTATCAGAACAGGTAAGCCCCGCGCCCGTCCTGTTACTGACAGGCCCAAGGACAAAGGGAGAGAATTACTCTGTGGCTCAGTTTTGGTCCGTGGCTGTCAAGCCACCTCGTGAACCGTGTCATGAGCGTCCACACTTCTTAGCTCCCGGCTCTCCTCCATGCACCCCCTCCCTGAGCCTCTGGTCTTTTTTTTTTTTTTTTTTTTTAAGATTTTATTTTATTTATTCATAAGAGACACAGAGATGCAGAGACAAAGAGGGAGAAGCCTGCTCCTCGCAGGGAGCCCTCCGGTCCCTGCACAGAACTTAGGCCCCTGTGGATCTGCGGCCAGTGCCCCGGGAACAGCCGGCCGTGCCTCCTGCCGCGGTGCCTGGAGTTCCCGGAGGGGGAAATAAAACAAAATCGCACGTGGCCCTGGGGGGTCGTGATTCCGAGAAGGAATGGAACCGGGCCTTGAGGGGGGGCAGCAGGCTGGAATTTCCCGGGCCTCCGAGGGCGCAGTGAGCGCGCCTCCTGCTGCAGCGCCAGCCCAGGGCGCGGGGGGCCGGGCTGAGAGCCTTCCCCGGGCAGCTTCCCCACCTCCGGGGGGTTCTGCTTGGGGCCCACCTCCTGGAGCTCCTGCTTGGGGCCCACCTCCTGGGGTCCTGCTTCGGACCGAAGTGGGCTTGGTACCGTCTTTGGATCCACTTCTTGGCCATGACCCTGGAGGCACACGCGGTTCCTGCCACGCATGGCAGCTGCATTCTGTAGTCCCCGCAGGTGCAGCATGATAGGCTGCTGAACCATTTCTCCCAAATCCGGGAAAATCCAGGGTCAGGGTCCTGCCGGCCGATTGGTCAGCTGCTCACTACGGATCTTATGTTGTGTGTTTCTGCTTCAAAACACCTTGTTGTCTGGATGTCGTTGATTCATTCACGTTGAGCTCCCGGCCAACAGCACCATCACTGATGCCTGAACGAGGCTTATCTAACACACATGTTTTGGGACTTTTGCACTATGCTTGGGGGCCGTCCTAAACAGCGGAATCACCAATAAAAAGCTCGAAAATGAAAAAAAAAACAAGTGGCACTAAAGATACCACGACAAGGACGCTTGTCTACATCGTGAGAGCTGATGTGAGAAATCAGAGCATCGTCTTGTTGGACCCTAGCCGGGGACGTGCCCCTAGGGTGCTGCGAAGGCACCACCAGTATCGGTTTGGGGTGCCAGATAAACTTTAGTAAGTGGGTAAATGTGCAGATATGGGGGCGATGGGGTTCAAGTGTCGTGCCTGTCATCCTGACTCGATGGTTGAAGAAACTGAGGCCCTAGAGCTTCAGGAGCTGGCGCAGAGGCATACCTGGCTGAGCTGGGACTCAAACCCTTTTATGTTTCAGCGCCGTAGGAAGAGCAGGGGCTGCCTAGCACGCAGCGAGACGTGTGACTAGCTGCTTAGGTGGTACGTGTGAGAGATCGTGTTTGCAGTTGAGACTTGCCCCGAGTTGTGGTCGAGAGCTCCTGGGTCCATTTTTCGGTATTGGGGCTGCTGAAAGCAGGTGCCCGTGGGAAAGAAGGGCGGTGGGTTTAAGACACTCGAAAGGCAATCCCCACCAGCTCCGGAGGGACAATGATCCTTTACATGTGCGCTTTCCATCGCACAGCATGGACTCACATGACCTCGGAGCTGAATAAATCGTCTTCTGCCCTTGGAAGGGCTTAAAGAAACGTTGGCTGAAGTGTTTGTGCCAGTGAGATCTCTCAGACCGGGGCCCAGATGGCCGGATTCTTTTCCCAGAGTGTGGGCAGGGCTCCCTGAGCTAACACAGCTCAGCCACGACTCCCTGCAGAACCTGCAGGTGCAAGGCCTGGAGCCCCGGCCAGACGGTGATTCAGAGGAAGTGCCTGCCGAGGCATAGACCATCCCCACTGCAGGGAGGGGCTCCGGGCTTGCTCGAGGAATCCATTGCAAAGCCTGGATGCACTTCTTACCTTCTTGAAAGATGGGGGAGAGAGAGGCGTGGGTCAAGGGCCCAGTTCCCAGAAGGGGCCTCAGGTCTAATGAGTAGGAGGTAAACGCTTTCCCAAGGAGTCACCCAGTCGAGGTTCCCATAAGGATGGCTCATTTTTTGTTTTTAAAGATTTTATCCATTTATTCACAAGAGACACAGAGAGAGAGAGAGAGAGGCAGAGACACAGGCAGAGGGAGAAGCAGGCTCCATGCAGGGAGCCTGATGTGGGACCCGATCCGGGGACCCCAGGATCACACCCTGAGCCCAAGGAGGATGCTCAACCGCTGAGCCACCCAGGTGTCCCGAGGATGGCTTGTTAAAGGTTCCCTTCGTAGGCGACCTCCAGCAAACCCCCTTTCCCTTTTGCGAGTTGCATGAGTCAGCCGCAGAGACTTCGGAAATTCCTGAGAAGATGGAAGTTTCGGTCTCTCACGCATCACGTGATCGAGGCTTTCTGGAAGCTTTCTGTTCTCTAGATATCTTGAAGTGATCTTATCACTACACCTTTGTTTAAAAAGTAAATTGTGCTTCAGTGCTGGGTAAACTATTTTGTGAGTGATCGAAGTCGTTTCTAGCCTGCTTGATGCATATTTGTTTTGTGCCAGTTATATACTGTGCACTCTGTTCTTTTGGGGCTTTTTTTAAGGGAATAAATTTGGCAGGACAGCGTGTGTATCTGAAGTACCGCCCTACTGCCTGGAGGGTGGTAAGAGTTTACTGAATTCCCCTTACTTATTACTTTTTTTCTTAACTTGAAGAAATTCAGGCTTGTATATGTGATAGCAGAAGCTAAAAACATGTAAAAATATGTACAGTATAAACAACTATAGAGTGAGTATTCTTGTGACCACCCCCCGGGGCAAGAGATCGCTATGGGCAGCCCTGTATCCTGCACCCCTGATTGTATCTCCCCTTTCGTGGTAGTGGTTTCCTGGCTGTTCTTTATAGCTTTATCATCTTGGTGTGCACCTTGCAAATGTATTTTAGTTTTGCCTGCTTTTAAACTGTACCCGAATGACATCAAACTAGGTGAGATCCATCCAGGTGGCGGCGTGTAGCTTACCTCGTGATTCTCACTGCTCTGTGGGGTCTCTATGTTGTTCACCTGTTCTACTGTTTGTTTGTTTTTAAAGATTTTATTTATTTATTCATGAGAGACACAGAGAGAGAGAGAGAGGCAGAGACACAGGCAGAGGGAGAAGCAGGCTCCATGCAGGGAGCCCGACGTGGGACTCGATCCCGGGGCTCCAGGATCACACCCTGGACTGAAGGCGGCGCTAAACCTCTGAGCCACCCGGGCTGCCCCTGTTCTACTGTTGGTGGACTTGTGGGCGGCTTCCACGTGAGGGTTGTTACGGCAGGTTTAGATTTTAAAGTCAGCACCATCAGGTGACATCGTTCATCCTTCAGCCACACTGGCCTTCCCTTGGGGCCTCACATGCACCAAGCACCCTCCTGTCTCAGCGCCTTTGCACTTCCTGCCCTGCCTGCTTAGAATGTTCTTCCTCCACTTGACCTATATGGGTAACTCCCTCCCTTTCTTCAAGTCTCTGCTCGAAATCAATAGCCCCTTTTAAAACAGTGGCCTCACCCCCTGCGCCCAGTCTGTCTCTTATTCACCATCTATTCCTTCCGAGCCCTGAGCATCACTTGACATAAATGTATGTGCTTATTGCCTGGGCCCTCCCGTGAGACTATGAGCCCCACCTTCATAAACTTAAATAGCTAAGAAATGTTAAAAGCTTGTCTGTGAGTCTGCAGGCCGGGATTCCAGCCTCCTCTGTACCATTCAGAGCCCTGTGACCTTGGGAAGCAATATTTCATCTTTCAGAAAATATTTATTGAGCATCTGCTACGTGCCAGGAGCTGTTCTAAGCCCCTGTGCTGTAGGCAGTGATCCTCTTCCTGTGGGGCTTTTATTCCAGTGGGTGGCGGGGGAGGGGGGAGGGAAGCAGCAAACAACAGTAAATTGGATGATAGATAAGTGTGTAGGAAATAGAAGGGACAGAGCATGGGCAGGGGAGCACACTTGCCATTGGTTAGGGCAGGCCTCATGGAGGAACTGATGTTTAAACAAAGGTGGAAGGAGGGGAGCGGGGGAGGCATGTGGCTATCAGGGGGGAAAACATTCTAGTGAGAAGGATCAGTCAGTGTGCCTGGGGGGGTGGTTCAGGGAACAGCAAAGAGGCCAGAGAGGCTGCTGGGGTGTCACCTGGGGCCTAATAGAACAGGGTATGACTGGCTTATATTCGAGGTCAAATGGGAGCCACTGCAGGGTTTTGAGGGGTGACACGGCCTGATTTACATAGTAAGGGGATCACTCTTTGGCTGTTGTGTCAGGGATGGAATTGGTGGGGGGCAACGGTAGCAGGAGGGAGGCGGAGAAAATGATGGGGGGCGGATTCCTGTGCAAGACGTGAGACCCACCCCCCCTGGCCCAGCAGCCTGCCAAGCCAAGAGACTCAAGGCCCGCGCAGTCGGAGGGGTGGCGTTTCGGTGATCTGAGTGGAGACTGCGGGTGGGGAGGCGGGTGGGAAGACCGGGTGCTTGGCTTGGAGCGTGGCGAGCTCGAGCTGTCTATCAGTCACCCACAGAGGGGGAAGGAGCCATAGGGTGGGAGCCTGGGGACACAGGTGTAGACTTGGGGATGTTCCTCCTGTAGGTGGTATTTGAAGCCACGGGAAGGGGTGCATGGGAGCAGAGGAGAGGCCAGGAATGGGTGGAGTCGTCCTGAACCCCCTGTCCATGTCATAGGGTTCTGGTCAGGGCTGTCTTCAAGCCTGAAAGCACTAGGAACGCACTAGGAACGCACGTTCGGCCAGGGGAGCGGAAGGCAGCGGGGCAGGGGCAGGGGCAGGGGCAGGAAGGAGGCCCCTGGGTGGTGCTTTTCATGGACCTCGGTGGTGAAAGGCTGAGGAGGACTCTGGCATCTCTGGAACCGTGTTTAGACTGGGGGTGAAGTCACGGATGGGCCAGGTGTGAGAAAGAGCCAGAGTATCCAGCGGGAGGGAAGGAAGGATAAAGGGAGGGAGGGAAGGAAGGAGAGAGAGACATCAAGGAGGGATGGAGGGGGGAGGGCAGGGGAGGGAGAGGAGCTGGGGTCCACCTGCTGCATCACTGGGACGGTTCCTTAGCAAGAGGCAGGGAAAGGTCTGGAAGCCAGGGGGCTCCACAGGCAGACACCCGGAATCAGATGAGGTGTCCTTAGGTAGTCAGGGGGGGTGCCACCAAATAGCCTCCGAGATCTGTTTTTTGAGACGTTTGGTTGCTATTTATTGAAGATTGATTGATTTTTAAAGATTTTTATTTATTTATTCATGAGAGACACACAGAGAGAGGCAGAGACACAGGCAGAGGGAGAAGCAGGCTCCATGCAGGGAGCCCGATGTGGGACTCAATCTCGGGATCACGCCCTGGGCCGAAGGCAGATGCTCAACTGTTGAGCCACCCAGATGTCCCATTTATTGAAGATTTAAATAAAAAAATATTTATTGCTGTATCAGGGGTGGGGAGGGGCAGAGGGAGAGGCAGTGAGGATCTCACGCAGACTCCCTGCTCCGCTGGGGAGCCCAGCACGGGACTGGATCTCACGACTCCGAGATCACGACCTGAGCTGAAACCAAGAGTTTCGCACCCAACCGGCACCACCCAGGTGCCCCACTGGAGATTTTTATCTCCTCGCTGCCTTAGGGGTTTCAGTCTCACATCAGAGATCTCCAGCACGCAGCCTGCCTGTCTGTGCGCAGAGCTGTATGTAGAGTCACTGCAACTGCTGCTGTCACCAGCCACCTGTGCGCATGGTATTTTGTGGGGCCTTCCAAAATCCTGTTGGTAGGGAGGACTCGTGGAAAACTCTAGAAACTCCTGGTAAGCAGTCTGAGTGCCCCCGGGGCACTTTGCACCCCGCAAGCCCCAGGTAGGGAGTCCAGGTCTCCTGAATCACCTGTGAGCTGGAGGTGGGTTAAAAGCAAAGACTCCCTGGGGATTGCGTTCCTGTGCCCCCAGGTGGGACTAGGGGTGGAGTCATCCTACCTTTTGGGAGCAACAGCCCCTTCTGCTTCTAATGTAACTTCAGAGCCACCTCTCAAATGCCTGAGGTTCATAAAATATTTATCACCAGCAGATGGTGGCCGGAGGCAAAACAGCTGCTCTCACTTTCTTTAGGACCTTTTGGAAATCATTATATGGAGGAGGGAGAGAAAGTGAAGTTCCTGGTTCAACACCCCCTCCCTCGCTGCCTTATGTCCTCCCTGGGCTTCCTGGGCTCAGACCTCAGGGCCTTTGCACAGAATTCTCCTTACACAAGCCTCGGAGTCCTTCACAGAGGTTCCCAAGCTGCTTCTCCAGTTGTTTCCTTTAGACACTTCTTTCCTTCTGGACTCTCCACCTTCAGGGTTTACATCTTATTTTATTTTATTATTTTTTTATTTAAAGATTTTACTTATTTATTCATGAGAGCCACAGAGAGAGAGGCAGAGACACAGGCAGAGGGAGAAGCAGGGAGCCTGATGAGGACTCGATCCCAGGACCCCGGGATCATGACCTGAGCCAAAGGGAGGTGTCCCCAGGGTTTACCATTGCAAAATAAAGTGGGCTGATGCCTGGACTGGGGGGTGGTTTAGGATAAAAGGAGCAAGGACTAGCATGCTGGGGCACAGAATCCGGGACCCGGTGAGCCCGGTGGCCTATGACAGAGCCTTCTGAAGGAACCTGCACCCTCCTTGACCTTCATCGTGCCCGGTGGCTGGCTGAGAAGACGCGCGGCCCGCGGCCCAGACCCCGGAGGACGGCAGGAGCCACAGGCCAACAGCACGGAGGCCTTGCTCGCTCAGAGACAGAAGCTCTCGATTCTCTCTCCTGCTGTATGTGGTCCCCTGGGTGTCAGTGACTAGGCAATGTGAGGCTCGTGGGACGCCAGGGCAACACTGCGCCCCATTAGGGCCGCGCTACGTGTGGAGAGGGCTCTGGAGGCCCCCGCCGTCTGGAGACGGGAGCCCTCCCACACGGGCCCTGTTGGCCTTCCTGGAGAGCTGCATTTGGGTTTGCAGACCAAGCAGGAGAGGCTGTGTTTTGCATTGGCTGGAGTCCAGCATGTTCACGTGTGTGTGTGTGTGTGTGTGTGTGTGTGTGTGTGTGTGTGTGTTGGGGTGAGAGAGAGAGAGACAACGAGGTAAAGAGGGAGAGAGGATGGGTCTAGGGGGTACTAGCCAGGAAGGCACCTGTCCTAATCTCCTCTAAACATGCAAAGAAATTGTGGATTTCTAGCAAAAAGTGTCCAGATCTGGGGGGATCCCTGGGTGGCTCAGCGGTTGGGCGCCTGTCCTTAGGCCCAGGGCGTGGTCCTGGAGCCCTGGGATTGAGTCCCGCATCGGGCTCCCTGCATGGAGCCTGCTTTTCTCTCTGCCTGTGTCTCTGCCTCTCTCTCTCTCTCTGTATTTCTCATGAATAAATAAATAAAATATTTTTAAAAAGTGGCCAGATTGTTCATGATCAGTTGTCGCTGGTTGATTATGCAGGTGGATATTAGCTAATTTCCCAGCGTCCTGCTTTGAAAGGGCAGTTTTAAAAAAGTGGTGGCAGTGACTTATGTTTGAGGTTTCCTTTAACAGCTCATTTGTCACATTCAACACAATTGTTGTTGTTGTTGTTTTTATTTTTAAATATTTTACTTATTTATCCATGAAGGAGAGAGAGAGAGAGAGAGGCAGAGACACAGGCAGAGGGGGAAGCAGGCTCCCTGCGGGGAGCCCGACGTGGGACTCGATCCCGGGACCCTGGGATCCCTGAGTGGGAGGCAGCCGCTTCCCCGGCTGAGCCACCAGGCGCCCGTCAGTGGGGATTCTGACAGCGCCTCCTCCGTGCCCGGCCCTGCCAGGCGGTGCGGGGTCAGAAAGCACAGACCACCGTCGCTGCCCTCGGGGAACTCCACCGGCTTGTCTAGGAGTCGAGACTTAGAGCAAGGAAGCTGACCAGGGGCGAGGCAAAGAGCGGTTCCGGGAAAGTCCTAGGGTTTCGTGGCCCCGGAGGGACACGCACGGTGGCATCAGCCGCGGTTGCAGTTCCTGCGTCCCGCCGGGGTCTCGATGCCCGGAGATGCCACCTGGAGAATTGGCCGGTTTGTGCATCCTCGTTACCTGAGCCGCTCCCCTTGGGGGTGGATATTGGAGCCTGGGAGCCTGGTTGCTGGGAGCCACCCCCCGGGGACCTCATCCTGGGAGGACTGTCTGCAGAGGGGACAGCGCTACTTCCCCTTGTGACCCCAGACGGTTGTGAGCCGGGGGGATGGGCCTGTGCGATGCAGTTTATCAAGGGCTGTGAAATGTGCTTGTGCACAGGAACGTGGGCAGCGCCCTTCACGTTAGAGACCCCTTCCCGGGGTCGGCCTCCGGGCCCCAGCTCCCGGCTTCTCACCTGCTCTCTGCACCCCCTCTCCCCGCCCCAGGCCGAGCTCGTCCCCGAGGACTTCCTGGGTCCCCAGGCCCAGCCAGCCGCTGATGCTGGGGTTTGCAGGCCATGCAAACGCCTTTCTCCCAGGTCGAGGCGTCCAGCCCCGGCCTTTTGCTCCCAAGCCCCCGTCCTGACCTCCCCGGAGGCTCACGGCCCACGCCGGCCTCCCCCGAGCTGTCCCACGGAGAGGCGTCCTTGTCTCACAGGACCCTGCTCACACCCCTGGGCTCTGACCACAGACTCCAGCGCTGCCAGTGTCCCCTTGTCCCTCCTAGGACGCTGGAGGGCATCCCCTCGTGTCCATACCCCCCCTCCAGTGTCCCCAGCCACAGCCCCGCTCCTGCTCGCCCCAACCAGTACTTCAGATGCTCAGGATGACACAGGGATCTATTAGCAGAACTCCACCTGCGCCCCAAAGAAACCTTCCTGGAAACTCTTAGCCGATGAGATTTAAATCGAGTGGCCGATCTGGTGGTGGCAGGGTTGTGGGCTTCTGTCCCTGCCTGCCAGGGGAGCCCTGCCCCTCTCCGGCTGCACTCTGCGCCCCCCCCCCCAGCCACCCCTGGGCCCCCCAACAAAGGACCTCAAAGATCAGGTCACGCCTTGGGACAGACTCCCAGGCCACGTCCTTGTTCCTTCCTCCCCCGGAGTTATTTCTAAAACCCAGAGCTGACGAGGCTCAAAATCCCCTTAACTTTTCAGCGTTCACAGAATAAAGCCCCAACTCCAGCGCTGTCACCCATCTGACCCCAAATGACCTTTTCTTCTTCCCATCCTTCTGTCTCCCTCTGTGGGCACAGTGTGCGGTGTCGCCATACAGGGAGGCTTGGAATCCCCCAGCCCTGTGGGCACCTCAGGCCTCTGTGCCCCGCTCCTGCTGTTCCCTCTGCTGGGCATGCCTTTCCCTCGGCTTCTCCTCCTGGCCACAGGCTGAGCATCCCGCAGGTCTGGGTTCCGTGTAGCCTCCATGAAACCTTTCTTGAACTCCCTTCTCTCATCACACAGGTTGTCAGTCCTCCCCTGGTCCTTTTTTTTTTTTTTTTTTTAAGATTTTATTTATTCATGAGAGACAGAGACAGAGAGACAGAGAGAGAGAAGCAGAGACACAGGCAGGCTCCATGCAGGGAACCTGATGTGGGACTCGATCCTGGGACTCGAGAATCATGCTGTGGACCGAAGGCAGGCGCTAAACTGCTGAGCCAGCCAGGGATCCCCCCTCCTCTGGTCCTAAGACATTCTGTTTATACCTAAAAAAAAAAATTTTTTTTAAGATGTGTATGTCTCCTTTTTTTAAAAAGATTTTATTTGTTTATTCATGAGAGAAACAGAGAGAATGAGAGCTAGAGACAGAGGCAGAGGGAGAAGTAGGCTCCATGCAGGGAGCCCGATGTGGGACTCGATCCTGGGTCTTCAGGATCAGGCCCTGGGCTAAAAGCGGCGCTAAACCGCTGGGCCACCCGGGCTGCCCTAAAAAACTTTATTTTCACTTATCTCATTGCATTATAGTCACACTAGGGGCAAAGGCAGGGACAATGTCCTATTTGTTTTCAAGTCCCTGAAGCACCCATCCTGGTGCTCAGTATACAGCAGGCGTCCATTCCATGTTTGTTGAGTCAACAGCTGAAGGATGAATGAATCAATTTGACATCGTTAAAGGCCTGTGTGGCCAGGGCACAGAGGCCTTATTTGCCTCTTCTTTTGTCAGCTCATCATCATTATTATTTTTATTTTTATTTAAAGCCAATTTAGTGGGATGCCTGGGTGGCTCAGCGGTTGAGTGTCTGCCTTTGGCCTGGTGTGTGACCCTGGGGTCCCGGGATCGAGTCCCACATTGGGCTCCCTGCTTCTCCCTTTGCTTGAGTCTCTGCCTCTCTGTGTGTCTCTCGTGAATAAATAAAATCTTAAAAAAAAAATAAAGCCAATTTAGTTATCGTGTAGTGTAGTATTAGTTTCAGGGGTAGAATTTAGTGCTTCATCAGTCTCATATAACACCCAGTGCGCATCACGTCACATGCCCTCCTTAATGCCCGTCCCCCAGTTACCCCATCCACCCACCCTCACCTCCCCTCCAGCGACCCTGTTTGTTTCCTGTGATTAAGAGTCTCTGATGGTTTGTCTCCCTCTCTGATTTCATCTTATTTTATTTTTCCTTCTCTTCCCCTATGATTCTCCGTTTTGTTTCTTAAATTCCACATATAAGTGAAATCACATGGTATTTGTATTTCTCTGACTTATTTCGCTCAGCATAATACCCTCTAGTTCCATCCACGTCATTGCAAACAGCAAGATTTCAACCTTTTTGGTGGCTGAGTAATATTCCATTGTATACAGATACCATATCTTCTTTATCCATTTATTTGGGCTCTTTCCATGGTTTGGATACTGTGGACACTGTTGCTGTAAACATTGGGGTTCAGGTGCCCCTTTGGATCACTACATTTGTATCTTTGGGATAAATACCCATTAGTGCAATTGCTGGGTCATAGGGTAGCTCTATTTTTAACTTTTTGAGGAACCTCCACACCGTTTTCCAGAGTGGCTGCACCAGCCTGCATTCCCACCAACAGTGCAAGAGGGTTCCCCTTTCTCCACAGTGTCCCCAACACCTGTCGTTTCTTGACTTGTTGATTTTAGCCGTTCTGACTGGAGTGAGGTGGGATCTCATTGTGGTTTTGATTTGTATTTCCCTGATGCTGAGTGATGTTGGGCAATTTTTCATGTGTCTTGGCCATCTGTATATCTTCTTTGGAGAAATGTCTCTTCACATCTTCTGCCCATTTCTTGATTAGCTTCTTTGTTGGCTCATCATTCTGAAGAAGAACTGCACTCTACGTTGCGGCCTTTGGCATGTCGGGCAGCCCATATGAGAGCAGGGTGGCTGAGAACAGTGTGGCCGGGCAGCGTCCAGTTCCCCATAGGTTGCTCTGTTCCCAATAGCTCTGATCTCTTTATTTTATTTTTATTTTTAAAAAGATTTTATTTATTTTTTCATGAGAGACACACACAGAGAGAGAGAGAATGTGGCAGAGACACAGGCAGAGGGAGAAGCAGGCTCGATCCCAGGACCCTGAGATCATGCCCTGAGCCAAAGGCAGACCTCAACCACTGAGCCACCCAGGGGTCGTCCCAGCTCTGATCTCTGTATCGAGCCCCGCACCCTGCACCTCATCCTGCAGCTGGAAGGGTTTCGGGGTCCGGTGTCTCGGCCCTCTGTCTGAGGCAGAGAGCTGGCCTCCTGCCAGCCTTGGTTCCAAGATCCCCTCCCCACTTTTGCTCCAGTTTGTTTACAAGCTCTCCTAAGTGTGAGTCTCTGGTAGCCTGACGCCCTCACCCTGCTGCTGAAGCCCATTTTAGTGACCGGCACTTTGCTTCCTAGTGCAAGATTTCCTTAGCACCAGCTTGTCTACATCCCGATATTAACCTTCAGCCCCTCTGCCAGTTTACATCTGTCCCTCCTTCCCAGGCCCTGCTTATCTGGGTGTCTTCCGGTGGTCCTCATTTGTCATTGCCTCGTGTCACATCTGCAGGTGTGCCGGCCACCCCGTGGCCTTAGGGGCTTCCAGCTCTGCTCCAGGGAATGGCAGCTGTCACCGTCCGGGTGAATGGGCCAGAAAGCCTCTGCTTTCTCCACATTCCCCAAAATAGTGCACTTCCCTTCATACCGTCGTTCAGTTCCTCATACCTGTCACGTCTCACCTGAGTCATCTCACGAGTTCACGAATCTCCCAAATCCACTCTTGGCCCTCTAAAGCATTCTCCACACTTTAGCCAGAAAAAGCTTGAAAGATGTAATTCTGTTTGTGTTTCACCATCATGCAGCTTCGAGCCCTTTCACATCTTACCTCGTATTTAGGAATAAAGACCGCATTTCCAATCAGTGTGAGAAAACGTGGCCCTAGCTCCCTCTCCAGCATCTCGTCTGCTTTCTGGCCAATATTCCCATTTTTTCTAATTGGTACACCCTGCATCCTCCTCCCCCAACCCAGAGCCTTTGAATGTGTTGTTTCACTTGCCTGGAACTCTGTTCTTGTCCTTAGCGGAACGCCCAAGCACCCCTCCTTTACGCTGCCTGCCTGACACCTTCCCCCGCTGGCTCTCAAGGCTCCCTGAACTCCCCCCTTAGAACACTTGCCCCATTTTGTTATCATATAGTCACCTGATCATTCATTAGTATGTTTCCCTCCCAGGCTGTGGTGAGATCCGAGGACAGGGATCATGTGTGTTTTGTTCACAATTTTCCCGAGCCCTGTGATTAACATGGAGTCAGAGCTTCATACTTATAATTAGATGAAGGGAAGAGCCCCGGCATGACCCTGCCTGCACCGTCCCACAGAAGCCAAGCAGGGCCATGTAGGAGCACGTCCTGAGTATGAGGCTTTGCTGCTCCCCTCCTCCGTAAGCGCCCGCTCGGATACCAGCCCTGAAAAGGGCAACTCATAAAACAGACGTACTGAAGTTCTTACTCAACATCCCACATTGTTTCCTGAATGTATTTGGTTATGCATATTCATTTCTTCATCTTCTTGCAAGGGTCTTGATAGACATTCCATGCGAGTGTGCTCTAAATGTACTGTGCTCCCTTGAACTCCGGAGCCCGAGAAAAGTTCACCTCTTCATGTTGATTGGCAATTTCTTTTAATCAAGCAGGAATTTTATCCCTCCGTTGGATTTCCTTTTTTTTTCTTTCCCCACTGCTCAGACGTGCAGTGCTAAATTTCATATTGAACGTAGTAAAATCACCCCTGCCCAGGCATCGGGTTACATCTCTTCTGTGCCCTTTCTAAAGTGATGTTTAAAATTGTTCTATGCTTAATTATTATGCATAATTAAAATTGTTCTTATGCTTAATTATTAGAGACAATTGAAGCCTTTAAAAAAAAAGATTTTGCTTATTTATTCATGAGAGACACACATAGAGAGGCAGAGACACAGGCAGAGAGAGAAGCAGGCTCCCTGCAAGGAGCCCGATGTGGGACTCGATCCTGGATCCGGGGATCACGCCCTGAGCTAAAGGCAGATGCTCAGCCGCTGAGCCCCCCAGGCGTGCCCAGTTCAGGCCTTGTTATTAGAAATATATATATGGGGATCCCTGGGTGGCGCAGCGGTTTAGCGCCTGCCTTTGGCCCAGGGCGTGATCCTGGAGACCCGGGATCGAATCCCACGTCGGGCTCCCGGTGCATGGAGCCTGCTTCTCCCTCTGCCTGTGTCTCTGCCTCTCTCTCTCTCTCTGTGTGCCTATCATAAATAAAAAATAAAAGAAAATTAAAAAAAAGAAATATATATGGTATACAGTATATAACACATTTTATTAATATTATAGATTACGTGCATATGAAGTATTATGTATATTGCAAATATTACAAAAGCACTTCTACCCCTTTCCTTGAACACCATAGTGATGGCAATCCATATTCTTCGTTTGGAGCAACTCTGGCGAGAGATGATGAAAAGAATTTGTGGAGCATGCCCCACGATGCGTCCCACACAGAGGCAGACGATGACAGGATCCTGTACAATTTGATAGTCGTTCGAAATCAGCAGGCCAAAGACTCAGAGGTAAGCAAGCACCTGTCGAGATCTTGCTGCGTGCCGGTGATAACGGCCAGTCAGAAATAGCAGTGCCCGAGGAGGCCAGCTTGGAATAAAGAAGGAAAGGTGAGATGTTCGGATTGAGGACAGGTATTTTAGCAGCCTGTGGTGGCTAATTCTAGCTGGTCTTGGTCGACCTGCTGGCTATAAAGATAAGACTAACTTCCAGTTATGACCTCGCTGATGCAAGGCTTTCAGAAACAGCCGGCCAGTGCTGCTGAAGGTGGTGACAATAGTCGATCGTCCTCCATGGCTTAGTCGGTGCTTCTGTAATTTTTCCGGTTGCTTAGCAAGCCACAGCCAGAGAGATTCAGACTGAAGTGGAAGGGTATTTTGCATGATCACCAATCGTGAATTAGTAGGGCCTGAATTCATTGTATTTCCTTTCTCTGTTGATAGCTTCTTAACTGGCACATGTTGATTAGACAGCAGCGTATCATAATTTTTTGTGATGAGGCATAAAATCGATCTTTTTTTTCTGGTAGTAGCAATTTTTGAAACTATTAATTTTTCAGAACAGTTTTTAGGCTTGTAGAGAAATAGAGCAGAAAGTACAGCCACAACCTCCACAGTCGACGGTTTCCCTCATGATTAACATCTTGCATTGGAGAGGGGTGCATTTGGTACAGACCGTATGGATCCATTTAGCTAAAGTCCATAGTTTGCATCAGGTTCACTCTTTGTGGCATATATTGTAAGGGCTTTGACAAATGGATAATGACAGGTACTGAAAGGACTTTTTTTCTTTTCTTTTTTAATTTATTTTTTAAAAGATTCATTTATTTGTTCATGAGAGACACACAGAGAGAGGCAGAGACAGAGGCAGAGGGAGAAGCAGGCTCCCTGTGGGGAGCCCGATACAGGACTGGATCCCAGGACCCCGGGATCATGACCTGAGCCGAAGGCAGATGCTTAATGGACTCCGCCACCCAGGCACCCCTGGAAACACTCTTGATGAACTCTTATCCCCAAGTTACTGGTATGGGAATGATGGATTATTGAAAAGGAGAGAACTATAGTAAGTTAAAAGAAAACAACAGGATGGGTATCATTTTCTGAGGCCTGGGGAGGGGTGGATTGGAGAGTCTGCAGTGGCTGTTGATGAGCGTCCTCTCTTGGGTGTGGAGTGCTGATGAGGACATCTCTGCTAGACATCTGTCACAGGGGCACAGCATCCCACAAGTGGCTGTGTCCTGCACTGTCCCCGGGGAACAGTTCCCTCCTCCGCTAACACCAAAAGCACATCATAAAGCTGCTCCAGCCAAGTCCTGCCACCCTGGCTGCCCTTCTCAAGCATATGGACAGGAGGAATGTGTCACCTTGCTTTCCCTTGGTGAGAAGGGCCAACCCTTACCCTACTAAACTGGGCTGGTCAGTCAAGGTTTCTTTCTGCAGGTGGGACTAGACCTCTTCTGAACCTACCATGTCCAAAAGCTCCTAATAGCAAGAGGGCCCATAATACATCACCCACCCCCCCCTCTCTCCAGGACCCCAAGTAAATGTGAAAGGGTTGTTTGGAGCTGAGCCTGGCAGCTCTCTCTGGAGGAGCTCCTGCCTCTCTGCCTTACTTTTCTTTACTGTTGAAAAGCCAGGGCAGGAGGCAACGCGAGCTACAAAGCACCGTGGATATTGCAGCTTCCCAAGTGGCCTGTTGTGTCATTTCTGTGCTGCTCTCAGGCCTGTGTGTACGGCTGTGCAGGAGGCTTATTTATTTATTTTAGAGAGAGCGACGGAGGGAGGGAGAGAAACTTCAAGCAGACTCCAGGCTGAGTGTGGAGCCTGACGTGGGGCTCGATCTCATGACCCTGAGATCATGACCTGAGCCCAAACCAAGAGATGGGCACTTAATGGACTGAGCCACCCACGTACCCTGTGGAACTTTTGATTTTTAATGGAAGCTGAAAATCCAAATTGACATATAAAATATCCAGATTTTTAGATGATGATGCACATTAAAAAATTGCATCAGCTAAACAAAACATGTTTATGGGCTGCAAATATCTAGGGAACATTTACAGCAAGGGTGACTACTACGTAGCATTAGTGCTGTGCTGTCTGGTATGAGTGAAAAACAAACCCACCATCAATTAAGAAGGTGGAGTTGGGAAGCCGGTCAGGTTGTGTGTTAAGTTTGAAGGAGTTTCCTTGTTTATTACTGTAGCCTATTTTCTTTTTCACAAAGGATGAAACTGGTACAAATGTTAAGGAGGATTTCAGTTTTGAAAGACAAACAAACTTCCTACTGAGGTATAAGGAGCTCTAGGTATTCTTGTATGATACAATTTAGAAACTCAAGCAAGGCATTAAGGAAAGCCGAGCATTATGGTTTCCCTTGAGTAGCAGTAGCATGATGGGAATGTCCATGTTTGGAATTCCCTTAAAAATGAAAAATAATTTCTTTTCTTTTTTTTTAAGATTTTATTTATTTATTCATGAGAGACACACAGAGAGAAGCAGAGACACAGACAGAGGGAGAAGCAGGCTCCATGCGGGGAGCCTGATGTGGGACTCGATCCTGGGCCTCCAGGATCACACCCTGGGCCGAAGGCAGGTGCTCAACCGCTGAGCCACCCAGGCACCCCCGAAAAATAATTTCAAACAGCGTGTGTACTACCTCCATTCCCCTAGTAGAGGAAACGCTGCGAATAGTTATAGCTAAATTCGCTCTGTTTCCCCAAAATGAAAAAAAAAATAAGATAAGCAATGTATGCAGAGCAAATAACAAAGCCAAACGTGAACTTAAAGTTACTTGCAGTCACAGAAGATGTAAAGTGTGACATTATTGAAATGGAAGAGAATGCACTTTCATTTGCAAAAGCTTCAAAAGCTAATTGAAAACAGACTTTCAGTAGAAGAAATAATGCATCTGCAGAGCTCCAAGCGGTGGAAAACTTACTGCTCTTGTCTTTGAATGATGCCGTCAAATACTTTATGTTTGAGAAATAGTGAACAACCTCAAAATCATGCCACTGAATGAGTATCGTTATGTTCATTCTCATTAAACTAATTGTACTTTACTTAATCCACCCTGTTCTAGGGAGCTTACAGGGGTTTATGAGATGTCAATGCCTCTTATTTATTTGTATATGTAATATTAGTCACACTGAATGATCTTGCCTCCCAAGATATCAATAATAATGAAAACAGTGAGGACACCTGGGTGGCTCAGAGGTTGCGCATCTGCCTTCGGCTCAGGTCATGATCCCGGGGTCCTGGGATCGACTCCCACGTCGGGCTCCCGGCATGGAGCCTGCTTCTCCCTCTGCCTGTGTCTCTGCCTCTCTTTCTGTGTCTCTCATGAATAAATACATAAAATCTTTCAAAAAAATAATGAAAACAGTGCCAGGCACGTTTCACCCACTATTCATGTTCACTACATCCTTTTCACAACAGCACGGTGAGGTAAGTACCATGATTATTTCTTTTGGAAGCAACTTGTCCGTGGTCACCCAGCTGAAAATGTGAGCCGAGAAAATGTGATGTCGTGCCAGGGACATCATATATAACGAGTACCATGACTGAAATCCTGAGAGAGGAATAGGTTCCAAGATGGGTGAGCCAAGGCTGTCCAAAGCCTGTTTCTGTGACTTGTAGATACCAGGGATGAGAGCTGTGTTTGAGGTTGAGGATTATGATGTTTTGGGAAGTGTTGTTGGTTGTAACCATAGCACACCTCTCTCAGGTGATGCTTTTCCATGGTGACCACAGCCGGTTAAAGCTCCTATCCCAGGCTTCAGGCTTCTGTTTTGCTATTCTTTTATTATTATTATTATTATTATTATTATTATTATTATTATTAATTTACAAGACATTTTATCTTGTGCCCTTCCATCTCTTCTCCACTTAGTGGTCTCTGACTTAGGTTATTTGATGTCCTTTCTGATGGTTCAGTAACAGTCAACATTATTATTCTGCTAAAATAAAAAAAGGACTTTTACTTGTCTGTCTAGGAAGATAAATGCTAAAAGTCAAATTGTTCTTCTAAACACTTTTAAGCACCATTTTGGCTCAAAATTGGTAGTGTTTATTTGGTGTAATCAGTGATAGACATTCTATGCCTGTTTTTAAAGTTATGCCTGTTTTTAAAGTTATTAAGTCATTATATGCTCAGAAATGTATGCAGTTCTCATGCCCCAGTGCCTGCCTCCCTGTCACCGAGCAAGGCGGTGTTTAGACACCAGCAGGACGTGTGAGCGTCAGATGCTTGTGTGGCTGGAGTGTTCCATAAAAACCACACTCTGCTGAGTCATGCGGAGCAGCTAAATGGTGTTATTCTTTAAAACCATAGAGGCAAAAACAGAAAATGTTCCTGGGTGATAATTTGCTTGCTCTTCCCGTGTGTCAGGATTCTGCTGGAAGAGTGTTGCCAGGCATTGTAGGTAAACAGTTCCTATAAAATGTTTAAAATAGCAACAGCCCTTCCCAGGGGTTGTCAGCGGTGTCTGGATTATACCCTTAGCCTGTCATATCCCTGCTACTGGAAAGAAAGAGAAAACAAGAGTCGAGGGGAGGACCTGGTGGGAGTATGTGAGGAAGTGAGAGGGAGGGTTGTGTACCAGCTATGTCACCGGGAAGCTCGCAGAGACCAGGATAGGCCAGTTGGGCTCTGCGTGACGGTCTGGACAGGGCCCCACACGTGGGGTAAGACGTGCTCTGGCAGGGCCACCTGACTTCTCTGCAAGTGGGCGAACGTCGGCTACGGGTGGAGATAGGATTGCAAGCTCTATGCCAAGCCTGGACAGCAAAATAGTAGAAAATGCAAGCAACTTCTCTGGATAACTCTGGGTTTTTTGCTTTGGGAGCCCAGATGGTCTGGGTGGTTGAAGCGGCCATTCTATTTGCTAGTGGGTATTTGGGTTCATGGGGGAGAGAATAAAAATATTCCTTAGGATCTGAGAATCCAAGTGGTCTCACCCTCAGTTTTCTAGGTAGTAACATCGAGTGCTACACTGTGTGCTGAGCAGCACACCGCACTCTGTCCAGGCAAAGACCGAATCCTCACAGCAGGCCTCGAAGGAGGCATTTGGACCCTCAAGATGAGAGATTTTGAGTCATCGGTACAAGGTGCTGGAGGGAACGAGTGGGAAGTTGGGATCCCAGCTCAGTCTGCATGACCCAGAAGCCAGTAGGGAAAGAAACACTGCTCCCTTCTCTCTAGTGAGGCTAGAAAAAGCCTCAGTGGAATCTTTTTGGTCAAAGATAAATTTACCGGATGGACGCTGACTTCCTGCCTCAAGCAGATGCTCCTGTCTGTGTGTTTGGCATCACGTGCCCTGTACCAGCTGAAGCACAGAGTGACTTTGGTGTTTGTTTAATATCAGTGTCTGTGTTGGCCACTGCATGTAACATCCTCCAGGTGCTGTTGCTTTGGGGCTTTTTAACACCGCAGGCATCATCCCCAGCTCGAAAACCCAATGGACCACGCCAGAAGACATTCTGTTTGTGATGTTTCTTCCTATTTTTGCCCACCTATCCTTTTTTTTTCTTTTTCTTTTTTTTTTAAGTACACATATAAGCATTTCTGGAGATAAGCATTAAGGTAATGTTTCTTACTAGGCAGGTAGCACATCAAAGCTCTGTGTTAGGCAGCAGAGTTGAAATGAAAAATACTAGAAAACTTGATGTAGACCGGGGAAAGCATTAGACCCTCGGTAGGGTGTGAGGTCGTAGAAAGCATGGGCTTTGGAATTAGGTTTAGGGATAAGACAGATACTCTTCCCATGCTTTAGCTGGATGACAGGGTTCCCGGAACAGTTACCATGCGGTTTGGGACACAGTCATAGGGCTTCACTAAAAGGAAAAGGAGGCACTAATATCAAGTATGCCAGGCCAACGATATAAATTGGGGTCACCCCCAAGCTGGGGCGTATGATCACCTTTCTTTTTTTCTGATTTCTCTCTATCTTTTTTTTAAAGATTTTATTTATTTATTTGAGAAGAGAGTGAGAGCCAGAGAGATCACAGAGGGAGAAGCAGAGCAAGAAGCAGAACGAGAAGCAGACTCCCCACTGAGCAGGGAGCCCAATGCAGGACTCAATCCCAGAACCCTGAGATCATGACCTGAGTTGAAGGCAGACGCTCAACTGACTGAGCCACCCAGGAGTCCTGATCACCTTTGTTTTTTTAATTGTAAAATTGTGACATAGCATAAAATGTATCATTCTAAGCATTTAAAGAATGATTTATTTAGTTATTTTAGAGGAGGGGGAGAGGAGCAGAGGAGAGAGAGAGAGAGAACCTTAAGCATACTCTCCACTGAGCATGGAGCCCCGTGCAGGGCTCGGTCCCACCTGCCTGAGATCACAACCTGAGCTGAAACCAAGAGTCAGACACTCCATTGACTGTGCCACCCAGGTGCCCCCATTCTAACCATGTTTAAGTGTCAGTTCAGTGATAGAAGTGCATTCACGTTGATGAGCAACCATCACCACCACGCATCTTTCAGGGCTTTTTATCTTCCCAAGCTAGGGCGCCTGCGTGGCTCAGTGGTTGAGCATCTGCCTTTGGCTCAGGACATGATCCCAGGTTCTGGGATCGAGTCCCACATTGGGCTCCCTGCAGGGAGCCTGCTTCTCCCTCTGCCTGTGTCTCTGCCTCTCTCTGTGTCTCTCATGAATAAATAAAATCTTTAAAAAAAATTATCTTCCTAAACTAAACTCCATACCCATTAAATAATATTACCCCTTACATCTCCCTCCCAGAGCCTGGTAACTACCACTTTACTTCCTGTCTCTATGAAGTTGACTGCATTAGCCCCTCATATCAGTGGAATCCTATAAGATTTGACTTTTTTTTTGTTTTTTTTTTTTTTTTAAGATTTGACTTTTTTTGTGACTGGCTCACTTCACTTAGCATCATGTCCTCAGGGTCTGTCCATATGGTAGCTTATGTCAGGATTTCTTTCCTTTTAAAAGCAGAATCATATTCCATTGTATGTATAGACCACATTTTGTTTACCCATTTGTTTACTGATGGGCACTTGGGTTGCTTCCACCTTTGGGCTATCGTGAGTAATACTGCTATGAACACGGGTGTACAAATATTTATGTGAGTTCTTGCTTTTAATCCTTTTGGGGATATGCCCAGAAGGATCATATGGCAGTTTGCTGTTTAATATTTTATTTTCTTTTTTTAAGATTTTATTTATTTATTCATGAGAGACACACAGAGAGAGGCAGAGACACAGGCAGAGGGAGAAGCAGGCTCCCTGTGGGGAGCCTGATGTGGGACTCGATCCCAGGACTCTAGGATCACGACCTGAGCCAAAGGCAGACACTCAACCAATCACTGAGCCACGCGGGCATCCCTGTTTAATATTTTCCCAGTGCCTGCACCATTATTCCATCAGCAATGCACAAGGGTTCCAGTTTCTCCATATCCTCGCTAACACTTGTTATTTTGATCACCTTTCTTAACCTCTGGATTAATCAGTAAGACAGCTGATGGTTCCAGATCGGTCAGGGTCAACATCTACATAGAGCGGATTCAGTCGTGGCCAGTCCCTGCCATGGAATGTCAGCACTGGGGAGGTGAACCCAGAGAGGTTGATGCCTGGCAGGGCTGCTTGGCTGCGGAAGGGAAGTAGAGAGGTCAGAAAACTAGGGCCGAGCCTAACTTTTCATACCTGAATTCTGCTGTTTTTCTGGGCATCCTTGTACTAGAATGTAATGTCCAGGCCTCTTTCTTTTGCTGCTCTTTAGACTCTGCCCCCCATAGCCTCCTTTCTCTAGGGCCCAGAAGGAGACATGCAAGTCAGTAGATAATGGACCTTGGAGCACCGATGGGTCAGTGTAACAGAGGATAGACAGGAACTTGGGGACCTCCAGGAAAATGCAGGAGGGGGAAGGGCAGGAAGCAGGCCCACTTTCTCCGCATCTGGAACTTCACTGTCCCAGTGACTGATGGCTGTGCCCCTGTGTTTCCTGCATTCCTGTGCCCATGAGGGTGGAAATTTTCCAGAAGAGGCCACATATTTATTGGCAGGTATGTGCAGGATACTTCACTGACAGCAATGGTATCTTTCCATCAGATTTTTTTTTTTTTTTTTACAACTTGACACCAGTTGAGTCTGAGCAGAAAGTGAAACCATGAAGCTGCCATCAAAGTTGTAATTTTTAAAAATTACCATTGACTACTTATCAATTTGAAATACCAGAGATTAATACCAAGTTAAGTCTCTGGTAACCCACCTCAGCGTTGGCTTTGGTTTACATCAGAATAAATGAGATCATCAGAAACATATGGTCAGAGTGCTTCCTACGTGCCTTACCTGGCTCTCACTGCAGCCTTTTGATGTAGACAAACTGTTAAAAATGAGAGAGAGAGAGACCCAAAGAAGTTCAGTGACTTTTCGTGATAGTGTCCAAGCAGAAATGGGTTTCCTATTCAGCGTTCTGTACCCTGGACTACAGAGTAGAGAAGGAAGGCCATCAGGTTTCAAGGATTTAGAGCAGACAGCTGAATGATTTTCTTTGTATTTTATTTTATTAATTTATTTATTTTTAAGATTTTATTTACTCACAAGAGACAGAGAGAGAGAAGCAGAGACATGGGCAGAGGGAGAAGCAGGCTCCATACAGGGAGCCTCATGTGGGACTTGATCCTGGATCCTGGGATCATGCCCTGAGCTAAAGGCAGATGCCCAACTGCTACCACCCAGGTGTCCCTATTATTACTATTTTTTATTTAATTCATTTATTCATGATAGAGAGAGAGAGGCAGAGACATAGGCAGAGGAAGAAGCAGGCTCCCCGTGGGGAGCCTGATGCAGGACTCGATCCCAGGACCCCGGGATCACACCCTAAGCCAAAGGCAGTTGCTCAACCGCTGAGCCACCCAGGCATCCCGTTTTTTAAAGATTTATTTATTTATTTGACACACATAGAGAGAGAACTCGGGCTAGCATGTGCATGCACAGCCACACAGGAGCAGGCCAAGAGGCAGAGGAAGAGGGAGAAGGAGAGAAAGCAGGAGCAGACTCCCCCCCTGACCGTGGAGCCCTATGCCGACCAGTCCCAGACCCAGAGATCATGACCTGAGCCCAAACCGAGAGTCAGATTCTCAACCCACTGAGCCACCCAGGCATCCCTGTCCTTTATTTAAATGTAAACAGGAATAAAGAGGTGTTCAAATAAGTTGATAGCCATAGAACTTTGTAGAAAAATCCACAGTGCCCTGTAGAACATACACTGTCCAACTTATTTCCCTTCTAAGGCAATGCCAGTGGGTGATTGTGTTTTCAAAGGTGTCTAGGCTATTCTCATAGACAAGATTTGTTTCCGCAAAAGCTCAGACTCTGCCTGAAGTGTCAATTTATTGGTTAATTTTGTTTAAAATAATGATGTATCTAATGTTGAATCGAGCAGGTTTGATTTGGAATTACAGTGTTGTCAGTTCTTCATATACCTGAGAGGATATGAGGATATATATCTATATCTATATCTTAATATAGAGAGAGAGCATGATGCGTGTGTGCATGAGCAGGGGGTTTGGAGGGGCAGAGGGAGGGAGAGAATCTCAAGCAGACTCCCAGCTGAGTGAGGAGCCTGACTCGGGGCTTGATCTCATGACCCTGAGATCGTGACCTGAGCTGAAATCAAGAGTCAGACGCGGGATCCCTGGGTGGCACAGCGGTTTGGCGCCTGCCTTTGGCCCAGGGCGCGATCCTGGAGACCCCAGATCGAATCCCACATCGGGCTCCCGGTGCATGGAGCCTGCTTCTCCCTCTGCCTGTGTCTCTGCCTCTCTCTCTCTCTGTGACTATCATAAATAAATTAATTAATTAAAAATTAAAAAAAAAAAAAGAGTCAGACGCTTAACTGCCTGAACCGCTGAGACACCCCAGACTAATATTTTTTAGTCTTGATATTAACTCAGTGTCAACAGTGTAGGAGGGTTCTTTTCTGTTCTTCCTAGATCCCCCACCTCTCAACTCAGTAGGAGAACTAACTGGTTGGAACTTCTATTAAGTTAGTTCCTACTTTCATCATAAAAAGGACTCACTTCTAGCTTCACGGCTATTTTTAGGCCAGCGTGATGGGTGTGTATGTGAGGGAGGCTGGGTGGTTGTTGATGCAAACAAAGCTCACAGGCTTGCGATACCGTGGGCGGTGTCACTTCTGCCCGAGATCTGGTGGTCAGTCTTTGCACTAGAATTTTTCAGGGCATCTAGAACCATATGAACACAGAGAGTAGTATTAGCCAGAGTTCTTTGGAGAAAGAAGCCACAGAAACTGTCTATCTAATCTATCTACCTATATCTATCCATCTACCCCATCTATCTATCTAATTTATCTACCCCTCTATCCCCATCTATCTTTTTTTTTAAGATTTTATTTATTTACTCATGAGAGACCCAGAGAGAGAGAGAGAGAGAGAGAGAGAGAAAGAGAGAGGCAGAGACACAGGCAGAGGGAGAAGCAGGCTCCATGCAGGGAGCCCAACATGGGACTCGATCTGGGTCTCCAGGATCACGCCCTGGGCTGAAGGCAGGCGCTAAACTGCTGAGCCACCCAGGGATCCCTCTATCTATCTATCTTATCTATCTATCCATCTATCTTATTTATCTAATCTATCTATCTATCTATCTATCTATCTATCTATCTATCTATCTATCTATCTATCTATGTATCTATCTAATTATTGACGGATATTTATTTTAAGGAACTGGCTCACCGTTGTGATGGCTTAGTAAGCCCGAAATCTGTCGAGGGAGGCTGGCGGGCTGAAGACTCAGGGAAGAGCTGCAGTTTAAGTCCAAAGGCAGTCTGCTCGGCAGCATTCCTTCTTGCACGGAGATTACTCTTTATTCTAGTAAAAGCCTTCAGGTGATTGGTTGGGGTCCATCCATATTATGGAGGGTAATCTGCTTTACTGAGAATATACCAATTAAAATATTAATCTCATCCCCAAAATACCTTCACAGAAACATCCAGAATAACGTTTGACCAAATATCTAAGTACTGTGGCCCAGTTGAGTTGATGTAAAAGTTAACCCTCCAACGGGGTTTAACCAGCAGTAACCCAGATCATAAGAGATGGTTGTATAAACCCAAATGCATTTAACCATTTGGTGGGCCGCAAACCTGAGTGGGCCCTGCCTCTCTCCCCTATAATAAAATCTGTAAGGGAAGCCAGTGACCAGGCGAGGAGGTAGCTTGGTGAAAAGGAATCAGACAATGAGGACAATGGCAAGGGGCATTTATGGAGCCCTTAGTGTGTACCAGGTGCTGCTCTAAGGACATTACATATCCTACGCTAACTACCATTGTCCTCCACGTGTGATCATGGTCTCCTGGTGCTTTCACCTCCGGTATAAAATTTTTCGTATCATTTGATTAGGACATCTTGCCCCCGGCTGGTAGTAGCTAGATATTTCTGAACACCACTCCCAGGAGAACAGTAGCCTCAGACACTGGACTCAGGCATGGATCTGGGAGGGCAAGCAGCAGAATGTAGAATCAAGAGAAATCTAGAATAATGCAACATCTCTAGGCATTGTAGTCCGAAGGAAGCAGACAATTGCAAATAGAATTTAAGGCACTGCCAAGCCTCGGCGAGTCCCACTACCCCATTTTCTGCCGTGAGACCTCTTGGCTGTTTTCTCAATTAAATAATGATATCCTCTTGACTCATTTTCTTGATTTATTACTTAATATATAAAGCTGCATGTAGGACACAGAAATCAATGAGGCTATTGAGCTCTGAGGAATCTCTGCCCAAACAGAATGTGCCAGAATTCAGTAAAGACCTACATTTTTTTCTCTTGGCTGAGACAGGGAGTTAGTTCAGGAGGAGCTGGATGGAGAATGCCCACGGGAAGTGGTTGCCCCAGAATGGGATCCCTTGTGATCAAAATAGCGCCTCTGCTTCCCCATTTGTCAGGTTGGCTCCATTCACCAGCCTGAAATTCTCTTTGTTAAGGTGGCGTAGCCTAAATATGGAATCTGAACTAAATCAGGTCCCTCAGCAGTTTCGCTGTTGGGAGACCATCCCACGGATAGTCTCACGCCGTTAAACAAAGATCTACGCTTTCCGACGTATTGTTTTGAAAAGGAAAAATCTGGAAAGAAAATACCCAATGAAAGTCGTAGTTAAAAAATCATGGGGGAGGGGCGGTTCGTAGGTACTGACTTCGAAAGGCAGTTACAGTCTGCTGCTAAGGGGGTGTGCATAGTGTCATCTCGTTCGTGTAAAAGCTAATGCCAGTATATGGTAGTGAACTTTCTGGAAGATCGCCCATAAGCTTGTCAGTCGTGGTGACCTCCGGGCAGTAGCAATGGGAGCAGGGAGGAGACCTTGGTTTTCCCTTAACTTCACGGTCTCTGTACTGTTTGAAACCAGTTTTAGATCACGCGCATGTATTATGCCACGTATGTATACTTCGTGTCATTCATTCTTTGCCAGCACACTCGGTGGTGGAGGTGGCGGTTTCCCTGGGGCCTTGGAAATTGTTGTGCTGGGGAAAGGGGAAGGGGAGGAGGAGGGACAGGGAGTTAGTTCAGGAGGAGCTGGATGGAGCTCTGAGGAATCCTGCCGGAAGCAGGCCAGGGGCAGAGTGTGCAGGGAGCCATCACTCAGTATTTCTCTCTGCAACATTGTCAGGTGCTTCCGCTAAGCCAGGCTCCTTCTCTGGAGCTCCCTTCCTCTCCCGACTGCCTGGTGCACTGGGTAATTAGCAGGCCCTTCTTTTGGGCGTCTTCACCTCCTGCTCCCCCCTCAGCCACCCCCACCCCCGCCCCTTCCTTTGAATGGTTTTGCTCAGCACAGAATAACCAAAAATGGCTCTTAATTGCCCAGCACCAGTGGGAGTCGGGCCTGCTGGCGTGCTGGGACGTCATGTGAATGTGCTCAGCTGGGTGTGTGTGTGTGTGTGTGTGTGTGTGTGTGTGAGAGAGAGACAGGCTGATGGGGGGTGTCTCCTGGAGACTTCTGGAGAGCTCTCCTGGAGAGCCATGTGGCTTGCTTTCTGATGCTGATGATTGACCTCTTGGGGAAGGTGGAGTCCTGGTGCCCCCCCCCCCCCCCCCCCCCCCCCCCCCCCCCCGCCTGCTCTGTGGCTTCTCAGACGCAAAATCCCCAAAGTATTCTAGAGGGACACTTCATAGAAAGACACCCTCTCCTTGGGTGCCCCAGCCCTGGCCACCTGCTTACCCATGATCACGCTCTTTACAGCACGGGAATGAGCTGTGCCATTGGATGGTTTTGCAGTATTAAGAGGTTGGCCACGTGGCTCATGGATACAGACTGTGTCCACCCTCTTGAGATATTTGTTGTGTTTAATTACCGATTAGTTGGGGTAAAGCCATGCCCAGGTTCTTATGCCACGTTGTTGCCATTGTTAAATAACTCGATTTGGGGGAAATCTCAGTAGACGTGAGTCACAATTAACCTCCTTCCTTCTCCCGTAAATAATGTTCTGTGGAGGAGGCCACAGGCACAGGTTGCCAGGCCTGGCCGTGGAATCAGGTTTTTCAACCGGAACCAGCAGAGCAGGTGCTCTTCTTGCTGATTATCCAGGCCCAGGCCCTGAGCGAGCGGTGAGGGCGGGAGGAGCGCAGCAGGAGTCAGGCTTTCGAAACAACCAGAACATTTTTGTCCGGCTGTATAGCTGAGTGCACTCCAGTTTGAGCTGATTTGCTGATTTTCTTCTTTTTCTTGTCTTTTCCTTCTTCTTTTCTCTTTTCCTTCTTTTCTCTTTTTTCTTTTTTTCTGATGGGAAGTCACTATAGTACAAACCCTGACGCGGCGATGCCTCTGCCTGTCGGGACCGAAGTTTGGAGGGATGTGGGGCTCCCCCAAGTGTGGGGCTGCAGTGGACCGTTCACGGGGGCCCAGGTGCCCAGAGGTGTGTTTGCGAGCAGCAGGGCGGCAGCCTTCACACTTCACAGGCCTAACCCTCCCCTGCCCCTGGGCCCCTCCTGACTTCCAGGGGCCCTGCAGGGCCTCGGGTTACCCCTCTGGCTGTGCCCTCTTCCCCAGGTCGGGCTCTCCCCCACGGAGTATCCCATTCCTAACATTTTTTTTTTCCTCCCTTCTTTCCACCCGGTTAAACATCCCTTTCCTCCGTGTAGGCCCTGCTCGGCCAGAAGTTAAAGAGAAGCGGGTATTGGGAGAACACCAGAGGGATTCAGTGAAGCGTGTGAGCGATTTGAAAGAGGAACTTGGGCACCCACATTCATCACAACTGGTGCAAATGAGGGAGAAGAGAGGTTTTCTGAGCAGAGAGGTCAGCTCCGCTACGTGCTTCTTTGTGGGGCTTCCAGACCTGTCCACGCACATGGCCACTGTGGCTTGTGGTCTTCCCGATTTGGGGTTGGCGCGGCTGCACCACCTTGGAAATGCTGCTGGAGGCTCAGGGTGCAGGATCCCTGGGGAGAGGCCGAGGCACCAGAGGAGCCACATGGCTTCTCGTCCCAGAGGATCTTGTGGGGCCCTGGGGCTGACTTACTAGAGGGGTGACCGCTGGCACGAGCTGGCCGGCAGCATGGAGCAGGTCTCAGAGCTGCACAAGAACGTGGGTAACTACCTGGGGGTGCCCAGGCGTCTTTGAGGGGTGTGAGGCGAGGCAGGCGGGGGCATTTGAGAAATGATCTCCGGCAGATCCCTGGCTGCTGTTGAAACACTGCCTGCCCTTCATACCACTGGCTACACCTGTTCCTCCGCCCTAGTTTTGAAGGTTTTTTTCCTTCTCTTCTTTCCCTGCTTCCGATCCCTTCTGACTCTGCTTCCAGCCACCGAAAGCCTGGAGCCGGGCTGTGCAAAATAACCAGGAAGGGAAGGGAAGCGAGCCGACCCCTGCTCATCCCCCTTTCGTTCCTTCTGCTTGCTCAGAATGTTCTCAGGGCTGTCTCCGCTTGTCGTTGGGTAAACGTCTCAGCGGACACAAGTGGGTTCTCATTCCTTGAGAGGTACTGGCTCAGGCCCCGATGGACCCAGGCTTTTGATCGCCGAGGGTTCAAAAACAGCATTGCATGGACGCGTTAGCCCTCGCCTTAGCATTTTAATCCACGATATAGTATTTCTCTTTTTACCTGTTTTAAAGTGACATTTAGGGAATAGAAAGCACCTTTGGGTACGTAGAAATGTTTCAGAGGGATGATTTTCTGCTGAACTGCTGCCTCCAAGAACGGGTAGCAGTTGACATTGTTTTTCAAAATCATGGGGAATGTGCCTTCTGATAAGGACACCAGTGGGGGCGCCTGGGTGGCTCAGTGGTTGAGCATCTGCCTCCAGCCCAGGGCGTGATCCCAGGGTCCTGGGATCGAGTCCTACATCGGGCTCCCTGCTTCTCCCTCTGCCTGTGTCTCTGCCTCTCTGTCTCTCATGAGTAAATAAAATAAAATAAAATAAAATAAAATAAAGTAACAGTAAAGGGCAGCAGTCCTACTGGATTAGGGCCACCCTAATGACTTCATTTTTAACTTTTTTACCTCTCTGAAGACACTGTCTCCAAATAGGGTCACAGTCTCAGGCAATGGGGATTAGGACTCCAGTAGAGGGAATTGGGGGGCGTGTGCAGTTCAACCATAGCGGTAGGTAGACCATCCATAGGATTACACGTAGTTGTCTCTTTCGGTAGGATGGGGACCCTGTGGGCACAGCCGTGAACAAAGGGCCTGCCCTCAGCAGCAGGGGGAAGACTGAGGGCAGATACACACGAAGTAGGCTGTGATGAGCATTTTGAAGACCAATTAGGCAATCTGAGGGGAGAGTAGGTGAGTCCGGGCTGGGGAGTGGAGGCCTGAACAAGGTGAGAGAGTGAGCTTCGTGCGGGACGTCCCGGGCAGAGGGAATGGCCGAGGCAGGGACCAGACTGGGAACGCCCGCTGGGCCATGGGGAGGATTTTGAATTTTGTTCTAAGAGGGGAGCGCTTCCTAACCAAACGAGTAAAACATGCTTGTTTATTTGTCCCTGTGCAGGATTTGTTCTTTCTCTCTGGCCCCTGTCGTTCCCAATCTGGGAAGCTCACATTCCTTGGGAGTCCTGAGCAGGCCTGGCCTTAAACATTGCAAGAGAATTCTCCACGAATCTCTTTTTTTTTTTTTTTTCTTTCTTTCTTTCTTTCTTTCTTTCTTTCTTTCTTTCTTTCTTTCTTTCTTTCTTCTTTCTTTCTTTCTTTCTCTCTCTCTCTCTCTCTCTTTCTTTCTTTTTCTTTCTTTCTTCCTCCTTCCTTTCTTTTTAAAGATTCTTATTTATAGGAGAGAGAGAGAGAGAGACAGAAGCACAAGCAGGGGGAGGGGCAGAGGGGAGAGAGAGGGGCGAGCAGACTTCCCGCTGAGCGGGGAGCTGATGTAGGACTCTAGTCCAGGACCCCGAGATCACAACCCGAGTGGAAGGCAGATGCCTAACCTACTGAGCCACCCGCGTGCCACTCCATGCATCTCCTGGTCTCTGCACATGCTGTGAGCAGAGGCACTGCCTGCCTTTTGGCCTGGCCTGTCCTTTCGGGGGTGTTTCCACAGTGACCAGCTCTGGGAGGTGTAGGTCATTCTCTCCCCAGAGCAAAGGGCAGGCAGGCCCGTGGTTTGTTATAAAAGATTCAGGTTCCCTCGGTTTAGGGTTCCTTTCCCGTCATGCAGGCTGCTGCACCGCGCAGCTCGTCTGACCCCCTTTCCCATGACGGCTTTGGAATTGGAGCTTGGAGAACCACCATAAAAAAAATAAATAAATAAAAAACAAAACAAAATAAAATGAAACCCTCCTGAATGGTTCTTGCTGAGTCCTTTGTCTCTTACCAGGAGTCTCGTGTTTTTTTGCCGTGTCATGTGCACTCATGAAAGTGTGGCAGGAGAACTTGTTACCTTGTAAGGGAGTCAGACTTCAGATGCTTCACGATTCCTGGCACCCTCAGAATAGCGTCTGTGTTGGCATCGTGGCTGAGACCTTGACCATGGGCCAGTGCTTTGGCGTCCGTCTATGGTTTTTAAACTTCTTTTTAAAATGAAGTTGGAGGCGCGCCTGGGTGGCTCAGCAGGTTAAGTGTCTGCCTTCGGCACAGGTCATGATCTCAGGGTCCTGGGATCGAGCCCTGAGGATCGGTTCCCTGCTCAGTGGGGAGCCTGCTGTTCCTTCTCCCTCTGCCTCTTGCCCCTCTCGTGCTCTCTCTCTCTCTCTCACTCCATCTGAAATAAGTAAATAAATAGAATAAACTTGGGACTCTTCCTGCCCCCCCCCCCCATGAAATCTACTAGGAAATTGATAAAAATTACAACTACTCTGGTGGAAGATTGCCCCCATCTTGGGCAACCCCCTGCCCCTGCTCAGGTATCCTGGGACAAGTCACTCAACGTGATCTCAAGAACACTGTGTTGAGCTCCTAAAAAGCCCCTTTAGAACCCAAATCTGGTATCTGGGAGCAATAACGCATTAATCCTTACCAGATCCTGATTACGCACGTCTTAGCAAAAACGGACTTAGAGGTCATTAATATCGTTCACAGGTTGGCACACATTCTGTCCTCATGGGGGGGGATCCAGGGCTGAGATGGCAGGATAGGGACGGGGCAGGGGCTGGGGGGCAGCGGCCCTGCCGTGCTTGGCCCTGGGCATCAGGGGAGAACTGCAAAGTAGAGGGGAGGGTGGCGGAAACTAGAGGCACCGAGAGGCTAGCGGGCGTGCCCTCCGTGACACCCACCACACTGTTCCTCTGTGCCCGCCTTGGCAGTTCTCCTCTGCTCAACTTGTCTTTTTTTTAAGATTCTATTTATTTATTCATGAGAGACACACAGAGAGACAGAGAGGCAGGGACACAGGCAGAGGGAGAAGCAGGCACCATGCAGGGACGGAGCCGGATGTGGGACTCGATCCAGGGACCCCGGGATCACGCCCTGGGCTGAAGGCAGACGCTCAACTGCTGAGCCACCCAGGTGTCCCTCTACTTTTTTTTTTTTTTTTTTTTTTTTTTAGTCTCCTTGATCTTTATGATCCCTTCAGGGAGCCCCACAAGCTTTGAGTGCAACCAGGCAGAGGGAGAGAGGCACCCTTCCTTCCACATAAGTTTTATATTGGGGTTCGGCCTGAGAGATCATTTGTAAAAAAAGGTGAAGGAAGACTTCTGTCGCAACAAGTTTGAGAGCTCATCTATTTCTCTGTCACCCGGGCTCTGGCTGTGGTTATTTATTTTTTTTTAAGATTTTATTTATTTATTCATAAGAGAGACAGAGAGAGAGGCAGAGACACAGGCAGAGGGAGAAGCAGGCTCCATACAGGGAGCCCGACGTGGGACTCGATCCCGGGTCTCCAGGATCGTGCCCTGGGCTGAAGGCGGCGCTAAACCGCTGGGCCACCCGGGCTGCCCTCTGGCTGTGGTTGTTAAAAAGGGAAGCAAGCGCTTATTTCATGGGGCACGGGGAAGAGCGTGGTGCTACAGAAAGGGGTCCTGGGGCCCAGGCCCAACTCTGCTGCCGGTTCCTGATTATACTGCTGCTTTGCTGTGTGACCTTTAGCAGGATACTCAACCTCTCTGGGCCTGTTTTTTTTTTATTTCCATGTGACAGAGGGAGGTATGGAGGTCAGGATCTCGAAGTCTTCATATTTAAAGACCTGTGAACTATGGAGCAGCGATGTGGCTTTTAACCCAAGAAACAGTAAGGGTCGCCCCCCTGGGCGCCTGCATTCTACGGAATGTGACTTCACTCATGTCCTCTGAGTGAGGTACATGCACTCTGCTTGGAATGGGACTTAGTTCTGAGAATAAAACAGGTAGATTTGATTCCTTCATGCCACGTTTTCCTCCACATTTTGGACAAACAGTGGCTCACAGGCCCAGATCCAGGTTTTGTTTTGTTTTTCCAAAGCCAGTTTTACCGGAGCACAAACATGCTCATTTGTTTGCATATGCTCTTTGGCTGCCTTAGTGCTTTCGTCACAAAGCCGAGTAGTTGTGGCAGCGACCTAGGTCTTGTAAATCCTAAAACATTTACTGTCTTCTTGAGGCCATCCACGCTTGGCCTTTGATTTGGTGCTCAGCACACTTTGCTCGAACGATTGTGTGCATTTTTCATACGAAAAGGCCACATAACCAACTCCTTTGACGAAGGCCTCCTCTCCCCGACGCCTGCCTCCCTTTGTGATCCTTTGGAAGAAGAGATCCTCTTTAGAAACCGAGGGACCCCTCTCGCCTTTTCACATATGGGTGCCAAACATTTCTCGTTTCCTGATGATTTTTTTTTCTTTTGCAAATGGCTACGCAATTATCAATTACGTGAGACTTGTCAAAAATTTAACAAATACACCACAATTGCCAAACTTATTGAATGTGCAGGTGGCTTATTTTCCCTCCAGGCTGCGGCACCACATCATGCTTGAGACCGTCAGGGTAACCCCCAAACACTCAAGTAGGGGAGGCTCAGCTGAAGGTTGGAGGCGAGTAAGCGGTGGGCAGCGAATGAGATCGTGGCATTGTAAGGAGAAAAAAAGTTTTATAAGACTTGGACTTAAAAACTCCTAGCTTTTAATGGAATTGTGTTGCCATTGACAGATGACACAGGGAGCAAGCATCTCTTGCCTCTTGTGAAAGGGTCATATGACTTGGGTCATGTTCATGGGGTTGTCATAGACTGGAGAGGTGCTTGGTACGACAGGGACAGTGGTTTGGTGTCCAGCAGCGTGTCTTAAAAAAGGATACCAATAGCTTAGAGGAGGTCTAGGGTGGATGATGAACACATGGAAAAATAGAACGTAGGAGTCAAGTGATGGGGGACGGGTGGGGTGAGCAAGACACAGATTGTCAGATCGGAGTCACACGCATCGTAGTGCTTAGCCAGCCAGCCTCAAGCTTTCCTAAGACTTTCAAAGCCACAGGCGATCGAGAGGTTCAGGCTGAAGCAAGGAGAGGTCTGGGACACTGAGAATGTCACCCTGGGACGACCTGTCCCCCCACAGGACATGCACCTCTGACTCCGAATGCTAGAAGAGTCTAAGTGAGGTTCACCGGGCTCCCTCACACCGTGGGGAGCCTTTGAATTGTGAAAGGGCTGCATTTTGTACCCTTCATTATTTTGTAGCAAATGTGACATTCTCCAGGGAGCCGCACCCCCAAGAGGTTGGGTGTCTTGAGTCTCAGGAATGCTTTGGCCCGAAACCTTGTGCTCAGGGCATTCCGTAGACAGGGTTTCTTCCTCCTGGCAGGTATCATTCCTCTGCTTACCAGGAGATTTGGGCGATAAGGAAAATTGGATCGGGCCACCTTCCAGGGTCACCAGTCTTCTTTTATTTTTCCTTTTTTAAAAAAGATTTGTTTATTTGAGAGAGAGAGAAAGGAAGAGAGAGAGAGAATGTGAGTGGGGGTTGGGGGAGGAGAAGAGGGGTGGCGGGGAAGGAGAGGGAGAGAAGCAGACTCACCGCTGACCGTGGAGCCCAACGTGGGGCTTGATCCCATGACCGTGAGATCATGACCTGAGCTGAAACCAAGAGTCAGATGGATGCCCAGAGGACTGAGCCTTCCAGGCGCCCCTTCTTTTCTATTTCTCAGAGGGCTTACCCCTCCCCCAAACACACACACTCGAGCGCACACATACACAAATGAGTAAATGGATCCCAGGCCAGCTGCTGATTTAACTCCTTCCTCCTGGGGGGCAAAGATGAAAGAGACTGGCAAGATTCAGTGCCAGGCAGAAAGAAGCAACCTGACAGCTCTCAAATACAGAAAGTACAATTATTAGTAGGGTCCCTGGTGATAAGATTTGCGGGAAGAATAATTGCAAAAGGTTACCACATGGGCACCTGGTGGCTCAGTCAATAAGCATCCAGGCTTGATGTCAAGGCTGTGAGTTCAAGGGTCATGTTGGGCTCCACACTGAAAAAACAAAACAAAACAAAAATGTTACCACTACAGTAAGAAGCGTTTGGGTTTAAAAAAAAAGAGAGAGAGAGAGAGAAAGAGAGAGAGAAACTTCTGGATTTGTGGGGTGGTGAGCTTAAAAAAGCAAATTATAACTTCCTGGTTTCTCTCTTCCCTTTCTTTCTCTGCTCTTGCGTCTACCTGGCTCCCCTGAATGCGCACCATCCCCAGAGGATCTCAGGTCTTGGGGCTCCTTCCTCACCACATCGTCTGGCCCTTGCTCTGCCTCCTTGCTTTCTGCCTCCCTGCTCCTCTTTAAAGCTGGCAGAGATCCTGGGATGCAGAATAAATGGCCCACAGAAGCCGCAGTGTTTTCGGCTAAATACTGAGACACACATACACACAGGAACTCGCACATTTATCCACGGGGTTTTCAATGTAACAGAATTAATTGAAGTCATATGAGCCGAGCAGGATCTGTGAGTTGCCATCCAGGACATAGTGAATAGGTCTCTAGATAAATTCAGATGATAATAGTACTCGTAACGAGGCTTTTTCATTTTTGAGGTCAGTAGACATTAGGTTGTGTTAACAAAGGAAGCTACAAAAATAATTCTTCTTGGGTATTTTAAGGTTTTTGTTCTGGGGATGCCTGGGTGGCTCAGGGGTTGAGTGTCTGCCTTTGGCTCAGGGCGTGATCCCGGGGTCCTGGGATCGAGTCCTGCCTCGGGCTCCCTGCAGAGCCCTCCTGCTGTCTGCCTCTCTCTCTGTCTTTCGTGAATAAATAAATAAAATCTTTAAAAATAAATAAATAAAATAAAATTACTTGGGTGGCTTGCAGAATATTTGTACTGGACGGTGCTGATCTAGTTAATACGATACCCAGTGGTTTAATTTCAAAATGTGGCAAAACTGTGGGAGTTAATGAGTCACCACTCCTTTTATTGCCAGTGCACCTTTCAGGTTTATTTTTTTTTTAAGATTTTATTTATTTATACATGAGAGACACAGAGAGAGAGAGAGAGGCGGAGACACAGGCAGAGGGAGAAGCAGGCTCCATGCAGGGAGCCCGATGTGGGACTTGATCCAGGGTCCCCAGGATCACACCCTGGGCCAAAGGCAGGTGCTAAACCGCTGAGCCACCCGGGGATCCCCATCTTTATAAGAGTCCTTTCACACCCATAATCTCTACTGATACCTACACCCAGGCAAATGTCCTATTACTTCGAAACAACCTTCAAGACAATGGAAAAGTATATCATTTGACTAAGTAAAACCCCAAAACTTTTCTTTTTTTAAAGAATTTCATTTATTTATTTGAGAGCATGAGAGAGAGCACGAGTAGGGGACAGGCAGAGGGAGAAGTTGAGAAGCAGACTCCCCGCTGAGCAGGGAGCCCGAAGTGGGGCTCCACCCCAGGACCCAGAGATCATGACCTGAGCCAAAGGCCGACGCCTAACTGACTGAGCCACCCCAGTGCCCCCAACCCCCAATTTTTCCACAGCAAGGAAGGAAAATAGTAATACAAGGGTAAGCAACCTGCCGGGGAAGGTGTTTGGTACAAATAATAGCAAGGGGTTAACAGAGAAAGAAAAATCACACTTGCGAACGAGAGACATCAAGAGAGAACTCAGAAGAAGATTAGGGAATAATATTAGCTTTTCAAGAATTCTCAGTAAAACAGTGAATTTCGTGTTGCTGCTGCTATCTAGCCAAATTATCTCTGAGAAATAACAACCAACGAGAATGCCCCAGGCTGGGCAGGGTGTGAGCAAAGGGGGGCTCCTCCATTACCATTGAGAGTTCTAGAATAGGCGTTGTTTAATTTTTTTCACAAATAGTGAAAACGATTGGGCGGTGTGTTTCAAATATAAAATGGGTAAAATACCTAATCCAAGAATTCTAGCTACAAGAATTTATCGTAAAGAAATAATCTCAAATACAAAAAACCGTGAATGCGAAGAATGTTCATTGAAACACAAACTGGAAATGCAAAAGGGTGAAAAGACCTTCACACCTTCACATCAGTGTGAAGTCAGAGTATTTATTTATTATAATATATGCATTTTTGAGACAGTTGCATACAAAATCTATATACTGTATATGTGAGTACAGTATAAATTACATGTGTGTACGTAGTGTGTGTGTCTATGTGCGTAGACAATGTCTCAAAAATAAGAGAAGAAAAATGCAATAAAATAGTACACTAATATTTATCTCAGGGTAGAATTATGTATAGATGATTTTTTTTCTCCTGTACTTTCCAAATTCTCCACCGTGGTTATGTACTTCTTTTATAGTCAGAACAGAAACTTTATTTTTTTTTAAAGATTTTATTTATTTATCCATGAGAGACACAAAGAGAGAGAGGCAGAGACACAGGCAGAGGGAGAAGCAGGCTCCCCGCAGGGAGCCCGATGCAGGACTCGATCCCAGGACCCCGGATCGTGACCTGAGCCTGAGCCGAAGGCAGATGCTCAACCCCTGAGCCAGCCAGGCGTCCCCACCCAAGTAATTTTAAAGTTTCTACCAGCCACGTGAAAAAGGTAAAAATAAGTAGGTGAAATTGAATTTCATAATATATTTTGTTGAATACATTCAGCATATTATTTCAACATATAGCCACTGTAAATAAATGGTTTTTTGTTTTGTTTTGTTTTTTTAGGGTTTTATTTATTAGTCTGACAGAAAGCACAAGCAGGGGGAGTGGCAGGCAGAGGGAGAGGGAGAAGCAGGCCCCTTCCCTGAGCAGGGAGCTCAGCTCAGGGCTCCATCCATCCCTGAGATCATGACCCGAGCTGAAGACACTTAACCCACTGAGCACCCAGGCTCCCTGCTGGAACTGCTCTTAGTGAGCTATTTCACATTCTTTTCTCCCCCCCCCCCCCCTTTGGTATGACGTCTCCAAAATCCCATGTGTATTTTTACACTTAGCATGCTTCTCGATTTAGGCTAGCCCGTCTCCGCGTGCTTACTGGCCGCGTGTGGCTGCTGGCTGCTGAAGGGTAGCTGGATCTTTGTTCTCTTCTAGTCTCTGGATCCAGACAACCCATCCTTGAATCCACTTGGCTCAGTACTTGGGAGCAACAGCCTTCCTTGCAGGTTCATGCTTAAGGTCATTGGACGAATGGGTTATTTCTACCTTGCCAGAAATTTAAGTCCCCCTTTCCTCTCCGTGAACAGGCATGTAGTCTTATTATCCTTTGCTATTGGTGACAGCATCTAATTGTCCTTCCCTGCAGTGACCTGAGCAGCAGAACTTTGAGCCGGTTCCAGTTAGTTGATTAGAAATAACAACGTCACATGCAAACTCCAAGCCCCAGTTCTTCCCACTGGCCATGTTAGCCGACTCAAGTCCTGAGTCTGGCCCTTCTCCTAACTCTGAAGCAGGAAGTGGGCTGGAACCCCCCAGATTAAACAGAACTGACGTGAAACCTCATTGCTCAGGAGCCCCCGTTCGCTCCATGGCTTTGGCTGGCAGACTTTGGCAGCAGGAGCTGTGAGCTATCCTGTGGCTTAATCTGGTTAAAACCAGATAAAGAATTAGGTCAGGGGCCTCTGGCTGCAAAGCAGTCTGTTTCCAGAAGTCCGGCAGAGCCTTGAAATGAAAATAAACAAGGAGAGGCTGGAAAGGCAGTGGCTTTTGGCATTTATGTCTGGCTTGTTCTAGGTCCACGTTCTGGCTGTAGTTCTAGGTCAAAACACACGAGCACTGCAAAGGGCACTGGGACTGTGTTGGCAGCCAGGGTAAGGAGGTGCCTCCCCAGGGCCCTGGCGCCCCAAGCAGTAACGCCACGATGGTGTCAGGGGTGTGAGACCCCGAGTGGTACGTAGACTCAGACTGCTCAAACTGCCAGACCTTAAAAAGTTTCGCTTTGCTGTCTTTTAAGTGTCAGGGCATCTGGGGTGGGGCCTTGGGGCCTGGTGGTCAGCCCAGCAGGCTGGTCCTAGACCTGGGGCTACCATGAACCCCACCAGGCCCAGCTTTCCTTGGAATTTGGAAGATTTCCAAATTTCCTTGGAAATGGATAATTCTGGAAGGTCTATAGGGAGGAGACCCTGATGGAGATTTGTACCCGGAGGTTAGCTCTTCTATCATTAAAGAGGTGGGTCTGATCAAACTTGGAAAAAGAGAACAGCATGGGGGTCTGACCTACCCGTCCGAAAAGGCTCATTTCCATCGACCTGAGCCACCAACAGATAGACCTTTCTTGGACTGAGTGCTCCAGACTGATGAGGTGTCCAGGCCAAAGTGGTAAAGCCAACCCTTGAGGGGAACAGCTGGAGGGCCCTCCAGGCCCTGGAGCCCCCAAGGACCTAAGTGCCAGGCCCTGGGCCCTCCTCGGCTACCACGCATCACTACCCCCTCCTCCAAGGGCCGCCACGTCTGTTGTTTATCCTTTATGACGCCGAGCTTCTCTGCTCTGTCCCTGTCATTTGATCCTGTGCCATTTGGGCCAAGGTGGAAGCTGAGGGCTAACGAGTGGCCTGACTGTCTAGGAACAGTGAAATCCAATCCTGTCTTTCCCACTTACACACCATATCTGGCAGATGGAGACAATCGGCTTTTATAGTCCTGAAAGAGGATGCCCCCCCTGGGTAGGGGGCCTCGACACAGTTCAGAGCCAGCTGTGTTTAAAGGAAGCAGCTCCTCTGCATAATGGACCCCCCTTCCCAGCCAGCTGTCCCCAGCCTGGCCCTGCGCTGGGATCTGGCCGCCCTGTGTCTCCTCCCGCAGCCAGGCAGTGAGGACTGTGTCGCCGAGGGGTAGCTGGAGAACGGAGGACGGGACCTGTCTGTGTTCAGGACCCGAGTGGCTGTGCCAGAAGCCACTTTGGCACGTTACGTTCCATTTGTCTCTTTGTGTCCCAGTTTCCACACTGGCGACAGGGAAGGACTATATAGTGGGCTACATCTGAGCCTAATTGGGTGGCAGCTTGGGATTCCAGGGCTATGGATTCGGACAGACTTGAGTTAAATTTTCGGTTCTCCTCCTAATCGCTGTGAGATCTCAGCTGGGTTATTTAAACTGTCAGAGTCTCAGGACACCTGGGTGGCTCAGCGGTTTAGTGCCTGCCTTCGGCCCAGGGTGTGATCCTGGGCACCCGGGATCGAGTCCCACATCGGGCTCCCTGCAGGGAGCCTGCTTCTCCCTCTGCCTGTGTCTCTGCTCTCTCTGCCTCGCTCATGAAAAAATTAATAAAATCTTTAAAAAAAAAGGCACAAGGTTCAAGGTGGGCTGGGGAATAGACAGGTGGTCCCGTGTAGCAGGTGCACACAGACGTGGGGGGGATGTGATCGAATGAGACTGGAGAGTCAGCAAGGGGAGCCTGCTTGGGACGGCAGCTTTATTCAGTAAGCGGGCACCACCCAAGTGGCCGAGCAGAGAAATAACCCCACCTCCCCTTTAGGAGGACAGCTGGTTGGGAGACGTTAGCTTCTAGAAGCAGAGGGACCAGGTTTGCAGCTGTTCAGGCCAGGTACGGCTGGGGGGAGGGCAGTGGTGTGGGGGAGGATGGATCAGCAGGAGCAGATGCCTGGTGTGGATGGAGGGGGAGCAGGGAACCAAGCTGGGGGCGCAGGAGGGCAGGCTGTGGCTCGAGGGAGGCTGGCAGGGAGTCTCGTTGGTTCTGTAGAGTGTGACCCCGGGCAGCAGCCGGAGGGGCCGGAGCGGCCGGTGGAGACCCGCTACTGAGGCTTGGGGTCAGGGTGGGGTCGGGGTGAAGGAGATGGGGAGTGAGCCACAGAGCACCAGTGGGCACTGGAGCTGACGCCCAGGGCGGATGGAGGGGAGGAGGCCAGAGCTGAGGCCCGGGTGGATGGAGGGGAGGAGGCCGGAGCTGAGGCCCAGGTGGATGGAGGGGAGGAGGCCGGAGCTGAGGCCCAGGTGGATGGAGGGGAGGAGGCCGGAGCTGAGGCCCAGGTGGATGGAGGGGAGGAGGCCGGAGCTGAGGCCCAGGTGGATGGAGGGGAGGAGGCCGGAGCTGAGGCCCAGGTGGATGGAGGGGAGGAGGCCGGAGCTGAGGCCCAGGTGGATGGAGGGGAGGAGGCCGGAGCTGAGGCCCAGGTGGATGGAGGGGAGGAGGCCGGAGCTGAGGCCCAGGTGGATGGAGGGGAGGAGGCCGGAGCTGAGGCCCAGGTGGATGGAGGGGAGGAGGCCGGAGCTGAGGCCCAGGTGGATGGAGGGGAGGAGGCCGGAGCTGAGGCCCAGGTGGATGGAGGGGAGGAGGCCGGAGCTGAGGCCCAGGTGGATGGAGGGGAGGAGGCCGGAGCTGAGGCCCAGGTGGATGGAGGGGAGGAGGCCGGAGCTGAGGCCCAGGTGGATGGAGGGGAGGAGGCCGGAGCTGAGGCCCGGGCGGAGGGAGGGGAGAAGGCCCAAGGCAGAGCCTGGGTGCAGGGCTGCAAGGGGAAGGGGCGCAGGAAGAGGAGGGGGCTGCCAAGGAGAGGGCAGGCCAAGGGAGGTCAGCCGCAGGATGCTCCCACCGGAGCTGCTGGATCTTTCCAGGGGAGCCCCCGCCTCCACCAGCCTCCCTGCCTCCCTTTCCCGCGGGCGAGGAGGGGCGGCCAGCAGCTCATGGGCACAGCTCAGTGCTTGCCTCCCGCGGTGGCAGGTCCCAAGGGGGCCGGAGGTGGGGGTGGGGGGAGCTGGCACGGAGGGGACCAGGGGCGACGACAGAAGGAGCTGACTCCTTCCCGAGGCTCCTCCCGGCCGCAAGGGGCCTGTGAGCTGAGGCCGTGGCCACCGCTGGGGCAGGTGCTCGCCTGTCGAGGGGCTCGGGGCCGACGGTCATCCGGCCACCTGGCGGGGTGCTGCGCCAGGGGGGGGACAGGAGGGAGGGGACAGGGGTTGAGGCCCCGACTGCAGCTCTGGGAGGGGACACAGAACTGAGGTCCCCAAAGGAAGGGGCTGGAGCGCCCCATCCCACAGAGCCGACCCTTGAGAAGGGTGTCGTTGGGTTTGGCAGCAGGTCTGGGGGGGCCCGGCCATACTATTCTCCAGAACAGTTCTCTCCCAAGACTTCAGTTGTGTTTTCTTGGTCCCTCCTTGGGCACAGCTGCCGTGGCTTAGGGTTGGGTTCCTGTCTCATCAGCTGTTCTTTTGTGCACTTGCTTTCCTCCCGTCCCACCTCCCCACCCACCCGCTCCCTTCCTGTTCTAGAAGGCCCTGCAGCCACACTGTTGGGATGTGAGGTCCCTGGGCTCACTCACGAGTGCGGGTCCCTCATTCCTGAGATGGTATAACAATTTCCATCTCCCAGAGTAACGCCTGTTACACAATCAGCTGCGTAAATACACGTGAAGAGCTTAGAGAGGTGCTTGGGAAGAAGTAAGTGCTCCATATAAATATTTTCCCTACTTATTTATCTATCTCTACTTTTTTTGTACATGCCTTGAGATCCTTTTGGATTTTTGTCCAGTGATATAGGAAAAATATATTATGTTGAAAGAACAGTTCTAGAAATGTCAAATTATATACAGTTGACCTATGAACCACAGGGGTTTGAGCTGCACGGGTCTACTTACACAAGAATTTTTTTTTTTTTTGATAAATACAGTACAGCACTGTAAATGCATTGGCCCTATTTTCTTTTCCTTATTATTTTAATAATATTTTCCCCCTCTAGCTTACTTTATTATGAGAATGCGGTATGTAATACACATAACATGCAAAAATGCGTTGTTAATTGACTGTTCATGATGATGGTAAGGCTTCCGGTCAACAGGAGGCTATTAGTAATTCAGTTTTGAGGGAATCAAAAGTTATGCACGGATTTTTGACTGCCCTGGAGGTTGGCCACCCCCTCCCCCAACCTGAGCTGTTCAGGGATCAACGGTGGTCTGCTTCCTGTAGAAATTATCCCTGAGACGTGCAGTGCTGAAGGGCTCGTTATCTTACCAAGACCTCATTCTGAAAACAAAGGTCCTTCTTACATTGATCGACCTTCCTTCTTGAGGCTTCTACCTATCAGTCTTACTCTTGGATTTTGAGTGTATATAGGGAAGAGGCAGGAAAAGGAATCCTTCTTCCATAGAGCAACTGTTTAAGCTTGAAGGACACTATCACGCACTCCCAGAGCCCTCTGGTCTGCAGATCTATCAGCCAGGCCACCACGACGTGGCTTCCAGGCGCCTCATGTTGTCGGGGTCGCTCTTCTCCTGGCTGTACCACTCATTGACCAGATGCCTCTTTAGGCAGCTCCTCAGTTGCTCTGTGCAGAGTGTAGGGATTATCGTGATTAATGCAGTATGATATACATTAGTTTGGGGGGCTCTATTTCATGTCTTTAGGGCTCCACGTGCTATTTATTTTGGCGAGCCCACACTTGTGCTTGGCACAAAGCAAGTACCTGATAAATGCAGACTGAATGCTCCATTTGGGGTGGATTTGGAACTTTTAGTTGCTTCAGACGCTACACCTGTCTTTGATGTGAACTGCTGCGTAAGTGGTCCCTGTATCAGGGGTGCTTTGGTTGTGTCCACTGTGTCAACCTAACAGTAGGAAAAATCTCCATTTATTCCTAATAAATTTCAATTTATAGATCTTATTTATTTATTCATGAGAGACACAGAGGGAGAGAGAGGCAGAGCCACAGGCAGAGGGAGAAGCAGGCTCCTGATGCGGGACTTAATCCTAGGACCCTGGGATCCTAGAACCCTGAGCCAAAGGCAGACGCTCAACCACTGAGCCACCCAGGTGCCCCCAATGTATAGATTCTATTTCATAGGCTTTGTTTGTTACATATTTTCTGATCTTGGTCCTCTCATGCCATGTATTGGCCACCTCTCCTGCCTCTGTGTGGCCTTTGATTTCACGAAGTCACTGAGACTGAGCCTCCTCACGCGGTGCTGAAAACCTTTCTCCAGACTGTCAGCAACAGTTCTGAGTCCCTCAGTAGTTGCCAAACTACCGTCGTCGGCATTAATCATCTCACATTTCCCTGTGAGAAGCAAACGTGAGAGGATCTGTTAGCAGATATCCCCCCACGTATTACAGATCTTTATCTAACTTCTCTGATATTTCCCACCACATAGGAAATGAAAGAAAACTAGAGATGCAGTCAGTATGATTTCTGCATCCTTTAGAGAACCTCTCTTCATCATAAGTAGAAAATCGCATGAGATGATATAAACTGGCAAACACTGAAAGAAAGAGATAGCGGTTAACAATGTTCAGAGGGTTCACTTTACCAAGAAGCTGTCATTTTCAAGTAAAAGTGTTGGGGTGCCATTCCGCAACGTAGATGTTTCACTTTCATACAATGCAGTGTTGTTATAGCCAACGTGTCAGTCTTGAGTTGAAGTGGAAATTCCCGAAGGGAAATCTATGGTGCCTGACACATGTGAGTCCTTAATAATTTTTAACGACGATGCTAGAAAGAATGATGGGAAAGCAAAAGGTCTCAAGACATTTAAGTTTTAAGGCACATTTAGGAAAATATTTTAAGTTTTTTAGGGGGCCGTTTTCTATGAAACAAATGCCTATACATTTTAAAATGATTTTTAAGAAAGGTTTTATTTATTTATTTGAGAGAGAGAGTGAGCATGAGCAGGGGGAGGGACAGAGGGAGAGAAAGAAAGAGGGAGAAGGAGAAGCAGGCTCGTGGAGCTCAGTCCCAGGACCCCAACATCATGACCTGAGCTGAAGTCAGACACTTAACTGACTGAGCCACCCAGGCGCCCCTTTAAAGACTTTATTTTTAAGTAATCTCTACACCTAATGTGGGACTCAGACATATAACCCCGAGATCAAGAGTTGCACGATCTACCAACTGAGCCAGCCAGGCACCCCCAATATACATTTTTATTATAATTTTGTATCTGTTTACATCAGATGGTAAAAAAAAAAAGTCAAGTTAAAGAAGGATCTGGAACCTTATATTCTGATGCAGAATAATTGCTAAGATATATTAAGTGTAAAGTACAGGATATAGTATGCCACCACTTATGGGGAAAAAATGAAAGGGTGCAGGAGAAATTGATAGCATTCATTATTTGTAGAAAGGACACTGATCGCTGGGGGACAGGGCTTTTATTATTTTGGATTGTGGGTCACATGAATATATTACCTAACTTAAAGAAGCAAACAATAAATATGCAACAAAAAGGGAAGCTGTGTTGAGGTAGCAACAGTAACTAGTCATTCTTTTCTGTTTCCTTTTTTAAATTAAGGATATGTGGACTCTGGAATTAGATTTGAATTCTGGCTTGACTGCTACTGGCAGTTGAGCACGAGGGAAGTGACATAACTCATGCAAGATTTAGGAAAGACTCTTCATGCAGACCAAATATAATGACCATTTCTTAAAGTTCAGTTTGTGATTATCTGATCTTGGGTTATGGAATGAAGACGATGAAGCAGATTTAAGCCTGGGTATGAGCATCTTCTTCTGAAGATGGATTTTGACCATCCAAGAAAGACAAAAAACAAAACTATTGTAATGCTTGGGTTTCAGATGGTGAATAGGTTTTGACTCAAAGTTATTATGAACAACCAGAAAGATTCAACATGTGTTTGTAAGTAAGGGAGTTGAGTGGTTGAGTCAATGGTAGTTAGACTCCTGTCCCTCAGATCTTTGAAAGAAATTACCCAATGAGCTATAAGCCACATCCTCTCCCCTGTTGTAAGAATAGTCTTGCCCAAATTAGAAGTTCTGCTCAGAGGGACAGAACTCGGGGCGGGGGGGCACCCAGAAAGCAATCCCTGGACATAGCAGAGGACTGCTTGTATATCTGTGTCATTGCCTGAATCACTTCAGGGACAGAAAGATTGAGCCATTAACACTGCAGTCTCTGTAAGCCATAACCTCACCCGGCTAAAAAGGTCTATATACTGAACATTGTCCCCCAGGAACAAGAGGTAGGAAAAAAGGAGACCAATATTTTGTGTGGCAATTATAGTTTCCTTTTCGTTTATGTACTCAGTGAGCGCACTCTGTGACATGAATCCTTCAGATGGGCAAGGACCAGAGAAAGAACTCCCTCCAGGTGTCTAAACCCAAATGGAGTGGTCTTGGATGACAGAGAGTTCCAGACGTAGGAATGACTTCTGATGAGATAGGATCCCGAGGCCCACGAGTCCTCAGGCTCCATCTCTCTGTGATTCTTTCATCTTTGTTCTCCTCCGAGAGTTGACTTCTCCCTTAGGGTGACTCTTCTCAGGGTGGCCAAAGCGATGGGAGCAGTTCTAGGTTTTGTACCCTCGCACCACGTTGTTCACGGGGGCCGGAGAACATCTCTCCTGGTCGCTCTTGAAAGCCTCGCGGATTTAGCTGCGTCTCCTTTGCTGAGCTGGGTTATGTGCCCATCCCTGCCCCACTAGGCGGAGGCTGACTGACTTAAGCTACTGGATTTCAAACCTGGCACCCCTTCAGAGGATTCTGACTTCAGCAGTCTGGGGGATGGATCTCGTGCATCCTATTTTAAAATGCTCCCCAGATGATTCCAATATACAACCAAAGTGGATATAGTACTGGCTTAAGTCGATCAGCGCCCCCTTTCAGAGCTGGGACTGTCGCTGTTCTCCAAAGGAAGGTCTGAGCGAACAAGGCAGATTGGTAGAAGTGGAAAACAGATGCTGGGGAAGCAACCATCAAGTATGTGTTGGTGGCAGGCATATTACTTGCCTACATATTTGCTGCCCCAGCGACCGGATCACACCTTTCTTCCTTGCTTCCAGAGCCCAGCTTTGGTTTGGAGCAGCACGGTGCCAGCCCCAGTGGATAGATCGCGATTGGTCCAAATACTACTGGCAATCTGTGTCCCCACTTTTTCTGCCTCCCTGGCAACGAGAGACACAGAGACAGAGAGGGAGAGAGGGAGAGAAGGAGAAGAACTCAGTTATTCTTTGTCTATCGCAGGCGGTACAAAGAGAGTTTAAAGCTAACCCATGAGAAATTGGGAATGTAAGCCTGATACCTGGAGCTACAGAAGTAGCTCCCAGAGGAGGAGATGGAGAAGAGGAGGAGGTGGAAGGAGGAGGACAAGAAAGGGGGAGAGGGAGGGAAGGAGGAGCAAGAAATGTCCCAGAGTACTGCTGAGGAATAAGGCAAGAACAAGACGAAGGGGAAGCAAATTTTCGCGTTCATTTCAGACCCTTCTGTTCTCTTTGGGTTCTTACTAATATGTGATTATATTATTTTCGCAACTAAAAATAAGTTGATTGCTTTTGAAGTTGTTCCTAAGAGTTTAGGATGACTTAACATAGATGTGGGCTCCTGTTAAAGTGCGTTTCTCTACAAACATCACCTTTTTTAGCAAGATATGTGAAGTACATTTTAACTGCCCCATTCATGCACAAGCTCACGGTAATACAGGCCTTGGTTCTGTCTGTCTTCTTGTCGCCACCACTTCATTCTCTGGCTCGGAATCTGCTGGGCCAACGACCAGAGAGGGGAAGCACCTCAAAATCTACTATATGCACCTTCAGTTACTCATTTTCAGTCACGTGTGTTTTACTTGGACTTGGCTCCCAAGTATCTTATGTAGTCAATTCTGCACTCTTTCTCCTCCTCCTCCCCCTCCTCCTTCTTTTTTAAAGAGAGACAATGAGAGTGAGTGGGAGGGGAGGGGAGGCCCAGAGGGAGAGGGAGAAAGAGAATCCTCAAGCAGACTCTCTGATGAACGTGGAGCCCGATGTGGGACTCCCTCTCACAACCCTGAGATCATGACCTGAGCCAAAGTCAAGAAATGGACCCTTAACTGAGCCACCCAGGTGCCCCCTGCACTATTTCTTTTAGTACAATTTTGCTAATTGACTTATTGTTAAAGTTTCAGGCCATCGTATCACAATGAACACAATGTACTACATCAGGTTCTAGCAAAAGACAAACAAAAGATTATTTTAGAAAGTAAGACGTCAACTTTTGATGTCTACTGGGTTTGAATTTGAACTCACTTGTGAAGAATATTTAATTGGTCTTTGTTTTGTTTTCAATTAATTTATTTTAGGGAGAGCAGATGGGGAGAGGGAGAGAGAGAACCCCAAGTAGATTCTGGGCAGAGCACAGAGCCCGACACAGAAGGCCTGATCCCAGAACCGCAAGATCAGGACCTGAGTGGAAACCAAGAGCCTGGCACTCAGGCGACTGCCCCACCTGGGTGCCCCTGGTCTTTGTTATTTTAAAACTATTTGCTTAAAAACAAATTGTGATGATTTAAAAATTGTAGAAGAACAGCGCAAGACTTGATTTTCTCTAGTTTCAGGGAATAGGTGAGTTAGTTTGTTTAGTTGTGGGTAAGATTTTGTACATCACCATTTCTCATTTGTTGCATGTAGATTCTGTTTTTTGGGGTCATATGTTAAATTTAAATTCCCCTCATCATTTATTTTATCAAAAGCCAATTCTCAGTTAAAACCCTACCCAGAACTTTAAATTTTGCACAAAACTTCCAGATACTTTCATATGTGATTATCCATGACCATTCTGTCCAAAGAAGACAGTAATAATACGGATATACGAAATGCTTGGTTTCATTCCATTAATCTTAACAAGCACCATGAGCAAGCCAGTCAATGCATCATATGTGGATTCATCCTTAGCAGATTTTTCTATGTCATAGTGTCACTTCTCCATCAAACACTTTTATCAGAGTAACAGATACTGAAACAGAATGAATTTGTATGATATGCGGTGTTGGAATTTAAGAATAGCGAAATAGCTGATAGATGGACAGCAAGAAGAGAAAAGTTAAAAAAAAAAAAAAAGTCTGAAGCTTGGTCGATCCAGTGATGCTGGGTCTCTGAAAAGATAGAATTTGGCTACATTGAGTTGAGGAAACATATTCTGGGGCATCAGGGTAAGAAGCCCGGGAAAGCTTCTCAGAGACCTTAAATCACAAGTTAATGAAGCCACCTAGTGGTTTGTCACGTAATTTGAGATTGTGTGAAGACAGGAGGCAACACATCTGCGGGTTGATTGTGGGAGCCTCTCTAATCAAGGGTTTCTAGAAGCCTGATCACTCTCCATTTAAGGAGGGTCCGTTTCATTGAGAACCCGTGGAACGCTGCTCTGTATAACATCTTCTTTTTATCAAAAAGGGACTGAAGCAACTCACATGAAAAGACAGTGAGAGAGCACAAACCAGAGAGAGAAAAGGCATGAATAAAGACACAAAAAGCAGCCTGAAATTTTGGTCGTTCAAAAATGCTTACAAAGTCCTATGAATGTTCCGTGAAAGGACTCTGTAATTTCACTTAGTGGAAACCGATCAGTTATAAAATTCATAATGTCCGGAATGGTGAAGCAGTTTTTGGGAAACGTAAAACCATCCCTGATGAGAGCAGAGTAATTTTTCTTCTGGATGTCCTCACAAATAGCGTCATATATGTGCCCTCAGTCCTCATAATAGAAATCATCCCAAGCCTTGGAGGATTATTTCCTAATTGTGTCTACACTGACTTGGAGGGAAATGTGCATCAAAGTCCACTTTTAGGGCTTGCCTTAACACATTGGATCCTCAGAATAAGCCTTTGAGGTAAGCAGTACTGGTATCTCTGTACTGCACACGGGGCTGTGAGACATTTATGAACTTGCCCAGGGGCAGCTGTTAATAATATGGAGCTGGGACCCAAACCCGGGCAGTATGGCTCCAGCACCCTTGTTTTTTTTTCCAAGATGCTATACACTGAATGGCCAGTTTGGTACAGCAAGGCCCATCCAACAAGAACGACAACACTTTTTTTTTTTTTTTGGAATTTTATTTATTTATTCATGAGAGAGGTAGAGACACAGACAGAGGGAGAAGCAACCCCCCTGTGGGGAGCCCGATGCAGGACTCGATCCCAGGACCCCAGGATCACACCCTGAGCCGAAGGCAGACGCTCAACCACTGAGCCACCCAGGCATCCCAAGAACAACAATACTTGAAGTCCTCCCCCAACCTGCACACTCTGTAGGCGATTATGTATATCATGTACTTTAACAGGATACCTAAGATGAGGTCAGGGTTGGATAGTTCCAAGATGACTCAGTTAACTTTTCTTTCAGGCCACAGGCTTCATCCCTGACCGCAGTCACCACACACTCGTGCTCACACATGTACACACACACTTTTGGTCCTCTCCCCCATCCACCCCCCCAAGAAGACCAGGGAAGAGTACTGAAATTCCCCACTTATTGGCTCCTAGGAAAATGGCTGAAATCCTATGCCCTTTTGATGGCATATCCTTAGGTACAAGATCTAAAATGCAGTTATAACGAAACACCCTTTATTTCGTTGGCTTTTCTTTTTCCAAGTGATCTCTATAAATATTTGCGAATGGTTGCTAATCTGATGTCTCAGTCGTGAGAGTTGATTAGCAGTGAGCAAGGCCAGCATCAACTGGAACTATAGGGAAATAGTGTCGTCACTGAAACATGTGCAGTTAGAGGAGACAAGACCTACCTGAGTCTTAAGTTGAGCATTAAGAATGATGTTCTTTTAAGCTGTGCATTAAAATAGTTGTGTGGTTAATGCTTTTGCTGAAAGGAGAAGGTATCCTCTATAAAATGACTGTTCTGTATAGAGAAGGCTCCTTAGCAATAAATGTCCCTGCCATTTAAAAGAAACACTTAGCTTAATGACGATTCTAATGCTCCCGGAAGATTCAAGGTCTGTTTGGGGACCAACATGATGGCCTACTGCCCATAAGATTGAAATTTTCAGAATGATAGCTTTTTAATAGTCTGCAGAATGCTTGAAAGATTCGCCCTCTCATGGAACATAAGTGAAAGAGCGCGATGCTGAGATATGGTGAAGAAAACGTTGGCTGGGAATCAAGAAACGTGGGATTCCCAGGTCTACTTTACTCTAATAAAGGAGGAAATAAATTCGTTGTGTGTGCCATTTTTCTCATGAACTTTGGAGTCAGAACTGGATTCAAATACCAATTCTGGTGCCAATTAGCTGAATGGTGTCGGATTCCCCAGTTAACCTCTTTGGGCCTCGGTTTCTTAATGTGTAAAATGGCTTTGGTCTCACATGGATTTTATTAGGTGCTTACTGTGTGCAAGTACTGTGCTTTTATATATCTTTTCTTTTTTTTTGCTTTTATATACCTTTAATCTTTATTTTTTGAAGATTTTTATTTATTCATGAGAGACACAGAGAGAGAGAGAGGCAGAGACCTAGGCCGTGGGAGGAGATGCAGGCTTCCTGCAGGGAGCCCGATGTGGGCCTCTATCCCAGGACTCCGGAATCATGTTGAGAGCCAAAGGCAGATGCCCAACCGCGGAGCCACCAGGTGCCCCTACACTTTAATCTTCATAACAATCTTAAACGACGTCACCCTTGTGGTTATCCTCACTTTATAGGTACGATCACTGCAACTGAAAGACCAGGCAATGGCAAGAGTTTACTTAGCATCATTTATACCGTGTGACACATCACTTCCTACAAGCAGATGACCTGGAAATGGTAGCCGACGGATTCCTACTGACTCCCTTCTCACCCGTGCCCTTCTCTCCCTTTAGAAAGGTTTTGAAGACTAGCGAAGAGGAGGCCCACATGCTTCAGTAGCTTACGTTTGGAAATTAGATAGCAGTGTAGGCCAAGGGGTAAATATAAAACTGGATTTGTATTTTCCTACAGGAGTGGCAAAAGCTCAACTATGATATCTACACCCTGCGACAGATTCGAAGGGAAGTGAGAAATAGATGGAAACGCATTTTAGAAGATTTAGGTGAGTCCAACAGCGATTGTGGAAAGGTACAGATAACCAGTGGCGATCATTCCTCTTCCCTTTCTTCCACGTGTTCTGTATAAAAGGCATGTCGGTCACTGATAAGAGCTGCTGGTACTAATTACTGTCCCAGTCCTGTCCTCCTTGCATCCTCAAGCATAAACATCTGATATTTCTGTTACCACCAGCCCATGTCTTGAGGACAGATTTTGCTATGTGTTAGTCCATCTGTCCTCAGTGTGGAGGGTCACAGGGCAGGGGAGCCACGTGGGCACTACCCCTGAATGTTTGGGGTTCGTACGTAGACTGGATTGGAGGAGCATGACTGGCCAGCTGGTGGTTGCTGTATAAGGTGAGGCAGGTGGGAAGAAATACTTTTTGTAAGAGAGACGATGGCAAAACTCAGCATAGATTTCCAGAAGGACTGAAAGGTAGAGAAGCTTCAGGGTTGTTACAAATACCCGTGGCATCAGAGCAAATACTGGGGTTTGGTCTTTCTTATTTCTGCCGGGGTCGTGACACAGTAACCATGGCCCCTCACAGTATAAGATGACCTCATTTTAGTACTTTAAAAAATGAACTTCTCGATTTTGAAGCCCCTCCGTCCTTCTGCCTCGAAAGACAACTGGACATCTTGGCATCACACCATTTCGATTGTGCTGTAGCAAGCTGCTGGCCGCTATTGCTTTCGTTGGGACCCACTGGGTTGGGGATGGACCCCCTGCCCTCTTTACTCACCCACTATTATTGTGACGGAATTGTCTCCCTTTACAATGTGAGTTACTCCAGGCGGATATAAATCTCTGAGTCTTTCGTATTTTGGGGTAATTTTAACTAGATGAGCATATTGCCTGGGGGAAAGGAATCAGGGCTTGGAGAAGCCTGGAGACCAACGCTTTGCTGGTTCCCGACTGCAGAGGCAGGTAGGTGAAGAGTGAGGAGTCGGAGGAGGATTTCAATCCAAAAAGACGGGCAGCAAGCTGTCAGCAGGTAAGGATGTGAGGCTTACCTTGGAGGGAAAAGTTATCGAAGAAAATTAAACAGGGAGAAACCTCAAAAGAGCTTTATTCAAGACCCTGCCAGTTGCACCAATGACCTGGGAAGCAGCCCATGGAATGTTTGTCTGGAGTCCACGTCTGGGTGCCTTCTTCACCTCCCGAATGATGGCCATTTCCTGGGACTGCTTCACACGAGGGGTACATTTTTTTTTTTTTGTCCCCTGTAGGTTTTCAAAAGGAAGCAGATTCTTTGTTGTCAGTGACAAAACTCAGCACCATCAGTGATTCTAAAAACACAAGGAAAGCTCGGGAGATATTGTTAAAACTGGCCGAAGAAACCAATATTTTTCCAACAAGCTGGGAGCTCTCGGAGAGATACCTCTTTGTTGTGGTAAGTGGGTATATTTTTTTATGTGCCCTAAGTTTGCTTTAAACTTTTTCTTTTCTTTTGTTTTTTAAGATTTTATTTGTTTATTTGAGAGAGAGAGAGCAAGTGAAAGAGAGAGAGAGAGAGAGCAATAGCCGGGTCAGGGACAGCGGGAGAAGCAGACTCTCCACAGGCACAGGAAGCCCAATGTGGAGCTCAATCCTGGGACTCCAGCATCATGACTTGAGCCAAAGGCAGAGGTTTAACCGACTGAGCCACTCAGGCACCCCAAATTTTTGCTTTTCTTTTATTCCAAATACTCATCATTCCAGCACCACCAGCACCACCACAGTCTGATCAAGTGGCAGATGAAGCTGGCATCTTATCGCTGATTTCCAGGGGCTGGAAGGATCTGAAGCACCTGCAGGGCTTTAACTATTCAGATTTCTGGATTGCGCTCAGACTCTTGAGGCTTGGGTTGTGGCTCAAGAATCTGTACTTTTCGGCCACTTCTGCTATGCAAGTCAGCTTTTTGAACGATTTGTCAGTCAAAGAGATGTGAGGAACATTGTTTGTAGGACCGAAGATGAAATGAAGCATTTGAAGGGCCTCTAAGAATGTGGGGTGTTTCTTGGATAATGTAACTAAAGAGTTAAGGGGCATCTCTACATTTGCTGAGAAAAATTTAAGAAGTGTTTTACTTGCTCATGATTATTTCTAGGATGGGTCTTGTTATTAGATTAGTTTTTCCCATGGGTGTGGCTTTGTTCCCATCTTGACAGCATCTGTATTTTAAAATCTTTGGCAGGACCGTCTCATTGCTCTTGACGCAGCAGAAGAGTTCTTTAAAATTGCCAGTCGAACTTATCCCAAGAAGCCTGGAATCCCATGCCTGGTAGATGGCCAGAAAGAACTGCACTACCTTCCACTTCCAAGTCCCTAAAGGAGAGTCCAGGGGGCAGAATTGGGATCCCCCCATTGGCACTCAGCAGCCAACCCAAGTTGGACAAATGCATATGGAAGACAGTAAGCAAGTGGAGGCCTAGCTAAGTGAAAAAGGAGTCTAAATCCTATAAAAAAAAAAAAGAGGGGTTTGGATATTTGGTCTTCAAGGGGATGTTACTGTAAGAAATACTCGGGTTGCAGTGAAACACCCTGGTGATCTTGTATCAGGGAGCTGGTCACTGGGATCTTTCCTACTGGGCGATTAGATTTCAAGAACCCACGGTCCCCATTTTGGTTTCGATTATACAATAAGCCTATTGGGAGAATGGGTTGTTCTAGTTAAACAAACAATAAGGTCGACACAGCTATCACTGAGCCCAAATATGGATTACCGAATTTTAAATGATTGTTCTAGGACGTAGGCTAATCCCAAAATAATACCAGGCATCCTGTGACCTTTCTTCGATCTGGAAAATCCTTCAGAACCTTGCAGGTGTCAGAGGCATCATCTCGAGTATAAGTCATGAGTATTCAGAGGTTCAGATGTCGCAGATAATAGAAATATCTAGCAGTGCTCCACAGAAGGGAGTTCCAGATAGATCGATGGCAGACGGAACTCCCTGCAGCTACATGTTAAAAGCTCTGTCTTCAGTGGTGGGACAGGCTCTCAAATTCTCCACATTATCAATACCTGGTTACCTCATTTTTGCGTATCGTCCATTTCTTGGTATGTTATCTGGGAGAGCATCTCCAAACTGCAATGTTGGACCTCCACTTCCTTCTCTTCTCCTTAATCTGCTTCTGGCCCATCAGCCAAGAGTTGCACCTGCCCAGCGACCTGCAGCGCAGACTTGCAGCTCTGCGTGTGCGGGCAGCGTTGCGCAGAGAAGGTCATTACTGGACTCTCTTCCATTTGGAAGAGGATTTTCAAGACGGAGCAATGCTGCCAATACAGTTCGCTTCTAGCCACAGACGGGGAAGTCCAGCCTCAGAAGTTAACTTGCCACTTGAGCAAGGAGCTTGCCAGGAAGTAAATCATGGTTCGTATCATTGAAAAGACTTCCAGGGCCTGGCAGGTGTGTAGGTAGATTGCTGAGAACACCGGCAATATTTTTACTTCTACAGACTCTGCTCTTCTCTCTTCAGGTAAAAAGTAACTTGTGTTTAGTTTGTCCAGGGGACTGTGACTTGAAAATTGCTGGCCAGCTCTTTTGGTAGTGTACACAATGTTTGAAATATTTGTTAGGGGAGAAATGTGTTCTCCATGTATTAATGCATTGCAGACCAATTTAACTGACCTTTTTCAGGAAAATTCTTTCTAGTATAGTAAGGAAGCTGAAAGTTTTATTTTTTATATTTAATGCTTAACCTCCCTCTCATATTGTTAAAAATTAGCCTGCAGGTAATTCCCCTCACTTCTGTGGGCTCTTGGGAGATACCCGTACGAAGAGTGAAACAAGTAAACAAAAACAAAAACAGGCAAAAAATAAACAACAGATCTTTGAAAATCGTACTGTTTTCATTTCATTTTATTTCTGTCCTTGGAATTTGTGTTTTCTCTTTCTGCCTTTTTTGTTGAGATTGTTTGCATCTATGGGGAATCAATTGTAAACATTGTCTTTCTTTTTGGTGATGAATGAATAAGGATAAGAATGTCTCTATGATTATAAGCAACATGGAATTATCCAGGAATTTTTCCTTGCAAGGAATTAGAAGGTTTCTGTATTTACTTTTCAGTTGGATGTGTGTTATATTTCCAAGAAATAAGGAGCAGATCATTCTTTCCATAATCCCTTCAAAGAGTAAAGAAGCTGATAGACAAGTGGGTTTAAAGACCTCTCCCTTGTCCTAAAGCCAGTCAAGGGGCAGATCTGTGCTCAAGTCCAGGGGAAACCACTGTACAAAGATGACTCCAGGGATCACTCCAGAACTCAGAGACTTACCAGAACCCAGATCCGCAGATGTGCAGATGGCTAGAGGGTTTTCCCACTTTCTAAATGTCTCCGTGTTGCCCACTGTAGTACTTCTCAAAGGCTCTTCTGTGTATGCAGGGTGATTTCAGATGGTAGAGACGAATGGAAATTTCCATATTAAGAGTTATTTTAGTTTAATGTGCACTGAGGGGGAAAGCCTTGTAATTTGCAGACCAATACCTGATTTCCTGTTTCATGGATATTATTGCAGTAAACAATAAAGTATTTATATTTTCTTAAAGGGGACACCCGGGAAGGCGCAGTGGAAATGCTGACCAAGGTGATAAGGAATGCACCTTGAGGGAGCAGTCACATCCCTGAGAAACTCTGTGGTAGGCCCGTGGTCCAGATGCTGATCCAGAAGTGGGCTCAGTAATAATACTGGGGATGGAAGAAGAGGGGCCCAGGGGCAGTGCTTCACTGCCAGAAGCAAAGTGGGCACAAATATCCTAATGAGTGGCCAGGTTTGAGGGTAGCTGCAGGGAGAGTTGGAGATGGTTAGTAGAACGCAGCATCCCTAGATGCAGAGTAGATGGGTAGCTGATAAAATATTGCTCAAGCTATACCATCAAAGGATCTCAAGGTTGGATGACCAGGAGATAGGTAGGGCACAGCCCCCCTAACAGAAAGTTGTGCTCTCTTGCCAAGTTTCTAGACCTTAGCTATTTTCCAGACCCCAAAACTGCTGACTAAAGGGAAGTCTAGATTCCCAAGCGGAGGTCTTTGCAACACCACTCACTGCAAGTACATATGGCAAAGACTCCCCTAGTTCTTCCTCAAAAGGACCTATAGTTATTTATCTGGATAACTGTATACTGGGGGAAGGAGTGTACAAAAACACTCTGAGGATGTAGGACACAACATCCAAGTTGACACTGATGCTCAAGGACAAGAGTGTCATGATAGTGTGCTTTTTAGAATGGAGGCATATCATATTCCTGGAGTCCTATCCCAGGTCTAACTCGCAATAGGTCCATTGAGTCCATGGATCCATTCAAAGGTCATGTCCCACTTCCAGAATAAATTATGGGGCTGAATATACTGGGGACTTGGGAGGACCACTATTCACTTCTTGACCTGTAGATTATTCTAGTGAGAGAGCTTAATGGAAAGCTCTGAAACTGCTCCATCCCCTGGCCTTGATAGTAAACCAAAACCAATATCGCATCCCAGGGAAATGGCAGAGATTAATGTTACCCTTAAAGACCTAAAGCTTACAGGAGCGTTGGTCTTGACCACAGTTCCGTTTAATTCACCACGCTGGCCCCCATGAAAACCAAATGGATACCGGAGAATGCAAGTGGTTTATTGAAAACTCAACCAAGAGGTAGCCTTACTTGCAGATGCTGAGCTGGGTGCAGAATCTCTGTGAGAACAAATTAGCTCTGACTCAGCTACGTGGAATGTGGCCATTCATCTGGCAAATACGTTCTTTCCATACTCATCAGATTAGCAGACCAGAAATGTTTACATTCACTTGGGTTGGGCATTTATAGACTTACTCCAGAACTAGACTCTCCCATCCTCTCTACTAGAGTCCAAAGGGACAGGTACCATGCGGTCATTTTGCAGAGTATCACATTGGTCATCTGTATCAATGGCATTAGATCGGAGGAGTGCGAAGTGGCAAATGCATGGAGGCCTGGGAAAAAGACATGCACTTCAGAGGATGGGAGATAAATCCTGCAAACTCTCAGGGACCTATCACTTCAGTGACATTTTTAGGGGTCCAGTGGTCAAGGGCATTGCTGGAACATCTTTCCAAAGGACAGATGACATTATTTCACCTTTCACCTCCCGCTCCTAAGAAAGCAGCAGAATGCTTGGTCGGCCTCTTTATGTTCTCACCTGGAAATACTGCTGCACCCCATAGAGCTGGATGACATGAAAATCTTAGACCCCTGAGGGAGGCCTAGGGCAGGAAACGGCTCCAAAGCAGGTCCTCCAGGCTACGACCCTGCAGACACTTTGGTTTTAAGTCCTGGGGATAAGAAAAGATGCTGCATGGAATTTATGGAAAAACTCAATAGGAGAAGAACAACACAGACCTCTAGGGTTCTGGGGGCAAGGCCATGCCATTTGTAGGTAATTACACATCATCTGAAAAAACTGCTCATCAGGAGCTGGGTTTTTATCAGACCCACCCACTCATAAGTAATCCAATTTTTCCTTATTATTTTTAAAAAATCAACTTAAGTTTTAGAATAGTGTTAGATTTCCAGAGAAGTTGCAAAGATTGTACAGACGTGCTAAATGCCTCACACCCAGTTTCTCCTACTATGAACATCTTACCTTACTATGGGTACGTTTGTTGCATCTAATGAGCCAAGGTCAATGCATTCTCATGACGAACTAAAGTCCATAGTTTATTCAGGTATTAGTTTTTGCCTAATGTCTTTCTCTGTTCCAGGATCCCATCCAGGACATCGTGTTGCATTTAGTCTCCATGTGTCCCTAGGTTCCTTTTGCCTTCAATAGCTTCTCAGACTTTCCTTCCTTTTGATGACCTTGACAGTTCTTTTTTTTTTTTTAAGTTTTATTTATTTTTTTCATGAGAGACATAGAGAGAGAGGCAGAGACATAGGCAAAGGGAGAAGCAGGCTCTTTGAGGGGAGCCCAATGTGGGACTCGATCCCAGGACTCTGGGATCACAACCTGAGGCAAAGGCAGATGCTTAACCACTGAGCCACCCAGGTGCCCCAATGACCTTGACAGTTGTGAGGAGTACTGTTTAGGAATCTAGAGGAGAGAGATGATGGTAAGCGTGAGCGTGGCCCTGAGGCCAGCTGCAGCATTGGGGATGTAAGTTAGCCTTCTTCACTTCTAAGGAATAGAAACGTAGCAGGTTCGTGGAGGAGCCTTTCCCAGAATTGGCCATCCAGAGCCAGCAGATCTGAGCATTGCAGGGGTGGACTGTAGCAGGTGATGTGGGGTGGCTCAGGCCACCCTCCTGGGGCTGAAAGATTCCCTCATCTGCTGGTGGTCTTGGTGTCTGAGCTTTCAGATGAGTTTCTCTCTGGGAATTGCCCTCAACTGATGAGAGCTGCCTCTCCCGTGGTCCCCAGCCTGTCCGGGAACATCCTGTATCTATTGATGAGTTAGTGCAAGTGTATAAAGGGTTATCCCAGCTCCAGAACCCCCGTTAGATTGGCTGAGGCCTTTGTTGTGACCCCATTTCAATGACATTTCCTCCCATCCTGACTTCCTTCTCACTTCATAGGTGTTTGCTGATAACTTCGTGCACGGCAATCTCCATTTCTAAACCTTTCCCCCAGGGGAACTCGATTGTGACACGTCTGAGCCAATAACACAATACCCGAGCCTGTATTTGTATATGACACCTACATAGTGATTTTTTTGTTAGTAAATTGAACCGGAGCATTTATTTTCTGAAATACACATTATTTAATTGCAAATAATTTCAAAATGTATTTATCTTTGAAATTAAGACATTTAAAAATTTTTTTAATGTTGTGTGGCTATCATTATCTGTGAATGCATTTACCATAAGTGGTTAAATGATTTTTAAAGATGATCATTAAAATGACTTTTTTATTTTTTTATTTTTTATTTTTTTTTTTAGCTAAGGCATTACAGCTAAGTTTCACTGGGGTTATCAGTTTAAAATCAGTAACTTCTGGAAGAGGCCTGCATTGACAGCTGCAGAAATGAGTTTATCTGACCACTCTTCAGTGATCACAGAGGCGTCATGGCACAGCCCTGGCTTCTTTTCCTTGGGAGTAATGCGTTAGTTCATTTCCACTGATAACTTTCTATTACTAACATCACAAGACGTATGTTTAAATTTGATTAAGTTGCATAGAAAGGAGTATTCTCAATTTCCACATCACTACCATGTACAGAGTTAAAATGGCCAGCCACTTGGAACTTTCTGTTTACACTCTTTCAAGAAGTATAACTATTTGCTTCCAGAAGTATTATTCCATGTTCTGCTTTGACACACTACAAAAGGGTACATCCGATCTCTATTTCCAAATCCCTTGCTATTTGGGCTTTTTTTTTTTTTTTAAGATTTTATTTATGTATTTATGAGACAGAGAGAGAGAGAGGCTGAGACACAGGCAGAGGGAGAAGCAGGTTCCATGCAGGGAGCCTGACATGGGACTCGATTCTGGGACTCCAGGACCATGCCCTGTGCCCAAGGCAGGCGCTCAACTGCTGAGCCACCCGGGCGTCCCCTTATATGGGCTTAAGAGAGTAGGTTGTGGAAAACTGAGTCAGGGATCCAAGTCTTAGCTTGAGTGTCATCCTTCAATCATTAAGTATAGAAATGGGGTTAATTTGATTTCCTACTCATCTACATTTTAAGTATTTAGTGAGATTAAATTCAGAAAGAATAGTATTATAAGTATGAAATGACACTCCTAATAGATAGAACACAGACCTATAGACTATTCCTTTGTCAAAAACCAAGAGTTATAGTTTCTAGGTAGCAATTTACTTTAAAAATTCTTCAGCATCAGCAGTGTGAAATGTGTAGGTGAATGCCATCATCCATCCTAGAGACATGAAGTTAGCATTTAAAGTATCCTATCAGGAATCCACTCTTCAAATGGCTATTTGATCATTTCAATTATCTTTAGCAAAATTTACCCCAGAAGGTTCATTAAATTGCATAAAGCCTGTTAGGAATGATGTTCCTTTTACGAAATGAGTAGTAGCTGAGGTAAGTGGTTAGCTAGGAAGACTGGCCGGTTACATCATCTTTGCAGGAAGATGATGCTAAGAATCTGTTAAACCCAGTACAGCTCAAGGACTAGAGCCCTGTCTGTCCTTTGCCTACTTCACAGACCTGGCACTGTGCTATGTGATTTGGTTATCGGGGTTCTGTTGCGTCTGCCAATGCTCAAGTTTCTCTGAAACTTTCAATATTGTGGGTCTTGAGAAAAGAAAGGGTGGATTCTCTGACATGACAGGAAGCAAATGTGTAGCTCCTGGCTAATAAGTGCAGTATGTTTAGAAGAATTTGGGTGAAGAGTCACTTTCACACCATCTGGTTTGCAAGATGACAAGGAGGAGAAATAGGCCCTTTACCTTCCTCTTCTAATTGCTGGAGAACACTGATATTTAAGTAAGAAACTGGACATTTGATGAAAAGTCACATTAACTTAGGTCAGTCTCTCTTGTTTTTCTTCTTAAAGATCTTATTTATTTATTCATGAGAGACACACGAAGAGAGGCAGAGACATAGGCAGAGGGTCCAGTGGGGAGCCTGATGCGGGACTCGATCCCAGGACCCCGGGATCACAACCTGAGTCAAAGGCAGATGCTCAGCCACTGAGCCACCCAGGTGCCCTTCTTAGGTCAATTTCTAACCCATTTACAAAATTTGAAAGTCATGCAGAAAATTTTAAAATAGAAAAAGACTAACCACAATACTATAATTCTACTATGATCATTCATAACATTTTGGGAGATTTCATTCTTTTTCATGTGCATACTTTAAACTATATCCTGTTAAATTTCGGTCAGGAGTCATGAACTGAAATGTCTCCCAAGGGTCCCTGGGTGGGGACTGTGGATCAAAGGGGTTTAGGTGTTCCTTATCTAAAGGGAACAATTACTACTCAGCCCCAAGTGATTGTTGGGATGCAAATGGACTCAGTTTTGCCACTTACTCTGATTTTTTGAGAAGAGCCAAACAAATGTGATTTTTATGTAAATTTTATCAATTTAAAATGTTGGTTACTACATTAAATTTTTAAAAGCATTTTCATAAGGCAAAGATAAATACATGAGCTGACAGTTTACCACATTTCCCTGGTCATAAACATTTTCTGTTACTAAGTAGCCTCTGAGAGCATCATTTTTACAAAGCCGCATAATAGGACATTGTGTAGATGTAACACATTTTACAGTCTTTCATCTATTTTTGCACATTTAGAGGTTGTTTCCACTTTTTCTCTGCAATGAACATCTTCATGCATACTTCTTTGTTCTGTGTTGTTGGTGGAATTACAGAATCAAAGGGCATGATTGCTTAAATCACTCTTTATGTACCTCATCAAACATTTCCCAAAAGGTTTGTATGAATTTATGCTCCTTCTAGCAGGGATGTATGAAAATATAATTTCACCTTATCTTTGTAATTGCTGGAATATACACCAGGATTAAAAAAAAAAAAAACTGGCAAAGGAGAAAAAGGTACCTTCTTGTTGATTTAATTTGCATCCCTGTTTATTAGTTAGAGTGAACATTATTCCATATGCTTGTTTACCAGTTTTCTTTCTTTTGTGAACTGTTTCCTTTGTCCATTGCCTATGAGGAGAACTCCTACTTTGAAGTCTTAACAATGTCAATCCATGCAGCAGCCAGGTATAAATAAACATCAACACCTGCTTCATGTTTAAAACATCTGTTTTAGGGGGCTTTTCTTTTCTCTATTAGTTGTCAGCTTTCATCCTTGGATCTCTCAGTCTCACACGGCAGCTGATCCAAAACAGAGGCAAAATGATACTGACTGTGGCTCCTTAATTCATTTTGCGGGATACAATTCTCCGGAATTAAGACTGCTGAGGTTTTCCATCTATGTTTTATGAAAAAATACTGAAGGAATGGTTATGAATTATTTTGACTTTGCAAATACAAGTCTTAATACTGTGATACTAGGCACAAGACTAATTCCTGGCCTTAAGATCCCAGACTCAAAATTCCAGAGCTCAGAGGGGGCTTACAGGTTATTTATTCCAAACTGCTCCTTTTGCTAATGCAGAAATTGACTTCAGGTTACTTGTCCAAAGTCACACAGCTAGCAAGTAACTGCAACATAGTTTATTATCTGGGCCTCTGGTCTCTAGATTAATTTACCTTCCCTTTAGCCATGCTGCTTTGCTCCGGTGCTACATGCATTGCTATTTTTTGCAATATAATTTGATCCTGATATCTCTGAATCCAGCTCATGAATTGCTGCATTTCTGTACACTTATGTCAGAAATCCATTACAGAAAATAATTATTTCTCCCTGTCAAGCCTGATGAAACATTTTCATAGAGCCATGGACAACCTTCATAAATACTGGTTTTGTTACTGTTTTCTTCCAAAGGATATGGTGGCAACAGTGGGAGCTAAGAAGAAAAAGTAAATCATCAAATTTTCAGTTTATTAATAACTGAAGTCCAGAAATGCAGCCCAGATACTTTTTTAGAGGTAAAAATTTGCATCATTACTGCAGAGGTTCAAACCCAGTTTGGGGGCAAAAAAAAATTTGAACTGGTGATTTCTGTACAAAGATATTTGGTGTCAGTACGGTACACACAACACAACAAAGCAACTGCTTGCTTTATTCTTAAGCTAAAGAGTTAACTATAGATAGCCCGAACGTCCCTCTCAGTTAAAAGGTCTATATTTTTCTCTGTGGCTGCTGAGCAGATGACCTGAGGGTCTGCCTTTCTTTCTTTTTTTGGGGGGATGGGGGGCGTCTTGCCTTTCAAAGGTAGCAGGGATCCCAAATTAGGCCCAAACTAGTTTTCACACTTAAGGGTCTTATTAGATATTCAGGTGCCCGGGTCTCACTCAAGATAGGATGATTCTGTAGCACTAGCATGGAGATTGGGAATATTTTAATAGACTTTTTTTTTAAGATTTATTTATTTGTTTGTTTATGATAGACAGAGAGAGAGAGAGAGGCAGAGACACCGGAGGAGGGAGAAGCAGGCTCCATGCCAGGAGCCCCATGTGGGACTCGATCCCAGGACTCCAGGATCACACCCTGGGCTAGGCAGGCGCTAAACCACTGAGCCACCCAGGGATCCCCTATTTTAATAGATTTTTAATGTTAGAATAGTTTTAGATTTACAGAAAAAATTTTAAAGATAGCATAGGAGATTTCTATCCACCCCACTTTGAGTTTCCTGTATGAATAACATCTCACACGAGCACATTTATTACATCTAGCGAACTCCTACTGATACGTGATTATTAACTAAGGTTTTATCCTTTATTCATATTTCCTTAGTTTTTACCTAATGCCCTTCTTCTGTTCCAGGATCCACGTGACGTATAAGTGTTGTAGCTTAGGCTCCTCTTAGGCGTGAGTTTCTCAGACTTTCCTTGTTCTTGAGGATAATAGTCAAGTATTTTGCTGAATGTACATCGGTTGGGATTTACCTGATATTTTTTCTCGTGACTAAGTGGGGAGGAAGGCCACAGAGGTACAGTGCCATTTTCATCATATCATATTGAGGGTACACACATCAACATGATTTCTCATGACAGTGCTCACCTTGCTCACTTGGCTGAGAGGCTGCAGTTTTAACTTCTCCCACTTCGGGAGATTTCCATGCAGGTGACCTCTGGAGCTTGCTTGGAGGAAGACCGGATGCTGTGTTCACTCTAGAATGCAGGCATGTTTGAGGGTGTTGGAGGGATTAGTGCGTGAAGTGAGGATTATAGAGAATAATAGAGAACCCGACACAGGAGAGCTTGTCTGATGCAACAAGAGGTCTGGGGATGGACAGTCCATACATCAACTGTGTAGTCTGTGCCTTGCTTCCTGCTCTTCATTCTCAACTTGTGACCAGAAGAGGGTTTTTCCCTCCAGACTTCGCTTCTATATTCAGGGAAGGAGAAGGTGGAAGGTCAAAGGAACAAAGGACCATGTGAGCTGTGCCTGCCTCTTTAAAAGAGTTCCACTTCTATAAAACAGGATTGGCCAGACCGGAGTCCCTGGGCTGGCAGTGCCTCAAAGGGATTCTCAGAAGGTGAATAATTTTAACTGAGCACATTACCACTTTGCACAAAACCAGAATCCTGTGAGTAAGCAAGAGGGGGTGTACGGCTGTTAGGTGTGCACTCGGCAGTATCTGCTGCAGGGGAGCTACCGTATGATGTATTTAGATTCCGCAAACAGTCCACGCCTTCTCTGCACCCTTCGTCTCATTCTTTCATAGTGGAGCAATCTTCTAAAAATGCAAATAGTTTCATGTCCCCTACTGCTTAAAACAACATTATTTTTTAAAAAAGATTTTATTTATTAGAGAGAGAGAGCATGGGGGGTGGGGAGAGGTAGAGGGAGAAGGAGAAGCAGACTCCCCACTAAGCAGGGAGCTCTACACGGGGCTCGATCCCAGAACCCTGAGATCATGACCTGAACTGAAGGAAGATACTTAACCAACTGAGCTACCCAGGCACCTAAAGCAATATTCTTAAGAAAAAAGCCCAAATTCCTACACATGCCCATGAGGTTCTACAGTCTTGGACCTTGCTTTCTCTTCAGACGCACTCACAATGTCTTTCTTTAGTGGTGTAGACACACTCTGCTCCTTCTTCCCAGGCCACAGCCTGCATGCATGTTGTTCTCTCTGGAACACTCTCTGGTTACCTGCACACCATCTCCCTCTTAGCTGGTTGCCGCTCTTACCTCCTATTTGTTCTTCGCATCTTTATTTCTCAGTTGAATACACAGTCACCCACAAGGCCTTTTCCAACCCCGCACGCTAGCTTAGGTCCCACTGTAATGTACGGAATCGCACAGCATCGTGCACTTTTCCTTCATGGTCCTTAACACAGCTGTCGTCTTGAGTCATTCGTGTTATGATTAGGTTGATGATTGTCTACTCCCTAAATGCAAGCTCCACGAAGCAGGCAAGCACCGCATCTATCTTTGCCCACGATTCCGTCCCCAGTGCCTGCTGGAGTGGCTGGCATATGGCATATGGAAGATACTGAGAAGTATGGGTTGAGGGGATGAATGAGGCAAAGCCCACACCACGAGGGAAGAGAAAGTCAAGAGGCAGGCTTTAAACTCAAGCACAAAGGATCAGTGATGGAGGGGAGGCATTCTGAGCCTCGCTCGGTTTGTCACAGATGTTTCCCTTTTCCATTGCCACTGCGTGCTTACACCTCTACATTTTAAAATGAAGAGACCCCAAAAGAAGAGAAAACAATGAAACAAGCTATTTTCTGTGCCCTCCCTCCCGGGCACCAGCAGCATCACCAGTAGCATAAAGATGAGCCATCCTTGCTCATCTGTAGAAATTGCACAGTGTCAACTCTGATGAATAAACTTCCAGTAGGGATGACAATGCCATTTTCCACATGGCTTACCAAGTGCTCACGCCTCTCTTGACCAAGTAAAGGGGACCAAGAGGAGTTTTTTCTGATTTTATTTTCTGATAAAACCATACGAATGCCATTTTGGTTGTAAGACATGGCTGTCATTTTCTTGTCTCGAAGACGATTTTAATTTCATAATCGAGAGAAATAAGTGGCTTCTAGCCCTCAAAACGCTGATCTTTTTGTTTGGATACTTTAGAAGATGCTTGATGACTCCCTCTTTGAGAAGGAAGACATGAAGGATAATTATAGAGAATGCTCCAAGGTACAAAGTTTCAGGAATGTGTCACAGGCAGGCTTTGAAGCATGGGATTAGGGGTTGTTGTCCCTAGAACACTGACCTTGAGACGCTGACCATTCCAGTAACCTTCAGAAGTTTGCTTGCACGGTCACAAGTTAATTACACTCATGGGAAGACAGGTGGGAAGTCCTGGGAGAGGAGCAGGAGGATAAAGAATCTCCCAGAAGCAAGGCAAGCAGTTTCTCGATGGATCGGATGGCATTCTCATCCAAAAACGTGGTGCCATTAGCAAGGGGATAAGGAGAAGGGTGGGGTACCTTCATGGATGGAGAAGGAAGGGACGGCTTGTCTTTCCAACTGGAGAAGTGCTGTCCAGCCTCATTGCTCACTGTAGCTCTCTGTGTTGAGTAAGTCACGTCTTTTACCTACATTACCTTGCATCCTTCGTGCAGGTCTGCAGGTGCTTTCCTCTTGACAGCCGCCTGAAGAGAATAGATCTATGTTTAAAGGGCTTGTGTTGGGAGGAAGTAGGGCTCTGCAGGAAAGCCTTGGAGCTGGGACCAGGTGGGGCTGAGGTTACTGAGATGTGAGGCGGGTGGCTGAGGGGGAGCAGGTGGGGACAGGAGAGAGGAGGAGTGGGGTTCTAGAAGGCTGAGTGAGTGGGGATCCAGTTCTTCCACCCACCTCTGCTTTAAATAGGGGAACTATATCTCACCCATTTATTTTTTAATTTTTTTTTTTTTTGAGAGAGAGAGCGGGCATGAGCTCTCTAACAGGACAAGGGGGAGGAGCAGAAGGAAAAGGAGAAAAAGAATCTTAAACAGGCTCCAGGCTCAGCAGGAGCCCAATGAGGGGCTCGATCTGGAGATCCTGAGATCATGACCTGAACTGAAATCAAGCATTGGATGTTTAATTGACTGAGCCACCCAGGCCCCCTCTCACCTATTTTATCTGAAATTTTCCATGTTTTATAGCATTGCTATTTAAAAAAATAATACTTCACTCTTTCTACTAAAGAGTTCCACTGCTAGTAAAAAAAAATAATAATGTTGAAAATCTCTGGTATAGCTAGAGAAAAGATAGCCCCTTCTTTATAGAATGTAATAGGTCAAGTGGTTTGCCCCAGAATGCTTTCTTTGTTGAGGAGTTCAGGATCTCAGGAAAAAGTTATTGCAAAACCAGGATTATTTCCCAGAGTTAACAAGATCTATTCGGTTTACACTCGGAGAAGGCTGTTAAACAATCAGCCGGGGTTCCTGGCCTCCAGGGACTCCCAAGGCTTATCACCCTGTCTTTGAACTTGGGATTGAGGGGAGGCTGAGGCAGAGAGGATGGAATGAACTCCTTAACTCAAGGTGTGCTCCGAGGCTGCGAGATGTTGCGTTGTCCCTGGAGTGAGGACAACCCGAGTCGTTTCCCCGTGATCACCCATAGGAGCAGCACCGTAAACGCTCGGGTGAGCGCACCTCGATGATTTCAGCACCTTCGTTTCATGTAACAGTTGCATCACGTAACACATCCTGGATCCTGTCTCCATCCAGGAGCTTTGCAGGAAGAATCCAGTTGAACACTAGATGCCACTGTTGACTCACTCTGTTGCCAATTAGCTGTTAAAGTGTCTCCTTGTCTCAACAAGGAGATGCAATTAAAAAAAAAAAAAGCCTCAATAAATATGCTAAGTTTTGTTAAATTTCCTTTCATTTAATGACTGATTTGAAGGTTTTTTTAAAAAAGGTAAAGTTCGGAGGTTGTCATTTTCTAGAGAACGTTTGACAATTGGCAGATAATGGAAAGATAACAAGGCATGAATGTTTCTTAAAGAAGAAAGGTCAACTTGCACTAGAGATCTGTAAAGAAAATCACTTTGGTACCTATTAGTTTCTACCCCAAAAAAGACTCCAGTTAACCCTCAAGCCTGCTGTTTCCTTAGCATATCAGATATGCTTGTTTTTGTGGCATAGCAGACTGTTTCCAGCTTTGGTATTTATTTGAACGTTATAATGGGGTATATGCCTAACAGTTGCCTTTATTGCTCAAGAGACCAGGTTGTTGCCCTCATTAGAGAATTTTTTCTTTTCTTTTCTTTTTTTTTTTAAAGATTTTATTTATTTATTTGAAAGAGAAGAGAGAGAGACTACAAGTAGGGAGGAGGGGCAGAAGGGGAGGGAGAGGGAACAAGCAGACTCGATCCCAGGACCTTAGGATCATGACCTGAACCGAAGGCAGATGCTTACCAGCTGAGACACCCAGGTGCCCCAGATTTATCCCTTATATAGACTTTATTTTTTAGAGCCGTTTTACGGTTCACAGCAAAATTGAGCAGAAGCTACAGAGATTTTCCATATAGCCCCCACCCCATATGTACACAGCCTCCCCCATTATCAGCGGCCCCCACCAGCGCTGTGCACTTGCTACAATCAATGAACCACAGTGACACGTCATTATCACCCAAGTCCACAGTTTACCTCAGGATTCACTCTTGGTGTTGTCCACTCCATGTGTTTGGGCAATGTGTAGTGACGTACACCAACCACTGCAGTTGGTGTACAGAGTTTTTTCACTGCCTTCACAATCCTCTATGCCCCATCTATTCATCCTTCCCTCCTCCCTATCCCCTGGCAACGCCTGATATTTCTCTGTTGTCTCCAGAACTTTATTCTCCATTACTGTTTTTTCAGTTTAGTTTTTTTTTAAGCTTTCCACTTTAAAAAGTTTTAACACACAAAAAAAATAAAAATAAAAAAAATAAAATAAATTAAAAAAATAAAAATAAATAAAAAAATAAAAAGTTTTAACACAAAAGGAGAAAGGCTAGCCAACTGCAGGAACCTATCCCATCACTTTAAAAAATCACCAAATTTTGCATAATCATCTATTTAATCTTCCTTTCAGGCAGGTTTTAGCGACTTTATTTTGAAATAAATCGTGAAACTGAGGATCAGAGACTCGAAGCAACCACCCTACCTGATGCAGCTAACTGATGGTGCAGCCTGATTCAAGCCCGATTCTTTCTATTTCCAGAAAGTGTTTCTAGCATTCTTCAGCTTGATTTCTACCAGATATGCGTGCATATCTGAATAGCTACACTCTCTCTTGAAGATCAGTCCTACATAGACATTTTCAAAAGCTTTTAAAATACATTTGCAGGAATCTTCTGAAGAGAACAATGTATTGTTACGCGTAGTTCTGGCTGGGTTTCTAATAGCTATGTTTATTGTGAATGTGTGCATGTTTAAGCATTTTATTCTCCAAAGGAATAAAAAACTACCAGAATATATTTGTGATCCCTTGAAAGCTATATGCTGGCCCACCATTGGGTGTTGCTCATGTTGAAGACAGTACAAGGTCCTCTCCAGCTTGCATTGCCAACATGGAAAGGCCCCTGGGAGAAGTTCCCTGAACATCTGGCCATTCACAGAGCCCAGCTATTTTTAAGTGAAAGCTGTGCTAACTCTTATTCTCTATAGTCAGTCATATTCCATCTTTAAAACTATCACAACTTTAAGTCCCTGACCCCTCCTGTAGAAACCCCAGGTAACCCCCAAGCCAACTATGGTAGCTTGATTTTTCTTCACATAGGGTGTGGTCTGGGATGCCCTTTTACAAAACTGATCAGGTTCTTTTTTTTTTTTTTTTATGATAGTCACACACAGAGAGAGAGAGAGAGAGAGAGGCAGAGGGAGAAGCAGGCTCCGAGCACTGGGAGCCCGACGTGGGATTCGATCCCGGATCTCCAGGATCGCGCCCTGGGCCAAAGGCAGGCGCCAAACCGCTGCGCCACCCAGGGATCCCTGATCAGGTTTTTTTGACTTCCTTTCATCATTATTATTATTTTCAAAGATTTGTTTATTTATTTATTTATTTATTCATTCATTCATTCATTCATTCGAGACACACAGAGAGAGGCAGAGTCAACGGCAGAGGGAGAAGCAGGCTCCCTGCAGGGAGACTGATGCGGGACTTGATTCCAGGACCCCGGGATCATGACCTGAGCCAAAGGCAAGCTCAACCACTGAGCCACCCAGGCGCCCCATCTTTTTGTTATTATTATCATTTTGGCAAACTGAGTGCTAAAGCCACACAAGCGCGATGCCTCTCTCAAAGAGCAGATCACTATGAGTTATTTGGAAACACAAAATTGCAAGTAACAATAGAGAGCCCTCGCTCCATTCGAGTCCTCAAAATTCCCTCATCCTTCCAGAACAAATCTGAGCAACTCAGAGACAGCTCTTTGGTGCTCCCTTTATAAGGTGCTTAGAGCATTTATCATATTGCACTGAAATACATGTTCCTATGACTGTCGTTCCCAGACACGGCATCCTCTTGAGGGGCACCAAACCCTGGTCATCGTAGTACCGCTGGTGATCTGATCTTTTCACAGCGCCTGGCCTGGGTTCTCCAACCCTGACTTCATGCTAGAATACCTTTGGGGTTGGACATGTACAGATGCCCAGCCCTCCCTGAGGCCTCCTGAGTCAGAATCAGGACTCAGGTCCAGCTTGGTGGAGGGATGAAAAACAGGGACTTGGGCAGCCACAGTTCTCCAGGACACCTGCCCACTACCCTGCTTCCCTCACCATTCACTCCTTGCCCCCTCATTTGATTGAAGTATAGGCAGCTTTTCTTATGGACACCCTCAAACAACTGATTTTAAAATATGCCCATATAATTCTTCTGCCACAATAAGAATTTTTGAAGACTATACATGAATTGTTATCCCTTCAAGTCATGACTTGAGAAAAGTAACTCGGAGACACAGACATTCAATTTTAGAAAATCATCCAACTTTAGGATGAAGAATCACACCCAGAAGAAAAATGCCTCCTTAGTTCATATTATCCATACACAGAGCAGAACAAATGTATAAGCATCTCTTTGGAATTGTTTATGAGGGAAATAGCAAAATGTTGAATCCAAACTAGGATAATAAGTGAGGAAATTAATTGTTCTAAACCCCATATTGTGAATTTACATTCCATAAAACGTTGCAGATATTCTCTTTGTGTTGTACACTGTTGTTATTATTTGAGTTCAGTGACTATAAAAATCCTCATAACATCTTTCATAGTCTCACTAGAATCTCAGAGCCCTGTTTTTCTCATGATTGTGAATTTAAGTGTGCAGGAACATAGCACCTTTGGTGGATGCCTCTCGAACCAATCTCAAAATATAGAGATTTCTAGGGGCTTTCATTCACTCTTCCATTAAAAAAGATGTTTATGCTAATTATAAGTATTTTATAAAGAAAACATTAAACCTCGGTCGTAAGGCAAGGTCCAAGGCGGGAGTAGACAAACAGGGTAACTACAAATTTTGATAAAGACCGTGAAATTGAACACTGGGACCCCTCTACGTGGGCATGAGGGACATCTCTGAGAGGGGACATGTGAGTTGAGACCTAAAGGCGAGGGACATCCAGTCACACAAAGATTTGAAGGAAGGCTGGTCCAGTCAGACAGACTAGCACGTACAAAGGCCCAGAAGTGATCAAGAGTTTGGCATAACCGAGGGGCAGAAGAGAGAGGGGTGCACCTAGAGTCGCATAAGGGTGGGATGCTGGGGCAATTGTGAAGGTAGATGTTGTGTCCTCCACTGGGCAACTGCTGAACAGGTTGGTGCCAGGGAAAGCCACAGACTGATATCCATTAAAAAAAAAAAAACACCATTAAAAAAAAATCACTATTGCAATTTATAGGAAAGGGATCAGAGGATGGCAAGATCAGTTGGGATTGAGGGAGGGTAAAAGCGGTTTGGATGAGGCTACATGGGCAAAGTTGGAGATGAGTATTGGAGATGTAATGACCAGTAGCTGCTGGTGGATCTGGATCTTGGAGGTGGTACAGGGAAAGGACAGATCAAGGATGGCTCACGGCTTTCTAGCTGTGGAAGAGTGTGGCGTCATATGCTGAGAGAAGGAAGACGAAGGAGAGGGGCTGGATCATTTTCCACGGAGTGTCAGGAGGTTTTTTTCCCCTTAATAATTAAGGAATTCATTTGGTTTCTAAACACGCATGTAATACTGTTTTCTTTTCTTTTGGTAACAGCTCTACTGAGTATAATTCACATCCCATCCAACTCACTTATTTAAGGTATATAATTCAATGTTTTTTTTTTTATTTTATCCACAGAGCTATGCAGTTATGACCAACAGTTGCCTTTATTGCAGTTTTAGAATATTTTCATTATTCCAAAAGAATAATGCTACCTTTTAGCAGTCACTCCCTCATCTTTCTTCACCTCTGCCCTGCCCCCGCCCCAAACTCTTGGCAGCCGCTCATGTATTTTCTGTCTATATGCATTTATGTATTTTGGGCGTTTTGTATAAGTAGAATCATACAATACGTAGTCTTTTGTATCTGACTTCTTCACCTAGCATAATGTTTTCAAGGTGTATTCACATTAGCATGTATCAGTATTTTACTCTTTTTTTATTACTGAGTAATCCTCTATGGTAGGACACACCACATTTTACTTATCCATTCATCAGCAGATGGGCATTGGGGTTTGTTTCCATTTTTTTGGCTGCAATAAATAATGCTGCTATCAACATTTGCGTACAAGTTTTTGCCTGGGTATCCGAGAGTTGTTGTGTTGGTTTATTTGGTCTTTTTTTTTTTTTTAATTTGAAAAATATATTTATTTATCTTATTATTTTTTTAAATTTTATTTATTTATTCATGAGACACACACACACACACACACAGAGGCAGAGACACAGGGAGAGGCAGAGAGAGAAGCAGGCTCCGTGCAAGGCCTCGATCCGGGGTCTCCAGGATCACACCCTGAGCTGAAGGCGGCTCTAAACCGCTGGGCCACCCGGGCTGCCCTATTTGTTTATTTTAGAGAGTGTGAGCGAGCATGTGACTGGAGGGTGGTGGTGGAGGTTGTGGAGAGGCAGAGGGAGAGGGAGAAAGAGAATCCTCAAGCAGACTCCCCGCTGACCAGGGAGTTGATGCAGGGCTCAATCCCAGGACCCTGAGATCATGACCTGAGTGAAAGTCAAGAGCAGGATGCTCAATGGACTGAGCCACCCACATGCCCGTTGGGTTTTATTTTTTAACACGTGAAGTGTGCAGTCTTTACAGAACAGCCAAATGGAGGAGCCAACTTGCTGCCATGATTCCATGATTTCTTCTTCTAGCTGACCTTGTGACTTTTGTCGTTCTATATAAGAAACTGTAGTCTGCTGTCAACCAACCCACCTGATTTCTCAGATGGCCACATCGGGACTCTTTCTCTTCTGTACCAAGGCTGCTAAATCTTTCAGTGGGGGGAGTATCGTGCAGGTAGTCAATTGGTGGGCCTTCCATGCTGGAGTGGGCTCACACTATTATTCTCATGGGTGGCTTCCCACGGGGAGGGAAGGGCACCCTGACACAGATTCCCAGAGGTGAGGTGTATGAGGAGGATGAGCTGCATCAGTGAGGCGGTCCTGGGTTGGAAGCCCAGCAAATTGCTTCAACCTTCTGGCCCTCATCTGTAAAAATGGCAATAGTCAGCAATATTGATCTCACCGGGCTGTCGTTAAGGGTAAATAAAATAATACTGAGCCTGTCCTGGTGCAGAGTGGTTTCTCAGTAAGTGATTTTATTATTATTATGCAGCCACCTCTCCATGTAACATAATACGAATTTCCTCTCTGGTCAGTCTGGCCTTTACCAAGTCTGCTTAATATCACTTTCCGCATCAATAATACATGGATAATAATAATAACACATATCTCATAGCTTACTATAAAGATTAAATGAGATAAGAACTGTAATGGATGTGGCATAAAATATCTGATCAGCAAATGACAGCCCTGACTTTGGTCAGCATGTATCTTTTGAGCACCTCCCAGGAGCTGCTGTTCGGGTGGGAATACAGTCGTGAAGAGAGTGAGTCCCTGCTTTTGTAGAATCTGCGTGGTTACCATGATCGTTATTACTGCAAATCTGGTCTGCGTCACCATGCACTAAGGGGAGAGGAGGAGCAAGCATATCTCAGATGATGCCTAAGGAGGGATATTGACCACATTTCGACTTTACCTGGAAAAGCAGGCCCCCTTTCCTCCTCCTTAGGAGCAAACAAAAGCCTCTAAAGAACTCAAGCTGGTGCAGTGAGAGCCCCTGACCCTCCCTCCAGTGGCCTTTCCTGGAGTCCTTGTCCAGGTCCTCCAAGAGCCCCACTGCTGTCAAGGCTGTCTGCTTGCAGACCCCAGTGTTGGTTTCTGCTCTGTGTGTACGGTTTTAAGTCAAATTGCCTGCATACTTGGAAACTATTATTGATGTTCTCAACTGTTTACTAATGTGGCAGCGGCTGTGATTTGTGCTTTAATATATTTTTTTCAAAGCCCATTTACTTTGTAAGTGCCGTTCTAAACTGCTCTTGGGGACTCCCGGGTGGTAGATGCTCGTGGACGTGTGTGGTGGGATGGTTCGCCAGGAGATGGCAGCAGAGGCACACGATGTTGGTCTCCAACAAGGGGCCCTGGTCCTTTTAGGCAGGGTTTCTCCTACTTGTCCAATGTGTTGTAGCTCTCGTGTGGCTTTCTGATGTAAGCATCCCAGATCTTCCCCCAAACAGGACATTTTAGGGAATGTGTTTGGAAACGTGAGCAAGATCTTTGTGGATAGTCTTACCTGCCATCACAATTGCCCACTAAATGGTCGCTGATGGACCGAGGGTAGTACGTTAAACAAGCAAAGTGATGGAGGGAAACTTGCTGCAGTTTTAACAGGACATTGAAATCATATTACAGGTTTGTTAACAATGGAGAATGTATACACGGAAAAAGACTTGCGAAAGAGGATAGATGTGAAAGTTGATTTTCTTTGATTTCAGGTATTAAGATGCTTCCCCTGTGTTATTGTTGTCATTTCTGTGAGGTGATTGGAACAGAGCCCTACTGTCTTTGTAGCGAAGGACACCATCTAAGTGCCTCCAGCTCCTTTCCAGGGTCCTTTTAGAAAACGTCTTTTTATGTCACATATAACAGGATGCGGCCTGCTGCTGGCTGCCTTCTGTGGGTATCCTAGACAGTTTGATGGGGAAGGAGGGAATGAATATGCAGGCATTTTGAAATCTCTAATACAGGTATGTTTTCCAGCTTCAGCCAAGTCCTAGAAAGAGGTTTCAAAACAGAACCAGAACAGGCACTGCATAGAAGGAAAATGTTGGGGCAAAAAGAAGGTACAGTGGAGAACATATGGTCCTGCTCCAGGCAAAAGCCAAGTCTTTCATGTGCATGCATTTGCCTGCAGGACTAGCTGCACGATTTGTGGGTCCAGGGCAGAAAGAAAATATTGGATCCCTTGTTCAAAATTATTCAGATTTCAAGATGGTGACAACAGGGGAGACTCTCAAATCCAGGGACTCTTCTGAGTGTGGTGCGTTATGCAGCTGCGTGGGTTTTACACTCATGAGGCCAGCCCTGTGTGTGTGTGTGTGCATGAGAGAGAGAGAGAGAGAGAGAGAGAGAGAGAGAGACAGAGGGACAGAGGAGGGAAAGAGGAAAGCTTTTAAGAATTTCTGTTTTCAATGCATAGTCTCCTTAAGACAGTGTTTCTCAACCTTAGTACTACAGACACCTAGACCAGATCATTCTTTGTAGTGGGGGCTGCCTGGTGCAGGGTAGGGTGTTTAGCAACATTTGTGGTCTATCCACTAGATGCCAGTAACGCCTCCCACCCCCCAGCTGTGACAGTCAAAAATATCTGGAGACATTGCCAAACGTTTCCTTGTGGGGCAAGATCACCTTGGTTAAGAACAAATGCTTTATGGTAAGGTTTTACAACACTCCCAAAGATAGCCTAATGCTTTATCTTCTTTTTTCTTTCTTTTCCCCATCCAAGCATGAAGAAAAATATGAAATACACTTCCAGGCCTATGCCCAGGGGTGTAGAATACCAAACATGCAGGCCAGGCTCCTCTGGCTTGGGAGGCTCCTGCAGGGTTCAGGGCACACCATGGTTCTGCGCATGTGTAATTGGTCCTGGTTGCCTTGGGTGGATATACATTTCACAGAGTGTCTGTTCTCTGAGCCCTGGAAATGTATCCTTTAATCTCTGACTCAGAAAACCCCTTGACTCTGGGAGGAGGCACCAAAGGCCTTCTCATGACAGGCAGGGAGAGGGCTGTTTGGATTGCTAATTTGTTTTCACTCTTTAGTCTGTTTTTCCTTCATGCTGATGTTCCTCTTTAGACCTTGAGTATGAATAATTCCGCATAGCCTGAGGGAAGAAGCAGGAGGCCGGCTTGTAGAGTTGTTTGTACTGTAATGAAATAGAAAGTTTAAAAGCCCAGTGAAGCCTGAACAGTTGGAAAAGGAGGGAGGTCTAGAATGTACTTTAAAGAGCATTCATGAAACATGGCAAACTCTGGAAGCCTCTTGGAGGTCAGGGACATAAATTGCCCACTCACTTTAGAGAGGCACCCACAAGCAGAACTGCACCCCCCATTCGCAAATGTCAAGTCTCCATGCAGTGTCCCAGTCATTTAAATGCTCTTTGAGATATTTTTATTAATCCCGTCTTTTAGGAATTGTCATTTTGAAAGCCCAACTCCGCATTGACATTTTCTGGATTGTGAGTAGTGGCTTGATAACTAGCCATCTGATAGATCTGATCTCTATTATTTTGTATTTGGGTAGGTTCTGGTATGGAGGTGATTGGGTTTAGTCTAATTTAACGGCAAAGAAGTCAAGGACTGTAGGCCTGAGTACTCTTCCAAGTCTTTAGTTGTGTTAATTAGCCACAGGCTGGACATCTTCATGATAGTTATTCTGAAAATGTACAGGTTTATTAAGCATTGTGTAGTTACGTGATAGTATAACTATGAATTTATGTGGTGGTGATTCCTCAAAACTGTGAGCTCTTAGAGGTTTATAAATTTCTAGCAAATAGAACAATACTTATTACATAGCAAATGCTTAATTAATGTTGAGAACCAGTTGAGAGCCATGATAGAAACTGGATGAACGAGTAGGGTGGATCAATAGAAGCCCTCTTCACTCATGGAAAGACAAATTATCAACATACATTTTTATTAGGAAAAGAAAGGTAGCATAGAGTGGTAGAATGGGGTTTTAAGCCCTTCCTTCCCATCCTCTTTCTTGGAGGGGATCTTTGACAATTGAAATGAGTATACACATGAGTTTTGGTCCGATGGGTCACCAATACTAGCAATAGAAACATTTGTTTTCTCTGTGGCTGCTATCTACCGAGGAAATGGAAGAATCAGAATATTAACTCTCCTCTCTTTGGATGGGACTGGCTGCCTGAAAGCCTGTCATGGGGATAAATGATGAAAAAGAGAGAAGACTCTAAGGGTGGAGGGTGGGGAAGAGGACAAGATGGAGACTGGAGAGGAGCTTCTTGATGCCCACCTGAAGGGAACCCCATGGATTCCTCAATGAGAGAAGTAAAGAACAATTTTGTACTGTCCACTGGATTCCTTTTTCAATAAAATACAAGCATGAATCTCAGATACAAAGTTAACATGTTAGCGATGTTACTGGAGTCATTAATTAATGAGTGAGCCAGTAAGAAGTTACAAGTGGCTCTAAGGAGAATTCAAAGAACCAGCAATAATGCCGCAATAAACCTACAAATTGATGCAAAACTCGGCTCATTCCACAGCAGGGGTGGGAAATCAATGGGATTTTCAGGGAACAATATTCATTTGCATGTCCGTCGACACGAATCATTTTCATTACTGTCAGTTATGTACAATTTACAGTTGTAAAACAGTTCAAAGTCAATAAGAGGCACAGAGGTCTCATAGAGTCAAATAACTCATGGAAGATAGTACTTAGACAATGCCTACCTTTCCACTGAGGACAACTTGGAATCTTTTTGGTCCTTGTCAATCTTTTACAATTTTTTTTCCTGCATGTATATATGTTTAATTGTCTAATAGTGACATTTTCCTTCGGGAAACAGACTCTACTTTCAGGAAAAGCACCTGATCTATGACTTCCTCTTCAAACAGCTTCAACAAGCCAGGATGAAACGTGTGTGGGGAGCATTTAGGATGAGTGGAGCAGGCTGAGAAGAGAGTTGTTTAACCACAGGGTGTAAGGTGGCACATGTCCTCAGAGAAGCCAAGCTTTAGACCAAGTGTTACCAACCTGAGTTTCATCTCACTTAGCCTCTGCCCTACCTTGAGCTACATTCCGGGGCACATGAAAGTCTCGATGTTACAACTTAGAGCTCCTTCAAGAACAGAAGAGCCCAGCATTGCCCTTCCACAATTCTTTGAGTGCTCTTGTGGGGCTGGCTCTCTGTGGGTTGAAGGGGAAGGATTGTCATTAGAACAGTCCTTCATGTGATTTGGAGGGCGGGAAGGAAGGACTGGGTATGTGGAGGGCAGAGGGGGACCTTCAAAGTGGAAAGAACTCTACGTGAGGAGGATGCTAACAACCTTGGGCGGTAATGGTTTTTCTTTCATCAGAAAGATCCAAATATGGGGGGGAAAATGCAACATCTGAAAAGTCAGTGCTGACTGTTTTTTGTTGACTTCATTGCTCAGACAGAAAGAAACCATCTGAAGTTGAGTGGTAAAAATAGGAAAAAAACCATGCTTTTAAAAGAAGGAGATATAAATATTGGTGGGGAAAAGCAATGTGCCTGAGGTGGCCTGCTATCTGAATCATGGAGTCATGGATCCCAAGGGGAGTCATACACAATATCAACCTCCAGGCTTGGGGGTGAAAGGTGACCCTTGCAAATTTACCTTTTTATGAGGAATTTGGCACAAACCGTTGCTTTGAATTATGACGCTCTATCATCCCACTTATTTTCCCCCTTCTTCCTCAATAGGCAAACAAACGTTGGTGGGGAGCTTCTAAGTCTCTCCTTGCTCTCGATGTTTTGAAAATCCATGAGGAATAATAACAGTTCATTCCACGTTTTACTGCCAAAGAGCTTGAACCAGTTAGTCTGAAGAAGAGGCAAGAAGAAGACACAGAACTTCTTTTAAAACCATTAAAACTCTTTTAACACCAAGTGTGGCTAAATTACATCCGTGCATTAGAGAGAGTTTAAAAGCCAGATGCCATATGTGGTTTTAACTCATTTTCATAATTTTAGCTTTAATTCAGAATAGCGGGGGTTCTTGGATTGGTTTAGAATCTTCCTCTCATTGTTAATTTAAATATGAAAATGAAGCTGTAGACTTGCTCTTTCCGACTAAACATACAGACTAAAATACGTCTGGAAGCTTGTGAGCATTTGAGGATTTTTTTTTTCTTATGTGAAGAGTTGGAACAACAACAAAGTTAAGCCAGAATGGAGAACTGACTTCTTCCTGCACTGTATTTATGTCACTTCCGACGTCTCAAAGAGAAGTTGGCTCCGAACCATTCATTTAAAATAGGTCGTCTGTGAATTAACAGAATGTAACATCCCCAGTTCTCAGCTGAATTAAATAAATAATCCAATCAGGGCCCCTGGTGGATACAAATGTCTGGTTTAGATCTCCCAAGTTACTAGGAGAGTGACGACTGAATCAGGGGAAAAAGGAAGAGGGAGTTTGACACATAGAGTGATTAATAAGTCCCTATTGGGTGGAAAAATCAGTGAAAAATTAATTCAAGTTTTACCTGCATTATGTTCTCTTTCAAACCGCATGAGGCTTCAGGAATGGTCAGTATATTAGATGTGTAGAGATACAAATGCACATCGTGTGCCTGGAGGTACTTCTCCTCTAGGTGAGTCTTGATGGATGCATGAGGTTGGGGGAGTGTAGAGGAGATATGGCCTCCTTTTCCTGATCATGCCAGAAGTGGAAGCTGAGAAAGGAGACTGGGTTATTGAAAGCACCTTAGCATTCTGAGGTTGTGAGGGGCCCAGAGAAAATGGGAGTGATGGTTTCTGAGTCCATATGCATACGGACTTACCACACTGCCAGAAAAGTTGGAAAGAGAGGATAGTGAGAAAAACAGACACACAGAGAAGGGCCCCAGTTGTCCTGCGGTCGCTCCTTCGCAGGTGACATGGCAATGGCCAGGTCCTCAGCTGTCATTGGTTCTCAGGTCGTCTGCTGCCAGTGAAAGAGATTAAGAGCTCAAGTGCTCCCCGATGGGGTAGAAACATCCACTTTTGCTTGAATTGATAGAATTTTAAGGCCGGAATGTCCCTGGATGGCTGTTCCGGAAGAGCCAAAGTACCAATCCTCTGCTGTTATTCTTATTATTAAAAGTTTATTTCCACTTGACAACAGTGGCTGCTGTGATTTCACCTTCTCCGGTGACAGCTCTTATGAGGACCAGGGCTGCCTGGAGTCCCAGCCTGTCTGCGAATGGCTATCTTCTGTGTGCTTGGGGGATCCTGGTCTCCAGAATTATCCCCTCTCTCCTAGGATGTCAGGTTGATAGTTGAGAAAATGCCAGGTTAGGGGGCTCCTGAGATCACAAAGGTATTCCGAGCCTGAAATGGAAGATCCAGATTTGTTATGGTGCCATAAAGTCACAAATGAGTGTTGAGAATAGAGAGCTTGAGGGGTAGCTGAGTTGGTGATACTGACATTCAGATGCCTCCTACCCTGGTGCGGGAGCAGACTGGCTGTGGCTGGGGAATGGTACTACTTACACTCCATACATACATATATTCTAGAACCTGTAGCACAGAAAAATATTTCATGGAGTATTGAGACTGTCTCTCAGAAAGTCTCCCAGGGATAGCTGATGACCATTGTATGATGTGAATTAATGGGACTGACGTTTGGGTATGGATGAACTAAGTGTGCCTTCTTTTTATAGAAACACTTCATTTCAAGTTCTGAAAACCAGCAGGAGACAACAGAAAAACCTTCCACTGCAGATCAATGGCTGAAATATCTCAATTCAGAGCTGGCCCACCCAGACCTCTCAAGTGTTGTAGCAACTCTTCACACTTGGCTGGGAAAAAAAAAAAAAAAAAAGTTTAAATTACAGCAATTCTTTACACATAACTGAGAAAAAAGATGTTCAAGTTAACCCAAGCTGTTAAAAAATTATTTTTATCTAAAAATTTAAAAAAATTAAAATATTTGCACAAGGCAAGATTTTGAATGAGCACCTAAAAATGTAGAGGGAAAATGTTTCCTTCCTACCCCAGGCCCTCAGTCCTTCATTCTTCTCCCTAAAGACAACAGCTAAGAGAATTTCCTGGTATAAGCTGCCAGAGACAGTCTTTTCAAATCCAAAGGTTTATGTGGTTTATGTGTATGTTTATGGGTCTATCGTCTTCTCAAATGCAAATGTATGTGTGTGTGTGTTTACCCCATGTCCATAAATATTAGCACATTGTACATATTGTTCTGCATTCTGCTTTTTTACATATCTTGGAGATGATTTCATATGATATTTGAGCCACCTCATTTTTAAAACACTGCAAGGAATATTACAACATACATTTCTTTGCACATAGATATGAGTAAATTTGTGGGATTAATTCTAAAAGAGTGGAATTGCTGGGTCAGTTGCACTTTTTATTTTGATATATACTCACAAATCTTCCTCCAAAAAAGTGTGATCCATTTACACTCATACCAGCAGTGCATCGGAGTGTTTTTTCCCTTCTGCTCTTACTAACGTAGCCCAGGTGTTTGATAGAGCTAACAATGTCTTCTTTTGATCTCTCCTCCATCTAAGGGAAGTGGGGCTTCTGTGTAATATTAGTTAACTTCCAAAAAAAAAAAAAAAGAAAGAAATTGTTGTTTCCTAGATAATGTGGCTCTTCTTACTTACTTCTCCTGTTCCCTGAAGTCATGAGACTTCAATATTTGGAGAATTAGTTGATTCTATTTGGTGGAATGGTTTGGATTCTATTTCTTATTTGATTCTAATTGGATTGCATGCATGTCCTCAGGCCACTATTGAAAATGAGAGGACATAGCTCTTACTTTCAGGTAGCTTGAAATGTTTAGCAACTAAAAGGAAAACAGAAGACCTGGAAAAATACTTAGTAAGGTGCTTTGATAAGTTTGTGGAGAAAAATATGTATTGGGATACATATATTTTCTTGGAGTAGAGGTCAATATATGCTTGCTTGCTTGAAGTCTTGTTGGAATCAGAACATGGTAAAAATAGAGGAATTGAGCAGCTGCAAATGGAAGCTGTCCCTTTGGTGGGCAATCTCAAGGAGCAGCAGATAGGAATTGAGCAATAGGAAGTGTGTAGTTGGAATCTTAGGAACTTAGCTGTGGCTGGAAAGGAGAAGGAGGGAGTCAGTGGAAGACTTGTCTGGGGGTAGCCCAGAGAGGGCGGATTCCCAAGCATGGGTGGAAAAGACAGAGGACACTTCTTGGGTGGTTAGTGATGCCAACTGAGACAGCTCAAAGCAGGGGCAAGAGAAGTTGAAGGAGTTCATTTAATACAGAGAGTAAGGGATTTGGAGAAGACTCAGGTATAAACCCTGGATCAACCCCTACAAGGTTGGTGACCCTCTGCCTGTCTGGGTTTCCTGCTTGTGAAGTGGGGGCATTCTGCTTTTCTTAAATTCTGGGAATCAAATGGGCTAGTGTATGTGAAAGTGTCTAACATAGTGCCTGGAACAGTCATCTCTAGTAAATATGGTGGATCTGAATCTGAAGGCTAAAGATTTGAGGCATAGGAAGATGTCTGGGTCCATGGTCTGGGAACAGCATGGTAGTGAAAAGTGGGTGATGGGGCAAGTGAGAGGTATTGGAACATATAGGCAAGGACAGGTAACATTTATAAGCACATTTAAAAATTATACTTTTTAATATTTGTCTGCAATAAAGGAACAATTAAAGGAAAAATCCCAAGCAGTTAAATGAATATGGTTATTTATAGTCAAACAGGACCATTTTTAACAAGCAATTTCTTCTTGTCATATAGGCAATGCACATGGCTTAGGAAAACTATGGGCAGGACCCAACCATAAAGCATGGAGGTGTGTCACACGGATGGTCTCTTGTGGGCAAATCCATTCATGTTCTGAATCATTCTTTTCATATGTGCTGGTCTTCAAAATACAATCCATATTGATTTAGGAAGAGCGTTGCTTTTATTCCATGATAGGAGGCTTTGGTTTGCTGGTAGAGACAGAGCAACAAGCCAGGAGGGATTTAGGAGATATTTCCTCTGTATTTATTTATCCTGCCTCTTTTTTTCATATTGATCAGTATCAGATTAAATTTTCTCTTATGCTGAGATGTGTTTTCTAAGAGGAAAATGAACACAGGACTGAAAAGAAATCCATTGATATGAAAGGGGTTGTTGGAATCAGGTAGGAGACCCCAAAAGGCAATTGTGATATCAGGGTTCCGCTAATCCATCACAGATTACTGCTCTTGCAAGGATATCAAAACACACCATGAGCATAGTATTATTTATTCTATGTCATATCGATCATGAGGAGGAGCAAAAAAAGAACAGATTCGATCCTTGCCCACACTTAAAGACTCAATCTAGAAAATGCATTACTCCCAGGGTAAGGTCTCAATGAATTTTTAAGGAGTCAGAGCTTCCAAAGAAGGAGAAAACCAAACCAAAGTTCCCTCACCAGGGTTTATATTCCTATCCTAGTTCCAGATGGCTACAGCTCCAACCTGGCTGAAAATGCGAGAAAGCAACTTTTGGCCCCATCTGCCATCTTGAAAAAATGCCATGGCTCTTGATTGAGGGTAACAAAGCCCAGCTGCGGTGCTTTTCTCTCCACTAGCTCTTTTGAGGGGAAATGGGGCTATAAACCCAGACCCCTCTTGAGGCATGGAGGGAAGAAAATGTCTGGGTCCTCGCTTGACACCTGGACCTCACTGCAGAGCAAAGTGAAACTCATCAACTCAGGTGGCCGAGAAAAGCAGATGTTTAGCACGGCTAAGTGTAAAGTGTGGGGGAAATGGCTTTATGGGCCTTTGGCTGAGCTACTCACATTTGAATGTTACACACAGGAAGTCGTCAGGTAGTGAAATAATAGAAACAGACCTTACTTCATGAAGTAGTATATTTTGGATTGGCAGCGGCAGCCACCACCTCTAACACAAAGGAACATAAGGATAGACTCTTTATGCGAAAGAGTTTTCAACCAGTAAGAGCTGCTTGTGATCAAAAAGTAGTGGCACTGTTTCCTTCATTTTAAACATTTATTCATCATCAAAGGGGATGATGTTGACTTGTGACAATAATATTTCCCAAAGCACTTTCAATGGTATGATTTTCTTTAGTTTCTACAACCACCTATGAGGGAAATAGGGATTGTTGCCTATAGAAATTGAGGCTTATGCTGGTCAAAAAAAATCTGTTCAAGGCCACACAGCCGGCGGTAGGTATGGAAAAGCCCAGAGTTCTTGCCACCCAGGTGGTGTTTCTCAAGGTGTGGTATGTACCCCTGGTGGTGCACGAGAAGATTTGATGTGGTATACCAATTAAAATGGAAACAATTTAATGGTGGGATTGTTATTTTATTCTGCATTAAAATTGCAGAATAACATTGTGGTTAAGTCACGTTAAACTCAAGTTCCGGAACATTCCTGCCTAGATATTCAGTCCCAATTCTACTATAAGAGGCTGTTTGCTTCCTTCCTCATCAATCCAAGCCTAAATGGCCTAATGTATAAAGTGGAGAAGAAGCAGCCCCTACCTCACAGGGCTGTGGTGAGGACTGGCTGGGGCCTGATGCACCGTAAAAGATCTATGTTTGTTGAGGACATATTAACAATAGCACATTAAGTTTATGATTGCGTGGATACTTTGAATTTGGAGAGGGTAAATGGGGATTTATGTTAAAAAAGAGATGGGAATAATTTTGAGATAAAATAGGTGACAAATAGTACAGGTGCCAGTGATATGGGAAGAAAGTGATGGCTCTCTGGAAAGGCTAGTCCATCCCTCAGGCTGGTCTGAGCCCAGTGGGTGGCCCAGGGGGCTGCGCCTGGTTGACTTTCTTCTGAAGGCAAAGATGGCAGTGGAGTCTCAGCCTGTATCAAGACACTTGCTATTTTTCCACATCCATCTATCTTCTCACCTTTCCTAAATAAGTCATTTTCTGGGCAATGTTCCTTAGACTCAGACAGCATGCATGAAAACCTGCCTTAGCAAGAAATACGGGTCACGGTCACCCAACCAGAGCCAGGATAGGAAAGCAGCCTTGGTCTGTCTCTCTCTGCTTGTTTTATTCAGAGTGTCAGAAGCCAGAAGGTGGAAGTCAGATCTGCTGCAGGGTGTTGGCGGAAAGGGACTTGGGGAAGCTGGGACAAGGGAAGGAATTATCAATTAAAAAAACCAGACGCCATGGCCAGAAAGAGGAGACAGGAGGAGAACTGCCTTCAAGTGAGTCATCCTGCCTCTGCCCCAGACAGTTACCTCAGTGACACGGAGGGGTGCAGATCCGCTGATAGCATCACCCTCATTCACTGAACCGGGGGGAGAAAGAAATGAATATGCCACTTGTGGTGCAACCCCTTTAGGGACAGATTTACTGCCTCCTGCCCCTCCCTCGACTGAGGTCTGTGCTCTGGCCCAAGGTCACAGAGGGGAAGCATCCTGGCTGTGTTTACCTGGGGTTTCACTCCCCGCTCCCTAATGAGCTGCTTTAACAACTTACTCTCTCTGAGACAACTCTCTGCTTAGATCCGTGTGCTCCGAAAACATTCTTCCCTCAAGTCACTGGTAAACACAGAGACCTCAAATCACAGAGTGAGGTAAGCAGAGTAACATGGCTTCTTCCTTTTGCACCCTTGGCAAAGTCACATTAGGCTCTGGATTGGAAGACACATCAGCTTCAGGTTTCACATCATTCTGGGCCAGCAGGGCGCATTGAACGTTTTGGGCTCTCCTTTGGCACTTAGAAATCTGGTGCTCACAAGAGTCCTGAGAGTTGGGTCAGGTAGGCTACCTGGCTCAGACTGGCTCCTTCTTCTCTGAGTACTCTGGGCTAATTGGAGTTGATTGGCTGCAGTAGAAAGGTGCTCTGCTCAAGTTAAGCAAAAGTTCAATTTACTAGAAGGATTATTGGTAGCTGAGAGAAGAAGAAACAACATAATTAACTTTTGGAAAGGAAGGAAAACACAGGCAGCTCCAGAAATATACAGTAACTATAGCCAGCATTTACTGACTGCTTCCTGTGTTCATGCTAGCCCTTGTTCAAGCCCTTGACACATCCTAATGAATCTGACCCTCACAGTAATGCTTTGAGGCGGGTACCATTACTATCCTTGAGTGGAAGGGTTAACAAAACTCAAGTCCCCTGCAGCATGACAATCCGACCTTTTATCGACTGCCTGACTGTTACTCTGGAAAACCAGATATGATGGTATGTATGTGTCAGCAGTAATGGTAGGCAACATTGCTTATGGTAAAAATGATCCCTGCTTGGTAAAGGGCTCCTAGACTGGGACAACTATAGACACCTGTTAATGAGCTGTCTACTGTTTTGGGCTTCTTTGACTCTTGCAATGGGCATGTCCTCAAGTGGGAACCTGCAGGCTGTGCCTGTGGAATTGTTACAAGACCTACTAGCTCTTAGAGGGGAGGAAGAACTGGGAACTCATGAGATTTTTAACCAGAGAAGTTCCCACTTGATGTAGATCTTGGCATCTTGGACTTAAATCTTACTGTGTGGAATATTGTAAGGACTTCTGTGCTGAAGAATGTCTGGTATGCTTTGGGGGAACCTGGTGCTGAACGCAGAACCATTTGCTATCCTGTGAGTCTGACTCTTTATTTGAACCTAAGAAGAACTCTGATGGGCATTGCTTATTGCTTTTATACAGAAAAGGAACCTGAAGGCAGCCCAGGTGGCTCAGCAGTTTAGCGCCACCTTCAGCCCAGGGCATGATCCTGGAGTCCCGGGATCGAGTCCCACATCGGGCTCCCTGCAGGGAGCCTGCTTCTCCCTCTGCCTGTGTCTCTGCCTCTCTCGCTCTCTGTATGTCTCTCATGAATAAATAAAATCTTTAAAAAACAACAACAACAAAAAGGAACCTGAGGCAGCAAGGAGCTAAGTAACTTGGAGCTATCCAAAGACACCGATATAATACATGATGAATCCCCGTTTAATTCTGGATAAGCTGGTTTTAGTACCCACGTGGTGCCATGCTGCCTCTTAGACAATCGTCCAGTCTCTGTAGGGCACAACCTTCTGGAGGACTGTGCTCCAGTTATTTACATTCTCTGGTCACTCAACTCAAGATGCAAATCCTTGGAGGAGACAGGCATGGGTGGCCTAACTGGACCGTCAGCCTGTCTCTTGGTTGCTGTGCCTTGATTGAAATTCTCCAGGGAAAGTCAGAAGAAAGGGAACAGATGCTGATTGGAAACAAGAATGCATGTCTATGGTTACTGGGGTCAGAAAGGGCTCCAAGGACAGATGCCTCATGGGCATTAACCTCATGATATCTTTAGTGTTGATATTGTTGAACAACTTCTGTCATTCAAGGGAGCCTCTGTTTAGTGGTTTTTCTCAACATCTTTGGTCAGATCCCATAAAGCATTCATTTGTTCCCTCCTTCCTTCATTCAACAATGCTTAGAGAGTCCTGAGGATGAAGGAATTCAGCAGTGTGGTTTTGTGACATCCGATAGGAAGGGGACACGTAGCTAAAACTGTTAACTAGAGTCATGAGGGGTGCAGAACACCAGGTGTAGCTGATAATTTGTAGTTAGAGATGGAAGACAGAAGAAGAGGGCTAGTCGAGGGAAATCTTGGGAGCGACTGGAGCTCATGGGCACAGACTGAGCTGGATCAGCAAGTGAGGAGGCAGCAGGTGGACAGGCTTGGAGCAGGTGGCATCGGGAACAGGAGACAGAGCAGGGATCACAGGATGGGGGTGATATTTGGAACCAGGTGGTGACCCCGAAAGTTGGGCATTTAGAGAAGAAGAAAGAATTAGTGAGTTAGCTGGGTCAGGAGCAGATGCTGAGGACGTGTGCTTGGGAAGCACTCCACACCAAAAGCATGTCTAGAACCACAGAATCGAATAATGATGGAAGTTCAAGGCTTCTTGGATGGTTGGGTCTGGTGCTGCCGACTGGTTACTCTGGAGCTGGGGACTCGGCAGTGGGTCTCTAACACTGGGTGTGTATCTGGGTCTGTCCTTTCCCACTGCTCCAGGTCTCCTCCACTTTGCTGTGTGTTCTCTCTGGACCTGGCCTCCTAGTCACCCCATACTTTGGAATTGTTTTTCTTCTTCACTCCTAACCCCAAATCTCAAGGTATCACCTGTTGTCTGGTTAGCTAATTTGTAAAATGAACTCAAAGAATGAGGTTGGCATTTACGCCAACTCAGGTTTACGTGTTCTAGAGACTGTATTTACATTTAACCAGTCCTTGAGAAGTCGATGTGGGTACTTCAGACATTGAGCCATTTCTGGTGGTTGACGGAGAGAAATATTTTTAGGCAGAAAGACCTTGGAGCAGACCTCAAACCCTGGCAAAAATCTGGCTAAAATCTGACCTTTCACAGAGGAAAACTGGCCCCAAATTATGCATATTGCTTTGTGAAGCAATGGACCGTTTGTCACTGAATGTGTAGAGGTGGAGTGATTACCAGTTAGAGTTTTCTCAGAGAGTCCACTTGGAATGGACTGGATCTCAGAGGCATCCTTTTAAAAATGAATTTTTCTGTGGGAACTCAATACAAGGAATAAAACAAAACACTGTAGTAGAACTTGCAGCCTTTCTCCATATTCTCTACCTTGTAAGGAAGGATTCATGCTTGCTGTGCCAGGGCCTGGGCTTTCCTATATGGAGCAATGAGGGAAAAGCCCAAACCCCAACCAATGAGGCCACAGAAGCTAAGTTGAGCTACATGGTGGAGAAGTGAGCCAGAGAAGGGAGGGGGGCAGTTAACCATACTGCCACATTGGATGTCATGGAAAGTTTTTCGTCTGGCTTTGAAAGTAGGGAGGAGAGTAGGATTTCAGGAAGCAGCTGCCTTCTGTGTAGAGGATCTTGAGAGTGGCGGAGAATGGGAGTAATGGATTTTAAAGATCTCTTAGTGTGCATTAAGAATGCACTGCACCCCTTTGGCTTTTTTATTTATTTTTATTTTTTTAGAGGCTGAGAATAGATTTCAATCGCTTCAGGTTATATATATATTTCTAATGGACAGATGTTTCTTTGAACATGAGTTCATGCTGACGTCAGACCACAGGGCTGTCTGGTGGCCGCAGGGAAGAAGCCAGCTATAAAATCGATAAATGGCAAGCCGATCTCGATGAATCCAGAATGGGTTGGATTCAGAGCCCACCTTGGCCTCACCCTTGTCCCCCGGGATGCCTGCTCTGACCCCTGGGGCTCCGCGAAACCCGGTTGGAAATCTCCCTCTGAACACACCCCGCGTTCCCTTCCACCTCGGCGAGTCGTTGCGCAAGGCCAGCCTTGCCTCTGTCCAGTCAGGTACTGACCACAGGGCAATGCCGACTCTGGTTACACGTCTGTGTTGCCACATTCTGGAAAAGGTGCCCTCAGCACGCCCCGGAGCCTCTCCAGGCTCTGGGCTGCGGGGTGTGGTTTTGTGAATGGGGCTCACTGTGGTTCTCTGGAGCCCAGATTGCGTGAGCCAGCTCCTCCTGCCTTGCCCCGGGGCGGACGTCTAGTTACACCGCAGCCAGCCTCTGGACAAAGCTATTCTCATTATGCAGGATTTTCCTCTTGCCTTCAGACATGACTTCTCATAAATCCCTTTGCTGTATCCCGTTGGAACAGGGCTCAGGGGTTTGGGCCAGTTTGTTCAGAGAGGCTCTGGATGTCCTGCAAACAAGGAATCATTTGGGGTAGACTGCGATACACTGATCTTGGGCAGGCAGGCTTGCAGAGGACACTGCAGATGGCCTTCTAGGGCAGAGCCTTTCGAGGAGTGGACACTTGTATGTGGTCCCTGGAGGTTGAAGGCACAGCCGAGAATCCCAGGGGTGGAGTGCCATTTGAGAGGCAAAACTGGCTCCTGGGATGATGTGGCATTGGTGTCCACCGGTGGATGACATACGTGTTTTTCCACACTTCCCACCGGACCAAGCCGGGATGGCATTTCACTGAGAATTTCCATACAGTCATAGCACGCCTGTGTGAGAAGCCTACTTGTATCCTCCGGGATAGATCTCTTTTTTAAAAAAAAAAGACTCGTGATTGATTTTTTAAATTACAAGAGCAATCCATGCTTGCTTTGACCTCAGAACTGAAGGAATTTAAAGGCATCCCATTTTGTTCTCCTATGACCTGTCCTCCCAGAGGTGACTGCTGTTAACTTTTAGTGTATGCCCTTCCAGAATTTTTTCCACGAGAGGCCTGTCTTCCATTTCAGAAGACAGGACACTACAAAGTGCTGATGCTACTGTTTTAGGTCTTAAGAGACAAGCAGGAGTTGAGTGATTGGGCTGATTGAGGTCTGGTGAGATGCAGGGGCCAAACCCAGTTGCTTGTTCCGAGCCAATGACTTTTCCAGCAACCTGTTCCTGTCTTGTGGGCTTCGTTTGCTCATATATATTGTTTTTAATGCAGTTTTAATAGCCCAGACCTACATTTGATTTATCTGCTCATTCAGCAGGTGGTGACAGACTCATGAGCTGCATCTGGGCCTGCTGGACTGTCCTAGGTGAGCAGTTGGTAACTCCCCAGTGGTTTCCTGATGAAGAGCTACTTTTAGTTTCTGAAGACCTTTAAGATTTTCCTAATGATCACAGGGATGAAGTGGTGGTGGGAAGCACAAGGTGAGGTCCAGGCCCAGGACAGTACTTTCTTTTCCCTGCAGGAATTTCCAGGAGTCTTGGGGGAAAAGGTATGCTCTAGCTCTTTCTTTGGCTACCACCCAGGCCAGGCCTTAGGACTGCTGGTTCGGTCAGAACTTGTCAGTTAAAGGTCCTTGTTCTAGAAACTCTGTGGGGGAACGGGGAGTGTTAGATTAATAAGCACTCATGCCTGTGCAGTGCCCAGCACAGAGTGGGCCCTCCTTTCCCCTCCTCTCTATTTCAGTTAACAACTCTGCTTTTTCCATATACTTATTAGCCACCAACAACATACCAACATTATTATTATCCTCGACAACAATCCTATCAGTAATTTAATTATTAATCAATCAGGAAACCAGTCAATTAATTATGTTTATTGTTAATTAAGGATTAGTTCAATTAAGAAATTATCAATTTCTTTAATCTATTTGTAAGTAGTGTTATATTATTAACAGTGGCTATTTATAGAGTACCTACTATATGTTAGGCACTAGGCATATATTGAACAAAAAAATACTCTTGCCCTTGTGAAACTTATAACCAGCGGGATAAGACAGATGTGAATAATAGACAAAATAATCAGTAAATTTTATGATATCTTGAATGTTGACAAATGTTGTGGCAAAAAGAATAGGGAAGTTGGCAGTGTGGACATTGGGCAGGGAGCAGATGTGGCTTTCCATAGGGTTACTCAGGGCAGACCCCATGAGAAGATGAGATTGGAGCAAAGCCTTGAAAGAGGTGAGGGAATTAGGGAAATTTCCAGGGGGAAAGAGACTTTGGCCATAGTCCCCAACAAGGGCTTAAATTTTCAGTGCTTCCCTTCGCTGTGCCAGGCCCAATCCATCATGACATTCTCATAATGTTATGGAACCAAAGTGGTTCATTAGGAAATGACTCTGGGGGGATGGAGCAAAGTTTGGGGGCTCCATGGAAGATGCTGAGTTTTGGCTCTCCCCGAAGAAAGAAATGACCAGTTACTGACAATGATGGAAACTTGCATGGCAGCCCAGCATGGCGGGTGGCTAAGTGCCAAGCATGGCCAGGGAGTAGGACTGGGACAGCATGGCTCTTAGGTCTGGGGTTGCTCACTGATATCACTGCCGGTGGTGGTAGGGGGGAAATCCCAAAACATCTCTCCATTTCCTCCTGCAATTCTGTCCTTTGGGATGATTTCTTTTGGTTTCCTCTTTAAAATTGCACATAGCACTATTAAGAGTAAAACATCAAACTGCATCAAAATCATGTTAGTGCTTGGATCCATTTTTTCCCTTTGCTTAGGAAAGACTGAGGATATAGGGTTCCTGGGGAGGGAAGGGGGGTGATGGGAAAGGATATGGAAAGGGGAGATCTGGGCACTGCAGCAAACCAAGCGGGCATCTCTAAATCTGCCCAGCTCACTTATATCCACTCACTGATGGAGAGCAAGAGCAAAGTCAACCACCAACACTGATGGATTCCTGATAAACAGAAATACACAGCAGTCAGTTTTTGAGAAGTCAAGAAAAGCCTGGCAATTGAGAACTGATGAGGAGAGAGTGGTTGCTTTCTTTTAAATCCCTCACTCAGGGAGGGAAATAGACTCAATTCCAGTCACTTGGCTGATTTAAAAGCTGGATCCCTACTAGTGTCTGCAAGTCGAGATCTTGACTTGGGATTCTCAGTGTCCTGAGGATAGGTGATTTCAGGAGATTGATTAGCCTGTATTGACTGCCCTCTCCCGGGGATGCACAGAACAAACATAACACTCAGTTTGGCCCTCTCGCAGCTCACGATTTCTCTCTAATCCCCCCTTCAAAGATCTCTCTTGGAGGGAGGACCCCTCCTTGCCTGTCATAGTCTTAGCATTACATTGATGTGTTTGATGGCAGTAGCATAGTGCCTTTCAGCGCGGTGTTGCATGTAGTAGATGCTCAGGATTGGTTGCATGACTGAATATGTTGGTGAAATAGATGATTGTAACAATTTATGCTCAGTTGTCTTCAGCAGCTGTCAAAAAGCTTCTACACACAGGTACTTCATTTAATCCTCACAACATCCTGGTGGAGATTTTAATTGGTCTCGATTCAAACTGAAGAACACGCTCAGAAAAGTTGGGTGAACTATCAAAAGTCACATAGCTGACGAGCAGAACTTCGCCCCAGTTCTAGAGTCTTGCTGGGACTCACTAATCTGAGTGAAAGTTGGTCTTTCCATAATAGGCATCATGAATGCAACCTTGTCCTAGAAGTTTGAATAGACTCTATAGTACAGATAATCAATAAAAATATCAGTATCTGTCCTCATAATCTTTTTTTAAAACGTGAATATTTTTTTCTGAATGACTCAGAGATTAGAAAAATAAGAAGGATTTCTAGAAAATTCTAATCCTACAGGAGAATCTCTCACCCTGGATCATCTGTAATCCTTGCCCCCACCCACCCACCAAATTTTGTAGATGTGAGACATGTGATTACAAAATGATTTCAAGTGTACTTCACACAGAAAAAAAAGTAATGAGCATTTGCTTCAGCTATTGGGCATTTTGTGATCTGTGATAACATTCACTGTTCAGGCTTGGCTTAGTACAGAGAATTTTAGTGGGCACGAAAACAGCCCAAGGGACTTGTTCAAAAATCCAGATTCCCTAGTCACACTTGCTATTTTGTTTAGGAGATCTGTATTTAGCAACATTTCAAGGTGGCCCAATAGACACATTTGCAGGGATATTGATTTATGTCCACTCAGAAAACCACACTTCTTACGTGACGTGACTCAAGACTTTAAGGACACCGACGAGGAGTCCAAAAGTCACTACCTTGTTCATTCTCTTTTGAAGGCTGGCTTCAGGACACTTTCAGGGTTTGCTTACATTCCTTACCTTGGCTGATGGCCGAAGTTTCTTACCACCCACTTGCCATGTGTGTGGGTTTTTTATTTGGTTGGAACCATAGGGCCAGGGAGAGGAGTGGATCTCTTCTTAAAATGCTTCCTACTATTTATAGTGGTCAAAAGCGCTATCTGTGTCTGAAGGTGACTGACCCAAATGTCTCCCTGATGACTCAAAATGGTGCAAGGAGTCGTTACCTATTGCCCAAATTCTGCACCTGCTTCTCTTCTTTCCTTGTTAAATATTTGCTGTCTGTCTGAATTGGAAAAGGATATTTCACACCAAAAGCAAATGGAGATGGTTTTGGCTGATGCCTCTTTGTACTTTTTGAGGTTTCATTTTCTTGAGAAATGCTCAGTGGGTAGAAGTGCTGTCTATGCTTCCTCCTAATGGGCTATTCATAAAAGTGCCCCTCAGGTCAATCGGCTTGTTTTGTCTGTTTCATGGCTTTATGGAGACTCTGTTTGCTCACCTGTAGCAGATGTACTGGGATTCCAGATGTTTTTAAGAGTCTTTCTATGTGGGCCTCTATAATGTTATACAGCAGCAATAACTCCTTTAAAGTCTTGTGACTTGGTAAGAAATTCTGATTGCTTATTGTTTGAAAAGTATTTGTGTTTCCTAATTAAGCATTTCATTAATAGCCACCAAGGCCTTTTGGTCTATACATTGACTCTTGTTTTTTTAAGATTTTATTTATTTGTTCATGAGAGACACAGAGAAAGAGGCAGAGACATAGGCAGAGGGAGAAGAGGGCTCCATGGGGGAAGCCTGATGCGGGACTCGATCCCAGGACCCTGGGATCACAACCTGAGCCGAAGGCAGATGCTCAACCACTGAGCCACCCGGGTGCCCCTATACATTGACTCTATTAAGTTGATTTTTTTTCTAACTAGTTCGATATGATTTTATGTCTATGCCTTGGTGCTTTATGGATTTTATTAAATTGAGGCCCACACATGAGGCACTTAGTAATTTTTAGTAGATGATGATAGTAAAAACATATCCACAGAAACTTATCTCATCAGAAGTATGCTTATATACGTTTTTTAACTGAGGTATAATGACATAATATTATAGTAATTTCAAGTGTAAAATGTAATGATCTGATATTTGTGTATATTGCAAAATGATGATAAATCCAGTTAGTATCCATCACCATACAGTTATAAATTTTTTTATAATGAGAACATTTAGGATCCACTTTCTTAATGACTTTCAAGTATATAATATAGTATTATAAACCATAGTATCCATAAAATATGCTTATATTTAAAAGAACCTTGGGGAAAAGGAAAATCTAGTAGGTATAGAAGTATAGGAATTAATCTTTAAAAAACATCAAAAAAATTTCTATCAAATACAAAAGCAGACAAATAATATATTAACCTTCCATGGATCCATCACTAAGATTCAGCAATGATCAGTTTATGACCAATTTTACTTTTTTACAGCTTCTCTCATTACCCCTACTCTTGATTATTTCGAAACAAATCCTGGGCATATTGGTCATGTAACTTCATATATAAATATTTCAGGAGTATTTCTAAAAGACAAAGACATAATGCAATACACAATGGTATACAATCATCACACAAAACTGACACAAAATCCTTCTTCACATTAGATGTTCAGTTTTGTTTGTTTATTTGTTTAAAGATTTTATTTATTTGAGAGAGAGTATGAGGGGTGGGGCAGAGCAGAGGGAGAAGCGGACTCCCTGCTGAGCAGAGAGCCTGACACTTGGGTTGGATCCCAGGACCCGGAGATCATGATCTGAGGCAAAGGCAGATGCTTAACAAACTGAGCCATGCAGGCCTTCCCCAGATGTTCAGTTTTTATTCCTGTTTCTATAATTGTTATAGGAATTTTCTTTTGCTCACGTGCTCTCTCTTGCTCTCCTTCTCCTCCTCCTCCTCCTCCTCCTCCTCTTCTTCTTCTTCTTCTTCTTCTTCTTCTTCTTCTTCTTCTTCTTCTTCTTCTTCTTCTTCTTCTTCGGTATGAAGTAGCATTCAAGTTCATACACTGAGATTAGTTAAATATATTTTACATTTCTTTTAATCAATAGAGACTCTCCTCTATTTCTTTTTGCTTTTCTTGTGATTTTTTTTTGCTTTTTTTTTTTTTTGAAGAAATTGTGTAGTTTACCTCAGAGTTCCCACAATATGGATTTTGCTGATTCCATCACTATGATTATGCTAGATAAAGTAAAATTCATCATGCGTTCACACTGATACTCCCAAATGAAATTCAATACTGAGGGCTTTTACTTAATCTCCTGTACATTCCTGTCTTCTTTCTCCCACTCTCCAAAATCCAAGTTCTTAACAATAGCAACATAATGACTCATTTGTTTATCTTGTACTGCTCACAAGACAATCTGAGAATAACGACACTGGCACTACTACCAATACCACGATTATTGAAGCTAATTTGCGGTAATTTTGTTTTGTAATTATTTTTGGTCTCTAGGTATGTACAGATAAATTGAGTAGTGTGCTGGTAAATGTTTAACAACCAGTATTACAAGAACAAAGAAGTAAGAAAACTAAAATAGGCAGAAGACTGATTTGTAGCATTTACTGATTTCCATGGTATAAATACCCTTGAGTGGCTTCATCCAAGCTATGGACTGTGTCACTGAATGAAGAGCTGGGAAGAGACTACACAGCTCTGGAGAGCTCTTGCTGCCTGGCTCCAGTTCACACTCAGGGAATTCTGCTTTGACATCACTCAAAAGGGTTTCTACTGTGTGGTTGTGCCAACAATTAGGCACATGGGTTCATTTGTCCATTTCACTTTAAAGTTTTAGGGATTACTTTTTAAGCTTAAATTTTGTTTTATAATTATGGGAAATACTTTCATAGTCTCAAAGTCAAGTCTAAAAATATTCAAAAAAGTCTAGCCTACCATCACCCAGGTACTCCCTCCTCCACAGATAACCATTTATCTAAAAATATTATAATATCCATCCATTGCTCTTTAATTTTATTATATTTTAATTTTATTTTATATTTATTATATTTTAGAGGATATATTTTATTTATTTATTTTATTCTATTTTAGTGTGCACTTTTATCTAAGCATACTTTTCTATGTTTTGCTTTTTTCATGTAGCGATATATCCTGGAGCTCATTTAATAGTACTATATAAAGATATGCCTCATTCCTCTGTCAGCTGGGACTCATCTCATTTTCTGGTTAGAAAACTAACTGGTTTACTTAACCAGTCTTCCATTGATGAACAGTTGAATTGCTTCCAATAATTTTAAATAGTTTTTTTTCAATGTTGACTAGATATTACACTCAATAGTTTAAAAATCAGATGATACAAAAGAAAATACAGTAAAAATACACTTCTCACTTCTTTTCCCCAGACAGCTAGTTCCCATCTCCAGAGGAAACCTGGTGTTTTGTGTGTGTTTAACATAGACACTACTGTTTATGCTTGCAAGCTGAGGACTACTATTATCAATTTTATTTAGTAAAGGGGATAGATAAGGAGAGAACTCAAATATTTCAATTAATTTCAGTCAATGACATGTCACTGGATATGGGACTGAAGTGTTAGGCTTTTCTATTACATGTTTACGCATTCCATTTTCCGATTTCCACATCAGAATAACAATTACAAAGATATTGTTAGTTAAATTACCTTTGTCTGGAGTGAAATCATAGAGTAGTGATCTAGAGAGGCGCAATCACTCTCATTGTCATCATCAAATGATGAATTTTATCTAATAATGTTTAAATATGAACTAAGATGGTGGCGTGCTGAGAGTAAGATAAAGCAAATTAAACAAGAAACCACTTTGGAAAGTATATGAAATTGATTTAGGCATATCCTTGAAAATATACAAAAGACACTGCTCTAACTGAAGCAGTGTAACAAAAGCCTAGTACTAAAAAGAAAACAGTCCCAGACACATCACAATTAGCAATTGCCAGTGTCACTCACACATCACACACAGTGGTGGAAGTTTATGGGCATCTTACAGGGAGAAAGTGAATGTGAAAGCTTTCTGTCTATGGAAGTCAGCCTCTCAAATGTTGTATGGTTCATGCCTCCCAGTATTCTGACTCCAGTGGGGTCTCTTCTCACATCGAATCAGGGCTGACTCCATGTGACCAACAGAATATGGTGGGAGAATGTGTGTGACGTCCAAGGCTGAGTCATAAAAGGCATTGCACCTTTGCTTTGCCCTCTTAGATTTCTTACCCTGGGGGAAGCCAGCAATCAGCCTGTGAGGACACTCAAGTAGCTCTGCAGAATGATCTACAAGAGGAGGACCTGAGGCCCCCAACCAATAGCCAGCATCAATTTACCAGCCATGTGAGTGAACCACCCTAGAAGTGGATCTTCCAGCCTTAGTCGGATGATTGTAGATGACCATAGTCTGGCTGTATCTAACTGCAATCTCAAGAGTGACCCGAGCCAGAACTACTCAGATGTGCCACTCTTGATACCAGAGCCACGGAGAAATAACCAGTTGTTGTTTTATGTCACATTCATGTTTTTTTGCTCAGCACTAGATAATTAATATGTTGTTTGAGTCATTGATTAGTAGATAATTTTCACAATAACTTTGTGAGATAGGCATTTTCTAAAAAAATACTTGTTCTTTTCTGATCATAACAATTGAAAAATTGGAAAGTACAATAGAGTTGTGAGAAAAAAATCCAGAAAGCACTTTCAACCTACTATGAGATAGGTCATGCTAATTTCTACTATTGGAGTTTAAAAACTCAAGATACAGAGAGGGAAGAAACTTCTCCATGGTAGACAGCTACTGAATGGTATATGCAGTGTTTGAATACAAATCGGTTTAATTCAACTGTATGTTCTCTGTATTCTGCTATCTTAAAAAATGGAATTCAATATTAATGCCTTTTAAATGAAATGAAAACTCTTTGTGTAGTAAAAATATCCCTAAGCCTTGGCTTTGTATTCATCCATACATTCAGCAAATAGCTCCTGAGCACTTACTATGTATTGGGCTCTGTGCTAGGTGCTGGGGCAACAGGTAAACCAGAAATTTACCTCTGGTTCCTGCTCTCACCAAGATTATGGGATAGTAGAAGGCATTGACATTAAAAAGATAAACACATGACAAATACGGTAGATTCAAATTGCTGTTAGGTGTCAAGAAAAACTACATGCATTGAGAAAAAAAATGCCATAATTTATTTATTTTTATTTTTTAAAATTCCATGATTTAGAATCAAATTTAGATTGAAGGGTCAAGAAAAGCTGAATATTTTCATTGACACCAGTTAGAAGGAGGAGTTAGAAGGTGAAAAACAAGGATTACACCACTCCAAGCAAAGGGAATAGCATGTGTGAGGACGTTGAAGTGAGAAATTCATTGGCATATTTATGGAAACAAAGGAATGATCTCAGGAGAGTAATACATGTGAGGAAGAAAGGTGTGAGGTTAAGCTGGGGAAAGGGTGTGGGCCAGATCTCAAGTAGGACGTATCATAGGACATACTACAGGGTGTTAGGGTCAAAGTGAAAGCTCCGAGGAGCTTGTCATTTCTCATTGGCATTGGAAGACCATTCTAGCTGCTGGGCAAGGATAGACAGAGAAGGGAAGAGTAGAAGTGGGGGGACTAGCAAGGAGGTCTTGCAGCTCTCCAGCTGCTAGGGTGACAAGGCATCATGAACTACGGTGATCCGCGTGGTTTGAGATTCTAGGTGGATTGGAGACTTGGTAATGGATTCAACATGAAGGTGAAGGAATGCTTACTGAAAGGAATCATAGAGACATTTATGAACCTGGGAAATATTAGAGGAAGGACAGATTTAGCTAGGGTATGGAGAATTCAGTTTTATATATTATGGTCCTCAATTCCATAGTGTTTGAGCAAGACAAAAGAATGTGGCTGGTGCTTGGGAAAGGATTTGTTCTAGTTTTTACAGCAACCAGCTGCTCACAGATACCATCTATCAGCTGCCATCTAGGTATCTTGTCCTGTCTTCCTTCCACTAATGATCTCATGTGTGCGGAAGCAAACTACAGATAAAGAAGGGTGTTGCTGGTTAGCACAGCCCTGGCTGGACAACCCTCCAGGATTAGATGAGTTGCTGCTAACCACATTGGAATAATCACCTGAAGGTTTCCTTTGAAGGAAACACTCCCACACTTTTCCTTTTTGATCGCTGCCAAGGGAGTAGATTTTGTTCTTCAAAGATCATGTGTTTGTGATAAAATTCTTTACTGTTTACTCCTCTTTGGGGTTCTGGCTCTGGGTGTTTTCCAAATAAAACACCCTCAGTTAACTAGCAGAACGCAGAGCTGTTTCATAACAGCGCCTCCACATTTTAGGTAGATAAATGACATTAATTTATTTGGCTATTTTAATATTGCTTGTTCCCAAGAGATACAGATAAACAGATTTCACTTTTCAGAAGTTAGGAGGCTAATTCAACTTTTTTCTATCTATCAGATGTTCTCGAAGGCAGTAAGGTAGAAATCTACTTCTCCAAATAACATCTTGGGGTAAAAATAGACCCTACGTATTGAAATAGAGAAAATATAATATTTAAATAAAGTTTTTTACCCCACAAAATAAAAATAGAGCTCTCATGTAATTCTTTAGGTAATTTGACTGAAAATGGCTTTCAGAGTGGCATTATCTTCTGAACAACAGAAGAAACTCTTTTTTTCCTTGAGAATTTTTCTACTTGGTCTCCTTGCCAGTGGGATTTCTCTCAAATCATACGTGTTTCCACTGATGTGGTCAGCAGCCTCAAAAATCTAAGCTCATTAGTTGAGGCTTTGCAGCACAGTGGGAAGAGCACCAGCCTGGGCATGTGGTGTCTCCCTGGGAGGGAGCTTCCTACCTCTGAGTCAACCACCCAGAGCCCATTTCTTTGTGGAGAAGTCAAACCCTATGGGTGAGATTTGCTTTGGTGGGTTTGTGTGAGGATTAATGAGCTGGGTACGTGTGCTGAAACCAGGAAGGTAAGATATTGTTGTGATTCTTCCTTCTGAGAGAAGTTTTCCTTCAGTAGCTCCTCTTCTCTCCCCCCATCTCTGCCTGGCAAAGACCATCTTCCTGGAAGATGGAATAGGCTCCCTGTCTCCAGCCTTGTCTTCCTCCTCAGGTCCCTCCTCTGTCACCCTCTCATTGCAGTCTTTCCCAAATGTGAATCTCATGAGGCTGTGGCACTATTTTTTTTTAATTTATTTATTTATGAGAGACACAGAGAGGAGAAGCAGGCTCCCTGCGAGGAGCCCCATGGGGAACTCAATCCTAGGACCCCGGGATCACAACCTGAGGCAAAGGCAGACCCTCAACCACTGAGCCACCCAGGTGCCCCAAGGCTGTGGCACTACTTAAGTTCAGTACCACTCTGTCTCTTTGAGAAAGCCCAGGGCCTATGAAATGGCTTTCAGGGCCCCCTCTTCCATTCTGTTGTCACCGCTCTAGCTATATTGACCCTCCTTCCATCCCTCCGTCCCCCACACCTGCTTGTGTTTCCCCGAGCCTTTGCATAAGCCGTTCTCTCTTCTTGGAACACCCTGTACCCTAGGCCAGCCTGATGAGTTAGTCCTACCTACCCTCCCTGCCCTAGTTAAGCCTTATCCATGCTTCTCTGGCTTTCTCTCACCTCATTTACCTCTCTGTTTCCTGGTGTTTGGGGCCCTATCCCCTCTGTAGACCCTTTCACACTGTTTCATCCATTACTGGTGAACCCAAGTGTCCAGGCTACGGCAGTCTGAGGAAACATGTAACCCCCTTCAGCACAGTGCCCCATCCAAAGGCTCTTCTCCTTCCTCTGTTCACACAGAACCCCCTTGCAAGGCTTCTCTGCTTAAGGAATTTCTGGGAATTCCAGGGGAGGTCCTAGGGAGGTCTGCGAGCCCTTGCTGCCTTTTGCTATTGTGGCCAGTGAGGCAGCAGGTGACTGATGCCCTCTCCCCCTGAAGATTTAGGTCAAAACATCCTAGGGGTTTAGCCATCATGCCCACTGGGGAGGGATGTGGGAAGCCTGAGGTGAGCACCCAACAGCTGAGATACGGGAACCTGCCCGGTCTTCCTTGGTGACTGAGTCAGTAGAATGTTCTTTTCCTTGATGAGATGTTTCCTGGGGGCTTCCTGATTGTTTCCTCAGAGAGCAGGAGGCCATGACGATTATGCTGTCCGTTCATGTTTGTCTCTCCAGACGCACAGGATCATGGAGCTGGTTCAGGGCACCGACTAGGCCAGAGCTCCTGATGGTTCCCACAGAAGGGTGATATGAAATGGTTAATAAGAATATAGGAATCCTGGCTTGTCTGAAATTTATATTACTGGGAGCAGGGGGAGGTGTGGAGTCTGTTGAGTGTCATGTTTACATTAATGCTTGTTTTTACATCCCAGGGACTGTGAGAACCGGCATCCTAGAATTTCCAGAAGTCAGAGTCTAGACTAGAGATAAGATGCTCTAGTCTCCCCGGTCAGCCTTCTTCGCTTCTATCCTCACCAGGGGAGGAACTCATTTTACAGCTTTCAGGTCCCCGGAGACATTATTCTACTGGATGGAAATGACAAATTCCTTAGATGAAAGAAAAAAAAAAAAGATGAATATTTCAGATGAAGAAAAAGGGATGTGTCAGAAAATTTCTGGCATACAGGGGGAAGAAATCCCAATATGTTTTTGTTAACAAAAATTTTGATAGCCAAAAGTTATGTTAACAACATGAGTGATGTGATTTTCTTGGGAAAGAGGCAACCTGAGAGTATTTTAGATTCCTTGGATATGTAATTATATTTCTAGAAGGTGCCATATCCAGCGGAGTGATAGATTAAAAATTATAATCAGTGTTCTTAAGCATATAATTAGCATATTGAACATTGACAGTTCAGACCCTAATTAAGTACATAGCGTGCTAACAGGAGGGAGTTCTGATTTTTCTGGTCGCTTGGGAGCCTTATTCCCCAATGAAGGAAAATTTTAACTAATCATGTAATGTTTCTCTTCCATATCTCTTGGCGCAAGAAATCAAAACTACCCTTTGTTGCTCTTAGATCTGGGTGGGGGAGCGAGTGTAGGGAGTGTCGGAGGGAATTTCGTTGCTGTGTCATAAAGGTAAATGGAGTATGTTCATCGTCACAGTTTCCTTCTATATCTGAAGCGATTTCACATGTGACTCTTTGGAATGTTATGCATAGCCTTTAAAATATTTATGCTCTTATAGCAGTGAAAGCAGAATTTTTTTTTTAAAAAACACTATGATCTATTTAGAAGTAATTTTGCCTGATAGCCAAGGGTAATCTCATCACTGAGCAATGCTTCTATTTATATATGTCTGTCTCTCAGAGCCTGTCTGTATCTTGAAGAAATCCCCAATGCAAGAGGCAGGATATAAAATTGAATACCACCATGTAATATCCCCAAAGGGACTTGCTTAGTGTTTTCTTATCCAGTTACCCATGGCTACAGGGAAAGATTTTTCAAAATTCAATACAAATTGTGTTAGCTTGTTTTTCTTCTTGACACCCTTAGGTCTTCTTTGATCACAGATTTTAGAGGAAAGGAAAAAAAAATTCCTTTAGATCTTTCAGTGTCAGGGGGCACCCACATAGTTACTCCTTTGCCCCTACACAGAGCTGTTAATTGTGTGGAAGGACAAAGTTATCTTAGAGTTAGCATTCTGGAACCTCAATAAAAGCTGTTTGGTCTGCTCAATGTCAGTGGGTCTTGGGCACCGGCTAAGGGGAATTAGTTATTGAAGGACTTTATTAGGAAGTAGCTTTTTTTTCTAAAAGGCAATTCCTTTTGTCAAGCCCCAATTTATCAACAAGTGTTTAATTGTTGAGAAACTACTATGTCTTGTGTACTTTCATCTGTTTTGTAGAACAACATTGGCCTTCATTGGGTTTGTAAACTGTAGTCACTCCCTGAAAAGTCAGAGACTCGAATTTGAAGGGAAGGGTAGAAATTGGCACCTTCATGGTTCATAGGGGTTTTGGAATTCCCCAAATCTCACTGCGGACATTAGAATGCAGTTAATGTAAGAGAATATGTGCTCTAATTCATTTTAATTTCCCTGAAGTAATTTTATAATGAAAGGGGTCAGTATCCATGCAATTTAGAAGGAAGGCCAAAAAGTGAGGCGTGTTCATGTTTGTCCCACTTAGAGAAGAGCCTCCTTGTGTCCAGCATACCTCGAGAGGTTAGCCACTGGGTGAGGCAGACATAATCAGCTCCACTGCTGCAGTTTGAGGGAAATTTGTCATGGAACCATCCAATTCCCTTGGCTGTGATTCTATGTTCACCACACAACCTTGTGAATGCATAATTTGTTTCTTTAGGGGCAGGAGGGCCATGGTGTATCAGGATCTACCAACATGAGAGACCCCTCTCCTGCCTGTCCTAGAACACAACTTTGATTCTTTAAATTTCCATAAGGTGAAAGTGTCAGGCCATAAGGAGACAGAAATCAATCGATGGGATACATAAACTTTTAAACCCCCTTTCAAATGCAGTGCGCAAACTAATAATGCGCAGTGTGCTCAACCCTTTATCCAAAGATTGTCCCAGTGTCCTAAGCATCTGAAGCCCTGAAGTAGCATGGCTCCACTTGTGTTTTCAGGTAAACAACAGAGGGGATGCCCTAGAGCCAAAAGCCACACCTTTGCAGGGAATTTCTGAGCTAGAGCTCTAGGAAATGGAGGAAGAGTCTTGACTCTTTTAGACCTTTCTCTGCAGAAGCAACTGCACCTGTCCATTCACTAGGCCCACTAGTCGCCACCCGTTGCAAGGCTACAATCAGCCTCATGCAGAGTCCATTAGAATTAGAACCAAATAGAAATATTCTAGGGATCAGGATTTTTATTTTTATTTTTATTATTATTTTTTTTTTTTCGGGATCAGGATTTTTAAACAAAGGAAATGCAGGCAGGAATTTGTGTGTTATTTGTCTTCCTTCTGGCCAAACATGTTGCTATCTTATAGGAAAAGACAGTGTAGCTGTAGAGCTACTTGACTTAAGAATGGTGGCTGTAATATTAATGCTCCTTGGTCCCAGAAGAAAGAACAATTTTTATTAGCTGGTGTGAAGGAAGAATCCTTTTAGGTCTTCATGGGGAGGATCCTCCACATATGTAAAAAAAGAAAAAAAAAAAAGACATGAGAATCTTAGCCTCTGGGAGAATGCATTCCTCTTGGATGTTGAGTATATTGTTTCTAGGGTTTGTAAAATAATCTCTGATGGTTTGGTTAGTGTGACTTGATATTTTAGGATCTGTTCTACCATGGGTGAACTGTGACCCAATCAAAACCAAGATCTTTAAACAGCAAAGCTGGGGACCAAGCAAACCAAAGATCTATTGAAAACGTCACCAAAGTAGAGATGTCGCATGAAGCCCAGGCTGGGTAGCCAGCTGGTAACATATACAACCATCCTCCATTTTTTCCCTGTCACATTCATTCCTCTCTCTCCTTTCCTCTCCTGTCCTCTCCTGTCCTCTCCACTCCTCATATTATTAACTACAACAAAATATGGGAGGAGATATAAAATGGAAACATTAAGTAAGAACAACACAAACCAAATATAATTGCTGATCGGCTTACTGTACCACTTGAAGCTGCTTGTCATCTCTACTAGTAGTTCCACCCAAGTTTCCCTCACATCAGAGAATGTGGCTAGACAGCTTAAATCAGTCAAAAAATTGATTTGAAATTATATTTCATGTTGAAAAAATCAAGCAAATTTTGAATTTCACGGTATAATATGCTTATTTTCATCTAAAAAGTATGTCCTTTCCTAATGTCTATAGGAACATTTATGTTTCAGAGAAAATGAACCCAATTCTTTTGTGTCTTTCTATAACCTCTAGCCAACCAGTGGGTAGACATATATTAATTTGTGAATTAAGAGCTTCCACTGTGAAATCTAAGCTCTGTTGCCTGGCATACAAAGCCCAGAGTCATCTCTTGCTTACTGCTCTAATCTCTTTTCCTTTTTTGGTGCCCTATCCTCCAGACTCACTGGGGTGTTTGGCAAAGTTCCTAATACACCGTGGGCTTTTATACATGTTATTGCCTTTCAACCATACCTGGGATTACGCTAATAAGGTGATTTGGTGGGTCCTATATAGCCTCAGGATGTGGCTGGTTGCCAGAGGAACAAACCACTTGCTTAGAATGGAACTTTCAGCCCATCCTCTGACCTGGTGGGGAAAGGTGGGGAGGAGAGCCTGGAGATTGAGCTAATCACCAATCACCAGTGATTTAATCAATCCTATTTACATAAGGAAACCCCTATAAGAATCTGAAACAAGAGGTGCCTGGAATATATTTTTATCCAACCTGCCTTACCTCTGTCTGTCCACCTGAGGAGCTCCTACTCATCCTTCAATACCCAGCAACTTTGTCTTTCTCTTCTCAGAAGTCTTCCTTGATTTTCCAAAGCAAAGTGTATCACATTGTCTTTTGGGAAAATATAAACTGGGCATTTTAAAGCACTTCAGTTTTCTGAGGATAACTTTTTCCTTTGATAACCAAATTCATTGGATTGATCGCCAATCCATATATAACACAAAGTTCAATGTCCCTCCCAACATTTCCAAAAATTCTTGGGGAGGCTTGCAACTTCCTGCTTTCTGGATTCTCAGTTATCCAGCTTGCTTCCCTGCTTTTCCCTAAGCATGGACTAGCTCCTTCTGTATTCTCCCAAAGCACCAGTAACAACAGCAACAAAAGGTGTGCAAAAGGCATTTACTGAAGTTTTCAGAAAAACAGAGAGGGAAGCACTAAACAGTTTATAATAGTTACCAACCTAAGATTAAATGGTTTTAGAATCTTGGCCAATGGCACACGGGGCAGCCACTCACAGAGGCAATCCCTATCTCCAGGTGTCACCTGCTGCTGTGGTACTGGCACCTGTTTTCTTTTTCCTGGGCCTTTTCTCTGAGTCTCCAGGGCTCCACGACCTCCTCCCTCCCAAGATTCCAGAGGACAGTCCCAGAATCCTGCTACTGTATATCATGGAGCAATTTACTGCATTCTGTGTGCTATCTCTTTTTCATTTATGTTGGTTTAGAGGGATTTCTGCTCTCACAACTAGAAACTTCTAGATAAAAGAGAACTATTTTCTTTCTAAGAGCAATCTCTATCACTCTAGAGTAATAGGCTCAAGCAATGGTCAGCTGTACGGGGTGGATGTGCCACCCAAATCATGCCACAGGAATGGCCCACTTGCCCCCCTCAGCTGCTGTGAGTGGCAGAGAGCTCTTGGCTGTCAATCCTTTCTGGGATTGCCTCAGTCGAAGGGTCATGTCCTCTTCCTGGAGTAGCCTCCACCCAATGACTGGCTGAAGTGACCCACCCCCTTCAATTCTGACAACTCTGAGGGGCCATCCCAGCTTCAGAGCTTGCCACAGATGGGTTGAGATTGTACCGCGTTCAACTTCTTCTGCTCCATCCTGCTTCTTTTGCCTCCCTCCCCTGGGGCTGGTCCCAAAACACTGCTTCCTTTGCCCCCTCCCTGGGGGCTGGTCCTAAAACAATCTACCCTTGAAGACCCGCTGCATGTTGGTCTCCATGTCAGAGTCTTCCCCCAGGAAGATAACTCTGCTTCATGAGTTATCCATCCTATTTAAGCTTGAGGTTTAGTTGGTTGGTTGGTTTATAAAATGGGAACCCTGTTAACACCCACTGTGTAGAACTGGGATGTGTTTTAAAATAGATGAAGTACAGTAAGAGCTAAGAAGAATACCAGGCACATTAATATATAGTAAGTCCTCAATCCTCGCCATCATTATTACTGTGGTGGTGTTTCTTCTGTACCTAGTGCCCAAACACACCATAGCACTGATGACATTAAAATTGCTTATTTATATTCTGCAGTGTTTAGTGAGGAAGAACTTCATTTCTTCCTCCTCCACTTCCACCTTATTCCCCCTTTCCTTGTCCTTCTTCCTCATCTTCAAAAGGAGCTATTGATAACTGGGGTGTGAAGTTTTCTGAGGCAGGGGTAGATAGATTTGTTGTGCCTTGGGTCTCCCCTAGAGAGAAAAGGGATCAAGACTCCACATCTTCCTCCCACAATTCAAAATTAGTCATACCTGTCAGTTTTTGACTAAGGGAACTTGACAGTGACAGATGCCCAAGATAAAGATCACCATAGGCCAGTCATTATCATAAACAAACAAACAAATCCCTCCCACATTTCCAAACTCACCCTGGCTGGTGGTGCTGGTGGTGCTGTTTATGGTGATAATGTCCCAGATGAGAACTTCTGCAGCAATATGGACTTGAACCTTTTTTTTCATCCTTCAAGACAACTAGTTATACCTTTCATTTATGAAGACTAAGACAATTAGTTTATGAGCCTGATTCCATAATGTCTGCTAATCCAATTCAGTTGTGTATATGAGACTTTGGTGTATTTTCACCTGATAATGTTCCTGACACCAAATATGTGTTGTTTTTTCCTAACACCAACCCATTCTCCAACTGTCCAGAAACCAACTGGGTATCATAAAATTCAATTAAATTCTGACCCTAACTGCCTCTGGTTAGCACAGGTGAAGGCCTCATTCCCACAAGACTGCCTCTATTTTGATGGCTAATCACAAGTCCCCAATTCCCATACTGGTGAGTGGGAATTGGTGAGTGCTTCCTCAGCATCTTTTTTTTTTTTTTTTTTTTTTTTTGCAGGTAACAAATTTAATCATCTGTACACCGCCGCATCCTAGACTGCCAGTGACATAATGTCAAGTGCTTATCTCTCCTTATTTTTTACATCTTCCTCAGCATCTTGATAAATTCACCAATCTGAAAGCTCTTTGAACTTCACTGTTTAGAGTTTTTGTGGAGGTCCCATTATGTAGGACTGATGAAATCACTGACCACTGGAGACCAAATCAATCCTCTAGCTCCTCTCCCTTCCAAGAGTCAGAGGGTGGGCTGGAAGTTTCAACCTTCTAATCACATGCTTGTTTTGTATGCAAATTAGCTCCATCCTAACACTACCTATAGGGGCCCTGCAAAGTGATCTCATTAACACAAACTTATGTGTGGTTGAAAGGGGCTTTTTTTTCTTTGTATATTTTTTTTATTGGAGTTTGATTTACCAACACATATCACCCAGTGCTCATCCCATCAAGTTCCTCCCTCAGTGCCTGTCACCCAGTCACCCTAACCCCTCGCCCACCTCCCCTTCCACTACCCCTTGTTCATTTCCCAGAGTTAGGAGTCTCTCGTGTTCTGTCTCCCTCACTGATATTTCCCACTCATTTTCTCTCCTTTCCCCTTTAATCCCTTTCACTATTTCTTATATTCTCCGAATTAATAAACCATATAATGTTTGTCCTTCTCTGATTGACTTACTTCACTCAGCATAATACCCTCCTGTTCCATCCATGTCAAAGCAAATGGTGAGTATTTGTTGTTTCTAATGGCTGAGGAATATTCCAGTGTATACAGAGACCACATCTTCTTTATCCATCATCTTTCGATGGACACTGAGGCTCCTTCCACAGTTTGGCTATCGTGGACATCGCTGCTATAAACATCGGGGTGCAGCTGTCTCGGTTTTTCACAGCATCTATATCTTTGGAGTAAATCCCCGGTAGTGAAATTGCTGGGTCGTAGGGCAGGTCTATTTTTAACTCTTTGAGGAACCTCCACACAGTTCTCCAGAGTGGCTGCACCAGTTCACATTCCCACCAACAGTACAGAGCATTCCCCTTTCTCCACATCCTCTCCAACATTTGTGGTTTCCTGTCTTGTTAATTTTCCCCATTGTCACTGGTGTGAGGTGGGATCTCATTGTGGTTTTGATTTGTATTTCCCTGATGGCAAGTGATGCAGAGCATTTTCTCATGTGCTTGTTGGCCATGTCTGTGTCTTCCTCTATGAAATTTCTGTTCATGTCTTTTGCCCATTTCAGGATTGGATTGTTTGTTTCTTTGCTGTTGAGTTTAATAAGTTCTTTATAGATCTTGGATACTAGCCTTTTATCTGATGAGTCATTTGCAAATATCTTCTCCCATTCTGTAGGGTGTCTTTTAGTTTTGTTGACTGTTTCTATGCTGTGCAGAAGTTTTTGATCTTGGTTAAGTCCCAATAATTCATTTTTGCTTTTGTTTCTCTCGCCTTCATGGATGTATCTTGCAAGAAGTTGCTGTGGCCAAGTTCAAAAAGGCTGTTGCTTTTGTTCTCATCTAGGATTTTGATGGATTCTTGTCTCACATTTAGATCTTTCATTCATTTTGAGTTTATCTTTGTGTCTGGTGTAAGAGAGTGGTCTAGTTTCATTCTTCTGCACGTGGATGTCCAATTTTCCCAACACCATTTATTGAAGAGACTGTCCTTTTTCCAGTGGATAGCCTTTCCTGCTTTGTCGAATATTAGTTGACCATAGAGTTGAGGACCTATTTCTGGATTCTGTATTCTGTTCCATTGATCTATGTGTCTGTTTTTGTGCCAGTACCACACGGTCTTGATGATCACAGCATTGTAGTTCAACTCGAAACCCGGAATTGTGATGCCCCCAGCTATGGTTTTCTTTTTCAATATTCCCCTGGCTATTCAGGGTCTTTTCTGATTCCACACAAATCTTAAGATGATTTGTTCCAACTCCCTGAAGAGAGTCCATGGTGTTTTGATAGGGATTGCATTGAACATGTAAATTTTCCTGGGTAGCATTGACATTTTCTTCCAATCCGTGAGCATGGAATATTTTTCCATCTCTTTGGGTCTTCCTCAATTTCTTTCAGAAGTGTTCTATAGTTTTTAGAGTATAGATCCTTTACTTCTTTGGTTAGGTTTATTCCTAGGTATCTTATCCTTTTGGGTGCAATTGTAAATGGGATTGACTCCTTAATTTCTCTTTCTTCAGTCTCATTGTTAGTGTATAGAAATGCCACTGATTTCTGGGCATTGATTTTGTATCCTGCCATGCTGCCGAATTGCTGTATGGGTTCTAGCAATCTTGGGGTGCAGGCTTTTGGGTTTTATATGTACAGTATCATGTCAGCTGTGAAGAGGGAGAGTTTGACTTCTTCTTTGCCAATTTGAATGCCTTTTATTTCTTTTTGTTGTCTGATTGCTGAGGCTAGGACTTCTAGTACTGTGATGAATAGCAGTGGTGAGAATGGACATCCCTATCGTGTTCCTGATCTTAGGGGAAATGCTCTTAGTGTTTCCCCATTGAGAATGATATTTGCTGTGGGCTTTTCATAGATGGATTTTAAGATGCTGAGGAATGTTCCCTCTATCCCTACACTCTGAAGAGTTTTGATCAGGAACGGATGCTGTATTTTGTCAAATGCGTTCTCTGCATTTATTGAGAGGATCATATGGTTCTTGTGTTTTCTCTTGTTGATATGATCTATCATGTTGATTGTTTTATGAGTGTTGAACCAGCCTTGCATCCCGGGGATAAATCCCACTTGGTCATGGTGAATAATCTTCTTAATGTACTGTTGGATCCTATTGGCTAGTATTTTGTTGAGAATTTTTGCATCTGTGTTCATCAGGGATATTTGTCTAGAATTCTCCTTTTTGGTGGGGTCTTTGTCTGGTTTTAGAATTAAGGTGATGCTGGCCTCATAGAACGAGTTTGGAAGTACTCCATCTCTTTCTATCTTTTGGAACAGCTTTAGTAGAATAGGTATGGTTTCTTCTTTAAACATTTGATAGAATTCCCCTGGGAAGCCATCTGGCCCTGGACTTTTGTGTCTTGGGAGGTTTTTGATTTCCTCCCTGGTTATTGGCCTGTTCGGGTTTTCTATTTCTTCCTGTTCCAGTTTTGGTAACTTGTGGTTTTCCAGAAATGCGTCCATTTCTTCTGGATTGCCTGATTTATTGGCATGTAGCTGCTTATTATACGTTTTTAGAATCATTTGTATTTCCTTGGTATTGGTTGTGATCTCTCCTTTTTCATTCATGATTTTATTAATTTGAGTCTTTTCTCTTTTCTTTTTAATAAGGCTGGCTAATGGTTTATCTATCTTATTAATTCTTTCAAAGAACCAACTCCTGGTTTTGTTGATCTGTTCCACAGTTCTTCCGGTCTCTATTTCATTGAGTTCTTCTCGAATCTTTATTAACTCTCTTCTTCTACTTGGTGTAGGTTTTATTTGCTGTTCTTTCTCAGTTCCTTTAGGTATGAGGTTAGCTTGTGTATTTAAGCTTTTTCCAATTTTTTGAGGGATGCTTATATTGCGATGTATTTCCCCCTCAGGACTGCTTTTGCTGTATCCCAAACATTTTGAACGGTTGTAGCTTCATTTTCATTAGTTTCCATAAATCTTTTTAATTCTTCTCTAATTTCCTGGTTGACCCTTTCATCTTTTAGCAGGATGGTCTTTAACCTCCACGTGTTTGAGTGTCTTCTAAATTTCTTCTTGTGACTGAGCTCTAGCTTCAAAGCACTGTGGTCTGAAAATATGAAGTGGACAATCCCAATCTTTTGGTATCAGTTGAGACCTGATTTGTGACCCAGTATGTGGTCTATTCTGGAGAAAGTTCCATGTGCACTTGAGAAGAATGTGTATTCAGTTGTGTTCAGATGCAAAGTTCTGTATATATCTGTTAAATGCATCTGGTCCAGTGTATCATTTAAAGCTCCTGTTTCTTTGGTGATGTTGTGCTTAGAAAATCTGTCATTATGGATAAAGAAGATGTGGTTTATGTATACAATGGAATATTACTCAGCTATTAGAAATGACAAATACCCACCATTTGCTTCAACGTGGATGGAACTGGAGGGTATTATGCTGAGTGAAGTAAGTCAGTCGGAGAAGGACAAACATTATATGTTCTCATTCATTTGGGGAATATAAATAATAGTGAAAGGGAAAATAAGGGAAGGAGAAGAAATGTGTGGGAATATCAGAAAGGGAGACAGAACGTAAAGACTGCTAACTCTGGAAATGAACTAGGGTGGTAGAAGGGGAGGAGGGCGGAGGGTGGAGTGAATGGGTGACGGCACTGGGTGTTATTCTGTATGTTAGTAATTGAACACCAATAAAAAAAAAAAAGAAAATCTGTCATTATTATCTAAGTATGTCTTACTTTGGTTATTAATTGATTGAGATACTTGGCAGCTCCCACATTAGGGGCATAAATATTCATGATTGTTAGGTCCTCTTGGTGGATAGACCCTTTAAGTATGATATAATGTCCCTCTTCATCTCTTACTACAGTCTTTGGGATAAACTTTAATTTATCTGATATGAGGATGGCTACTCCTGCTTTCTTTTGAGGACCATTTGAATGGTAAATGGTTCTCCAACAACCCTTCATTTTCAGGCATAGGTGTCCTTAGGTCTAAAATGAGTCTCTTGTAGACAGCAAATAGATGGGTCTTGCTTTTTTTAAAAATATTTTATTTATTTATTCATAAGAGACACAGAGAAGGAGAGAGAGAGAGGCAGAGACACAGGCAGAGGGAAGAGCAGGCTCCATGCAGGGAGCCCGATGTGGGACTCGATCCCAGGTCCCCAGTGTCGCGCCCTGGGCTGAAGGTGGCGCCAAACCGCTGAGCCACCCGGGCTGCCCTGGGTCTTGCTTTTTTATCCAGTCTGAAACCCTGTGTCTTTTGATGGGATCATTTAGCCCATTCATGTTCAAGAGTTACTATTGAAAGATATGAATTTAGTGTCATCATAATACCTATTCAGTTCCATTTTTGTGGACTATTTCTTTGGGCTTCCTCTTTCTTTTACAGAGTTCCCCTTAATATTTCTTGCAGAGCTGGTTTGATGGTCACATATTCTTTCAGTTTCTGTTTATCCTGGAAGCTCTTTATGTCTCCTTCTATCCTGAATGAGAGCCTTGCTGGATAAAGTATTCTTGGCTGCATGTTCTTCTCATTTAGGACCCTGAATATATCCTGGCAGCCCTTTCTGGCCTGCCAGGTCTCTGTGGAGAGGTCTGCTGTTAATCTAATATTTCTCCTCATATAAGTTAGGGATCTCTTGTCTCTTGCTGCTTTAAGGATTGTCTCTTATCTTTGGAATTTACAAGTTTCACTATTAAATGTCGAGCTATTGAATGGTTTTTATTGATTTGGGGGAGAGGAGACCTCTCTATCTCCTGGATCTGAATGACTGTTTCCCTCCCCAAATTAGGGAAGTTCTCAGCTATGATTTGTTCAAATATGCTTTCTGGCCCTCTGGCCCTCTCAGTACCCTCTGGAACCCCAATTAAATGTAGATTTTTTTTTCCTTCTGAGTCTGTCATTTATTTGCCTTAACCTTTCCTCATGGTCTTTTAATTGTTTTTCTCTTTTGTCCTCAGCTTCCTTCCTTGCTATCAACTTGTCTTCTATGTTGCTCACTCCTTCTTCCACCTCATTAACCCTCATCGTGAGGACCTCCAGTTTGGATTGCATCTCATTTAATTGATTTTTAATTTCAGCCTGATTAGATCTAAACTCTGCCGTCATGAAGTCTCTTGATTCTTTTATGCTTTTTTTCCAGAGCCACCAGTAGCTTTATAATTGTGCTTCTGAATTGGCTTCCTGACATCTAATTGTAATCCAAATTCTGTAACTCTGTGGCAGAGAGTACTGTTTCTGATTCTTTCTTTTGTGGTGAGTTTTCTTTCTAGTCATTTTTCTCAGTGCAGAGTGGCTGTATGAGTGGGCTGAGTTAAGAATATCAACCACAACCTATGTAAATTTCACCCTAGATGATTCTGACAAGGTCATAGACCAGAGATTGAAAACAAAGATCAGAACGAAATAAAACAAAAGGACAACTAAAGTGAAAAACAAATTTTAAAACAAAGTAGTAAAATAAAAGGCCAAGAATCTCAAAAAAGAAGAGAAAAAAAAAGAAAAAGAAAAAAAAAAAAGGAGAAGAAAAAGGGGAGGGGCATATTGGGAGATGGTGGTGGTAACAAAGTTGTAGTGGAGGGAGAATGTAGTCTACCTGAGGAGTTCTAGAGCATGATCCTCTTGGTTCTCAGTATATTAAGTTCTGTATGTTAGAATATGCTCAGTCCCAAATTTATATAAACCAGAAATACTTGTAGAAAGCCCCAACATCGACCACCAAAACATAAATGATATAAAAGAGGGGGGCAGAATGGGAAGAAGGAATCTCACAGAATGACCCAGCATGATATACCACTTGGTTTTGGGTGCATGCTGCTCATGTTTTAGAAGGTATTAACTTGGGCAGCCTAGGTGGCTCAGTGGTTTGGCACCACCTTCACCTTCAGCCCAGGGCCTGATCCTGGAGACCCAGGATTGAGTCCCACATCACGTTCCCTCCGTGGAGCCTGCTTCTCCTTCTGCCTGTGTCTCTGCCTCTCTCTCTCTCTCTCTCTCTGTGTGTGTGTTTCTCATGAATAAATAAATAAAATCTTAAAAAAAAATAGAAGGCATTAACTTCTGCCATTTTAGAACAAAATGAGGCAGAGAAAACAAAAAACACAAAACAAAAAAAAAAACCCATATGTTGTATATCTCCCAAAATTGAGGATGTTGAAGGGAATCTAGAAGTGGAAAATATATCTAGGACCTGTAATTGTAGAAGTATGAAAGTCAAAAAGGAAGAATCTTGTTAGAAGTGAAAACCCTTCTCTCTGTAGCATTTCAGGTGTTCTCTCTTTAATTCTCAGGTCAAATTTGTAGGTTTTCAGGATGGTTTGAAAGTTATCTAGGTAAGTTGGTGGGGACAGGTAAGTTGAGGACCCTACTCTTCCACCATCTTGCCCCACCCTCTCTTCTCTCCAAAAGGTGCTTATTATGAATAACAAATGATGCTCTTCTCATCCCTGTCACTTAGGAAATTCCAAGGGTTTTAGAAGATCTTGTGCCAGGAACCAGGGATGAAAACAAATATGTATTTCTTATTACATCACTATATCACAGAGGCATAGTAAAAAGATATGGCAAAGAGGTACAAAAAGTGAGGATACAGGTTTTTCTCTCCGGAGTGCCAATTTTCTTGGTGTCGAACCAAGTAGGGCTGGCATTTGATAAAATTTGGAAAAGTTTTCTGAGTTTTTAACCTTGCAGCTGTTGTAACTCTACAGGATCCATTTTCCTCTCCTATAAAAACCTGCTTTCAGAGAAACAATTGTCTTATATAGATAAAGGTGTAATTTGATAACATTAAAGTTACCTCCCTGATGTATTTTCATTTTAAATGGAGACAAGGTCCTGGGAATTTAAGTCCAAATATGTTATAATTATGAATTGCCAAACATTGAAACAAGATGGCAGAGGTACTGAATGGACAAGATTGGGTAGAAGGCCTTCCCTAAAATAACAATTTTTCCCAACAATCTTCCAAACTACAAATACTCTGGTCTACACTCTGAATCAGAATTCCCAGCCTCTGATTCTTTTGGTCATTATTAGTTCTCCTGAGTCCATTGTAGCTGAAACTAAAATGTAAGAACAGTTTGTTAGGGAAAACTTTGGCAAGTCATTTCACAAGTATACAGTAACATATCTATAGACAATTGTGGATATTAAAGGCAGTTCCAAAATGAAAATTAGTACTTGTTTTAGTTACCTATTATTGTATAACAATTTACTTCAAAACTTGATGTCTTACAACACATAACTTCTTTATGTCACAATTTATTTGGAATTTAGGAATCTGGGAATAGCTTAGTTGGATCCTTTACTTCATAGTCTGTCACAAGGCTATACTCAAAGAGTTTTCCACTGCTAGATTCTGGGGAAGGTTCAACTGGGGAAGGATTTCTTCCAAGTTCACTTATGTGATTGTGAGCAGGATCGAGTTCCTTGAGGGCTGTTGGACTTGAGTGCCTCAGTTCCCAGCTGGCTGTTGCAGAGGCCACCCTTGATTCCTTGCAAATGTGGGCAAAAACACTCTATTTCCCCAACATGGCAAGTTGCTTCATCGAAGCCAACAACAAAATGTCTTCCATAGAAGACATAGACACAGTCTGTCTTCCATAGACTGTCTCCACAATCTTCCATAATCTAATTACAGGGGTGACATGTTTTTAACATTGCCATATACTATTGGTTAGGTGCCAGTTACTCAAAGGGAAAAGATTATTTGGAAAATACCAAGAAGCAAGGATCTATCATTGGGGTCATCTCAGAGACCACCTGCTTCAGTGCTCCACTTGTAAGAAACGATGTACATTCAAAAATATGAAGAAAACAAAAGGTTCCATTTAATAGCATAGCTACTCTGGGAACTGCAATTGCATAGCCATGTTTAAGGGAGAAGTCTCTTCTAAATCAAATGAAACTTCCTTAATTAATGCACTGCTTTATTCTTCAAACATCCTGAAAAACTTCCTAATCTAATCTTCAGAATCTTTGAAGCCATTATCAGATGCTTCAAAACTTTTGCCAAATATTTTCCTCTCTTTTATACCCCCTTATGACATTTCTCTTCTGGATCATTAAAGAAAAAACTACAGAAAGACCACTGCGAGCGTTTGTGCTTTTTCTTTGAATTGTGGGCAAGGGATGGTGTTTATGAAGGTAAATAAAGCAGAGTCTGAAATCTTATGAATAAGATCCAGCCTTCAGTTAAGCTAAACAGATTGTATTCCATCTGCAATTCTCAGCAGGGTGTATCTGTTGACGACTGAAGGAAAGAGTTTTTTATTCTGAAAACATACGGAGACAGAAAAACTCTCATATGGAAAAAAAAAGGGAAAGAAAAGATGGCGTGAGTAGAGTTGGGATAGTTTATTTGTGGAAATTCATAAAAATGTGTCACAAAGCTCACTTTAAGCTTTCTAATTGCCAGCTGTTGGCCTGATAAATATGGGATAGGTCCTAATTTCCATGTTGTGAGATTTTCTTTATAGCTATCTTGATTGCCTGGTTGTAATATGAATTTTTTTTTTAAGTTGAGGACTCTGATTTTTTTCTGTTTTGCTCTTGAATTCTTAATAAATTCAGAGCACTCTTTCTATCCTTCTGTTAGCAATAGAGGCAAATGGAAGGTAAGAGGAATGAGAAAGTTTACAAATAGATTAAGTGGTGAGATTTGAAATATCACATATATTTGATATTGACATTCCTTGGATGACAAGAAAGATGCCTTTGGAGAATTTCAGTCTCATTATTTTTTCTGATTTAAATTACAACTAGCAAATAGAAAAAAAAAAAAACCTCTTGGCAGCACAACAGTGGCTTTGGACTATGCTGAGTTAATGATTCAGAATAGTTAAGAACTATAAAGAAGGCATGCTCTTAGAAGAATGGTTCAGTGCTAGAAGACAGAGACCCAAAAGGGAAGCAAGTGTCCCCAAGATAAACCTTAGTCATGTCCCGAGTTTGTCTTAAGATTGATCCCAGTAGAGGATGGCTAATTTTTCAAAATGATTATACTCATGAAGATATGCTTTGTCCTCCAAACCCAAATCACTTCAGGATTATTAAAGGACATTCATTAATTTGTTCTAAAAATAGAAGTAATTTATGTAAAGTATAGGAAATTTGAATGAACATGAAGCTGAGTGATGAAAATAAGAATTGAAATTCTCTTTTATTGAGATAATTACCCTTTGGAGGGGCTCCCGTTTTTGGTTGCTGAGGATGGTGGAGTTACTAATTCACAGTTGGAGCAACTTTGATTTGACTTCATCATCAAAATCAGTGTAATGCAAAAGCTTACCTAGAGTTCTCGACAAAAACTTGAAGTCACTATAGATGGGACTACAGAAGCTATGATTGGAGATATTAAGTGTTCATTTTGAGATGGACAGCCAGGTGCTTGAAGAGTTAAAGAAAAAAATTTTTCTTAAATATGGATTTAGATGAATTAATAATTCTCTTTTTAAAATTAAATTATTGGGGATCCCTGGGTGGCGCAGTGGTTTAGCGCCTGCCTTTGGCCCAGGGCGCAATCCTGGAGACCCGGGATCGAGTCCCACGTCGGGCTCCCAGAGCGTGGAGCCTGCTTCTCCCTCTGCCTATGTCTCTGCCTCTCTCTCTCTCTGTGACTATCATAAATAAATAAAAATTAAAAAAATAAAAATAAAAATAAAATTAAATTATTTTTAGAGACAGAAAGACCACATACAAGTAGGGGGTGGGGAGGGGAAGAGGAGAAGGAGAGAGAAAGAATCTTAAGCAGACTCCATGCCTCGCTCGGGGCCCAACACAGGGCTCAACATCACAACCTTGTGATCAGGACCTGAGCTTAAATCAGGAGTCAGACGCTTACCCAACTCAGCCACCTGGATGCCCCAACTATTAATAATTCTTAAATGCTGCTATTGAATAGATTTTAAGAAATATACCATTGACTATTGTGATTTTGTCTACTGAAAGAAATGGTCTCAGCATTAGTCATCCTCAGACTGGGGCAGGCAGGATCTCTACCTGTGGTTGACCAAAGTTTTTATGGGGCTCAGGATGGGGGGGACCTAGGGATTTTGGGTTGTGATGGGTATACTTAGTTTCATGGAAAGCAATTAAGAGCAAGATGGGAAATTTAGGAGTAGGGTCAAGTTGTGAGTGATTATTTTGTAGCAGTGAGAGAGTCACTCTCCAAACTCTACTTTTGTAATACCTCAGTCCCTCACAAAATTAAATTTAACACAATGTGGTGGTCTCAGGTCCTCTTTGGATTGGACCAGGAAGGAACTGAATCCATGCTTGGAGTGAAAAGGTGAAGGACAGAGAAACCAACCCAGAGGAACCATTAATGTGAGGAACCAAAATTATTTGAGAGACTGGACTCTGAAGTGTTTCTTTCCTCATCCTTGACAATACTGGGTATTATCACACTTTCTAATTTTTGTTCATTGGCCTGGGAAAAAATACATTTATTATCTTGACATACATTTATTTAATTATTAATGAGGTTGAATATTTGAGCATGTCTTCAAATAATTTATTAGCTATGTGTCTTTATATTTTCTGTTAACTTTTTATAGCTATTTCGGCATTCTTCTATTGTATTACTGATTTTTTTTTCCCTTTTAAAAATGTGTATGAGTTGGTTTGGTTTTGTTTTGGCAAGAATTCTTTTTAAGCAAAAGGAATTAGCCCTTGCACCCCAAATGTGGTGCATGTACGCTTTCCAAAATTTGTTGTTGGTCTTCCAACTTTGTTTATTACATATTTTTTCTATTACCAATCTTTAAATTTTAATGTCACTTTCATCATTACTTTCCTTTTTGACTTTTAGGTTTTCTGTCCTGTGCTTTGAGGGCTTCCTTGAGCATGTTTCAACACCATTACAGAAAAAAAAAAAAAATCCCTAATTTATTTACTGAATTGAGATGCTACTTTTATCAAAATCTCTATATGTATTTAGGGTTGATTTCTCAACTATTTTCTTCCATTGTTTCAGTTTTTCTCCAGTACCAAACAGTTAAATGTTTTAATATCTTGTGAGGCAGATGCTCTTTCTTCTTTGGGGAAATTTGCTGGCTATTCTCACATTTTCATTTTTACAGGTAATTCTTATGAATACATTTGTTGACAACCCTCCCCAAGTGAAATCATGTTGGTATTGAACTTATAAGTTAGTTTAAGTGAAATTGACATCTTCACAACAATAAGTCTTTTTATTCAAGAGCACAATGTGCCTTTCTCTAGAGGTCTTACATGTCAACCTGACCATATTTTCCAGAATCTTCTTTCCTGTGTAGTTCCAGGTTGGAGTTCACCAAAAGGCAAATTTGTATGAGATTTGCAAGGCGGATGCGAGGCAATGGCCATTATCTTTAAAGGTCATCATGGATAGAGGTGATGAGAGGCAGATGCAGAAGACCAGGTGGGTTTTAGTGGGTTCCTAATCTTCCCCATTCTGTGTCCTGCTTTTCTTCCTAACTTAGGCCCTACTGACTGAGGGCAAACCAGTCCCACTAACAGATATTGGCTGTGAATTCACAGAGGAGGTACTATAAAAAGGCAACAATAGTCTTCTAGGCTGGTATGTTAGTCTCTGCTTACCGCTTTTGGCAGCTGCAGATGCTTTGTTTCCTGATTCCCCTGAAAGCTCTGACTTTTCCATCTGGGCCAGTGCTTCAGGAGAGCTGGTGACTTTTTTCTGATCCTAAGATCTATTTGGGTCTTTACTTCCCTAGTTCCTTCCACAACTAAGTAGGGTCCAATTCTGCAATTCCTTATTTCTTAGTACTTGTAGGAGCTCTATGCCCCTTGTGGAACCCAGATGAATACACTCTCCATTCATTTAGCTCTTCTTTTATTTCTTACTATGGTATTGTTTTCTTCATATAGATCCTACATACCTTTTGAACTATCTACTCTTAGATAGCATATCTTTTTGCTTGCTTATTGTGAATAGAATTTTCCTTCTATGACATCTTCTAATTGGATCCTACCTCAGAGCCTTTGCACCTGCTGTCCTTTCAGATACACCCATAGCTTCCTCCATTATTCCCTTGAGATCTTCATGCTATCTTTCCAATGAGGACTTCCCTGACCACTTTATAAAATTGTAATTCCTCAGATACCATATACCTCCTTCCTTGCTTCATGTTTATCCTTAACACTAATCACTAACTTGCCATACATTTTATCTACTTATCTTATATATTATCTGTCTTTCCTTACTAGAACATAAGTTCTAAGAGGGCAAATATTCTTTTTTTAAAAAAATCTGATTTGTTTACTGCTATATCTCCAAAGTCTAAAATGCTGTATGGCAAAAAATAGATACTTGACAAATATTTTCTTAATAAATTAACATATAGAAAAATGATTTAAAAACTATTTTGTAACTCATCACCTTACTTATTCTACCATTGTTTCTGGTAATTCTGATGTTAATTCTCTTATAATTTCTAGTCTGTCAACCCTATTGTCTATAAATAATGAAATTTTTACTCTTTTTTCCTATTATTTATACTTCATTTATTTCTGTTGTCTAATTGCATTGATTAGTTCATCCACAGTGATGTTAAATAATGTTGGTGATAATCAATAATATCCCTCCTCTCCTTCCCAGGATTTTAATGTTTTACCATTAAAATCTTTTGGATCAAGGTCACTAATCCTAGACTCTTTCTATTTGGACATTCTTTCTTTAAAAGGTCATTATTTTGATGCCCAGAATTATCCATAAGAGGGTCACTAATTTAATTATTGGATTATATTCCAAAAATGTTATTTTGAAATCAGCTTTTTGGATTCCAGAATTTCTTTTTCTTTTTTTTTATTTTTTATTTATTTTTAATTTTTATTTATTTATGATAGTCTCTCACACACACACACACAGAGAGAGAGAGAGAGAGAGAGAGGCAGAGACACAGGCAGAGGGAGAAGCAGGCTCCATGCACCGGGAGCCCGACGTGGGATTCGATCCCGGGTCTCCAGGATCGTGCCCTGGGGCCAAAGGCAGGCGCCAAACCGCTGCGCCATCCAGGGATCCCCAGAATTTATTTTTCTATGTAAGAAATTCTATAAATAATGAGCAGACTTCCTCATGAGTGTGTGGTGTTGCTCTTCAAAATGAGGCATTAAGGTCTAATTCCTCCAAAGACAGAAATGGATCCACTTCATCCACTTAATTGCCATTGTTCATATTGTCTCAATCACTTCTTGGCACCAAGATACCAGATAATATAATTGTGATTTGTATTCAAGATTATCTTTTTCCTGCCATAGATTTAGCCTGAGTTCACAGACTCAAATGAGCATAAAGGGAAAGCAGATTATACAAATGTCAAAAAAAGATTGACCAAGGGGGATCACATAACAGGCAGTGGTAGGAACTGGTGGGTAACTTGAAAGCTCATGGTCTGTCAGGAAGGGCACAAGACAGCAACTGCTTGGGAATATGGACTCAGTATTGCCTGGTCTTCTGTTTTTTAAGATGACTGTGGAAATTCTGACCTTTTTGGGGAATCTATTTTTTGAAGATGGGTATATTGTTCAGCCGTGGCAAGAAATGCATGACTTGTTCAAAATGGATAATTGACAAACGAATTGTTTGAAAGGTGTGGGCAGAGTTTTTCTCACCCATGAAGGAATGATGAAGCCCCTGGGGTAAGCAACAGCAGACGCATTACTGCTTCTTGGCCTAAAGGGCCCGGCTGTGGCTATGGGATGGAGCAGAGAGGGCTGACTGCCAGGAGCATGGTCTTGGGTGGAGAGAAGTAGCCAATCCATGGTAGGAATGGAGCCAGGGATATAAATACCTCCATCTCCTTCTCTTTCATCCTCTGATCTCTCACTATTCCTCTGTTGGCTTAAACCAAGAGAAAGCCAGAGGGCATTGTTTCAGTCCCCAAAGGCCAGCACCCTGGGGAGTGGATCTCAAAGGCCAAATAGAAAATATCTAGTATTAATAGCTATTGATTTAGATTAAGTAAAATGCAAACAAACACTGAGGAAGAAAGCAAAATACGCTTCAGAGTGTCCAAGTGGGACTTTTGGTTTAAGGACTTTAAAAATATTGATATGTTTTTTTAATTTCTATCATTTTATCCTAGTAGTGTGTATATACAAGATACTTGATAACTGGGTGAATAAAAGTGATTTGAAAACTGAATTGAACATGGTTGGAAAAAGCATTGTACATTCTCCCAATGAGATAAAAACAATTTCTCTTCAGGATACTTCTTCCCTGAAAGAATAAATATAACGTTATTATAAAGGATTTTATGGGCTAATTTCCTGAAATGTTGTATTCTGACTTGTTACATTACTTATCTATTGCTATGTAAAAAATGACTCCAAAAGTTAGTGACTTAAAACAACAAACATTTGCCATCTCATGGGCTCTGAAGCTTAGGAATCTGGGAGTGGTTTAACTAGGTGGTTCTGGCTCAGGATCTGGGTTGAATGACCTGAAGCCCTGACTGGTGCTGGGGGACCACATCCAAAAAGTCTCACTCAGTTATTGGTTGGAAGCCTCGATCCTTGCTGCATGGCTTCTCCATGGGGCCACCTGATTGTCCTCAAGACATGGCAAGTAACTGGTTTCTCCCAGAGTGAGTTTTCCGAAGGAGACGTAGAATGAGAGGACATCCAAGATGGAAACTGTGATGTCATTTGGAATCTAATCTTGGAAGTAGCATAGCATCACTTTTACCATATTCCACTGGTTACACAGACCAACTTGGTGCAGGGTGGAAGGATACCAAACAAGGATGTGGATATAAGGGGACAAGAATCATAAGGGGCCATCTTAGAGGCTGGCTACCATGCTTGTTCTTATTTTCACAGAATGTCCTATATATGTTCTTTTGTACCTGAGTATCATTTTCTTTCCCAGTACTCAAGAGTGGATGAGCAGAGGGGGACCTGTTTTTAATGTTCATAGGCAATGTTAAATAGTTTCAACAAGGAAGTGTTGGGCCTCCACTTTTTGGTGACTCTTGCATCCACATGTCAGCTTTACTTTCCTTGCAGAGCCTTGGTATATAGATAATCAAGAAAAGAGAGAAAGCGCTACTAGGAAAGATCCCAAAGAGGGAAGTCACAGCTTCCCATTGTTGGCTGGAGTTTGTCAACACCAAGAGAATCCCTTTACCTACACTTCTCCTACCCTGTGATGTGGACAGATGTACATTTATCACAAGCTCACCATAGTTCTTTAATTCCTTTCCCATTCAACACACACACACACACACACACACACACACACACCCTGAGGATGTGAGGAAATGGGGCTCCTCAGGACAATAATCATAACTAGGATTCTTTCCCCTCATCTGTAAAAAGTTAGGGCTTAATTTGGCTCCAAGACACCAGGGATTCCCAGTGATAAACAGATGATAAAACTCCAGTTTTAGATATTCTTATATCTTCTCAATTTCCCACTCTTGGCTTGATCTCTTCTAGGCATGTGCTCTGTCATAGATGGACACATTATTCTTTATCTCTCCAGATCTTAATTTCATATTTTTTAGCATCACATCAATTCTATCCAAAGTGAAGGCAGCTTTTCATATTTATTAAATTCCTCTTCTGGTTAGAAAATTGGAATCATTCAGCTTTCTCACATGTTTTCTCCTGCTTTTGTCCATGTTTTGAGAATACTGCATAAGCCCCAAGGAATTTAAGGATTTCCAGAACCAAGTGATAGGTGTTCCAAATGAGATATGAGCATTTACAAAGAATGTTGCTAAGGAGCTATTTACAAATAAAGGCATTTGTCCAACAGAAAAGAATTAAAAAGCAAATGTTATCATTAAAAAGCAAATAATCAGGAAGACTACCTTTGCTGCACAGAAATTTATTACTTGATCTCATTTTATATAGTGCAGATAATGGTTGCTTGAAGAAGGAGGAAAATGTGTCCAGGGACTTTTATGAGGAAAAAAAAAGTAGGACTGTATGTTGGTTTGAAATGATGACCGAATAATGATTTCATTTCACTACAGTCCAGCAATAAATCTGTAACTCTTCTCTCACCAGTGACATTGGGAACTGTAGGGAATCCAGGCCAGCTAGCTCCAGGCACTAATCTTTCACACTGGGAAATGCATCTGCTAGTGACTTGGACCCTGAAAGTCTGGCAAGGCCAGTTTTTGTATGAATTGGCTATTAATCTTGCCCACTCTTGCTTACAGTTCATCACATTAGGGGCTACAGTCCAGTAGTGCTGAGTTCTGGGGCGCTTCTATGAATAGTTATCTTAGCATGTCACAGAGCACAAGGAAGCCCCTACTTGGATGCTCACATTCTTTTTAGACAAACATGGAAAAAACAAACAAACAAAAAAACCACCACAGGAAATAAAGTGATGCAGCTGGGGTCATAACTTGAACTCATCTTGTGGCTTTATCACCCATTAACTGGCACTTTATCTCACTGAACCCTAGAGATTCCATCCATATGATGAGGCAATTGAATTAGAACAATAGTTATTGGCTTTTTCTAACACTGAAAACCTATTTTATTATTTTTTCCTCTATAGACCTCATCTTTAAGAGATTTTTATCTAGACTATGACATTTATATTGTAGTCATTAATTTGTTCCACTTTTTTATTGTGTTTCCATTTCAAAGTTATCTGTATTTTAAACAACAATATATTTATGTAAAGGTGTATAAAAACATGAAATCATATAATCAAAGCTATGGTTGAGATTCCGGTAAGTATTTCATGGTACTATCTGCTGCTGTTGATTGCTTCATTTTGTGTATGTAGTAAGTGTCACTCTCACTTTCTATATAGAGTCTTGGCACATAGGTAACTAAAAAAATATGGAGGAAATGGTACTGGATAGGTAGGACCTGTTAAAAAGACATGCACAGGGCACCTAGGTGGCTCATTTGGTTAAGTATCAGGCTCTTGATCTCAGCTCAGGTCTTGACCTCAAGGTCATGAGTTCAAGCTCCATGTTGGGTTCCATGCTGGCTGTGGAGCCTATTTAAAAAAAAAAAAAAAGGAAAAAAAAGGCAATCACAAGTCCAAAATGGAGTCACTTAGGCCACAATCCTAACCTGAGACTAATACCTAACCTAACTGCAGTTTCAACTTCCCACAGAAATGTAGTCTTAACCAGCTAGTCAGGAATTATCTGAAGAGTACCTACGAGGTTATGTCACAGGGGCCCTCTTCATCTACCCTCAAAGGAAGATGAGGTAATCTGCATCATAAGACCCTCTACCCTTCCACTTAAGGAGAGATGACCTTGCCTGGAACAATTCTTTCCTTCTTTTAGTCATTTCTTGCCTTACCCTCCATCCTGTGAAAACCTCCTATTTGTACAACTTCTTGGAACTCCCCTCTACTTGCTAGGTGAGGTACTGGCTGAATCATGAATCACTTTAACAAAGACAATAATTAGATGTTCAAATTTACTCAGTTGAATTTTTGTTCTTCAACAGATCCAAAGGGGGATGTCAGATTTAAGGTCCAAGGTCATATATCCAAGGGCATGCTTATGGGCCCTATTTTTACTGTGACTACTTCATATGTGATTTAGTAACAAACCTTCACTAACCCAGCATTCCTCTGAGTATGTAGAAGCCAGTAAGAGCATATGATAGGTGAAAATGGCTAGTAAAACCATATTAGGTTGATTTACTTCCAATTGAAAGCAAAGACATATGCATGTGTGGCTTTACCAGTAATATTTGTGTGCTTCCTGAGGTTATGAATTATAGATGGAAATATTGTAAAACCTCTAAGTATATAGAAAAGTTTCAAAATTCTAAAATCCTGGTGTGACAGTGGTTGTATTGCCTTCTCATTCACTCTGTTGTGTTGTGGATAAATGAAATTTGGGGTTGGCTGGCTCAGTTGGTTGGAGCACAATGCTAATTATATCAGAGATTTATTCTGTTGATAGCCACAGTTCTCCTGCTAATCTCTACCATCCTTCTGACCAATGCCTGCTACTTGTCAGGAGAGAGTCAGAGTCCCTTGTTCTATCTTGATTGTCAACTCTGGCATGAAGTTTCAAGAGGCATTTCCTCTTATTGTCTTAGAAGGCATTAGCTCTGTGCCTCTACTACTTCAAAGAATACCTCCTCTGTGTTTCCTCTCTCTGGTCATCTGCTCCACCAGGTGGGAGTTCAGTAGAGTGAGTATATACATCAGAGAGTGATTAGATTTTTTAATCAAGGTAGTAGTTGGAAGAGGCATATTAGCTTTGCAGATAGGTTGTCTGTGATAAGCACAATAATGGGACCCTCAGAGACATCTGTGTCCTAATTCTCTGAACCTGTGATTATGTTTTGTTACATGCAAGGGGAAATTAAGGTGGCAGTTGGAATTAAGATTACTAGTCAGCTGACCTTAAGACAGGGAGATTATTCTGGATTATCTGAATGGCCCTAATGTAATCACAAGGGTCCTTAAAAGTGGAAGGCAGGGGTTGGAGAAGGAGAAGGTATGACCATAGAAGAAGGGGTTCACAGTGGTGCAATTGTTAGTTGAGAAGATGGAAGGAGGCTATGAGCGAGGAAAGTGTCTAGAAGAGATTAGAGAATGGATTCTCCCTAGAGCCTCCAGAAAGGAACCCAAACCCTACTGACACTTTGGTTTTAGCCTCAGGAGACCCATTTCAGACTTCTGATCTTCAGAACTATAACACGATAAATTTATGTTCTTTTAAACCATGAAGTTCATGGTAATTTATTACAGCATCAATAGGAAATAATAAAATTACATTGGATTTCCAAAATAATTTTATTAGAATTAAATAAATTATTCTTCTATAAATCTTTTCCCTGAAGACAAGGCTGATCATGTGGTTTATTTCAAACTATTTTTTCAAAGAAATAAATTCTTATTCATAAACTCCCCTCCCTTAGGTGTTCAGTTTGAGAAGTTTTGGCAATTGTATATAGATACGTAGCCGCCCTAAATGAGATATGGGACACTTGTGTTGTTCCAAAAATCTGTGCCCCTTTCTGGTCAATTCTCCCTTCCATCCAATGATCATAGATTAGTTTGGTCTATTCTTGTATTTCATATAAATGGAATTATATCATATGCACTCTTCTGTGCTTGGTTTCTTTTGCTTAATGCAGGGACTGGCAAACTTTTTCCATAAAGGCTCAGATAGTAAATATTTTTGGCTTAGCATTCTATTCGGTCTCTGTGTCAACTACTCGACTCTGTCACTGTAGCACCACGCAGCCATACACAGGACAGAAATGAATGGGTGTGGCTATATTCCAACAGGACTTTAGTTAGAAAAACAGATGACGGACTACATTTGGCCTGTGGACCGTGATTTTCCAACTTTGGATTATCAGGCTATTTTTGACATTCATCAATGCTGTCGCATGTATTAGTAGTTCATTTATTATTTTTTTATTACTGAGGATTATGTTATAGTATAAACATACCACAGTTTGTTCATCTATCTTCCTATTGATGGACATTTGGAATTGTTCCAATTTTTCCTATGATGAATAAGGCTGCTATTATATAAGGTTTTTTTTATTATATAAGTCTTTTGGAGAACATATATTTTCATTTCTCTTGGGTAAATACTTAGGAGAGGAATTGCTGGGTCATAGGGTAGATGAACGTTTAACCTTAAAGAAACTGCCAAATAGCTCTTCAAAGTGGCTGTGCCCTGTCACACTTCCACCAGCAGTGAATGAGAATTACATTTGCCCCATCCTTGCTAACATTTGGTGTAGTCTCATGATCATAGCCACCATGACAGGTGTAGCTCAATTGCTCTTTGAGATCATGCTCACTGTCCTCCATGATCATCCTTCCATCTATCATTTCTTACGTTATTCTTGACTCCATCTCTTTTTGTTACTTTATCCCTCTTTGTGCAGACTCAGTATTCTTCAACTCAGTATCTTCCAGTCTATTTCTAACCATCCCTCGCAATTCTTACATTGTCTTGGATCCTTGCCCGAGTGGGTTTCTTCCAAGTTTATCTTCACCTCAATCCAGAGTTGGAACAATCCTACCAAACCGCCAGCCTGCCATTCCACCCTCATTTCCTGGTTTCTTTTTTCACCGAGAGTTATTCCTAAGTGTACTCAATCCGTATCCAAGTCAAGCCATTAACAGTCTCCAGCTCCAGATAGAGCTTCTCCCACAGGCTCGCAACTCCTGGAAACTCCTTTTAACACAGCACTGCCCACCCACCCATAATTAGACCTCAGATGCAATTTATCTGGAACAAGATGTTCATTTCAATGTTGAATTAATGTTCATTCAAACTCATTGATATGCAAATAACCACGAGCTGCTTTCCTGAGAGAGGATTTCGGTAGACAACAGAAAAAAAAGACAGGCTATTACAGGGACAGAAGGCAGTGTTTGTAGGCAGAGGTGCAGTGAAGGTGGCCACATTGGGGGGTGCAAGGGAGGAGGGGGAAGGGCTTGGAAGATGGAGTGTTTTATATGGAGGGCTAAGGTCACCTTCCTCACCATTTGTACCCAAACTGTTTACAGTGACCTGGATTCTAGCAAGCTGGATGAATCTTTCCTTAATTCTTTTCACTTTGTTTTTCCCTGCTCATGATTAAACAGCTACTCCTTTGACTTAGCTGTGAAGAAGTTCGGCCCTTCCAAGTCTCCTCTCCTCCCTCTCCCCACTCTCTTAGTTCTTAACCTTCAGTTGCCTAGTGACTCACATTACTTTCTGACTGTTGCTCCCCAGCAGGTATCTCTCTCTGCTTCTTCGTCTCATAGTATGTCTAGGCAATGACTGTCCCTGGCTATCATCATTTTATTTAAGACTTAGTTATTCTGTGCCGAACCATTTCCATTCTTGCAGGAAACCATTCACACTAATAACTGCTAACTCTCCTTCCAAGATTATTATTTACAGTCCAATTAGGGCAATATACTAAACCCAAACAATGAATCTGTTGGGAGAAGGCTGAGTGAAATCTTTTCTAAAGTGAGAAAGGGGCAAAACAGAAAACAAAAACAAAAGAAAGAAAACAAACTCATAAAGATGCATTGAACTGAATTTTCAGATATTAGGCAAGCTGGCACACTCTTTCTAAATTTTATATCTTCTATTTTATAAAGGAGGGCATCCCCAGACATCTTCAAATAACAACAAATCATCCAATTCTAGAACCAGCCAAATCAGTGCCTTCAGACAGACCATCAGGAAGACAGACTAACATAGAATCATTTTTGGTATTTGCCTTGTTTAAACATGAATAGAAAGGACATTATGTACCTAGAGTCCTAAGGCCTTGCTTGAATCCGAGCCTTGCTACTTCATAGACATAGGGTCATGTGATCTCAAGAAAGTCACTCAAGGTCTTTGTTTCAGTCACCCTTTGCTGCAAACCAGCTCAAAGCTGAGTGGCTTTGTGGACCAGCAGTTTGGGCTACAGTTAGCTTGGTAGCTCCTCTGCTGGGCTTGCATGGGTTCATTCAGGTGACAGCATAAGCTGGCTATTTCCAGGTGGCCTCACTTACATGTCTGCTGGTTGCTGCTGGTGGTGGGCTGGGCCTATCTCCCCATGGACTCTCAGCATCCAGGAGCTAGGTCAGGTTTCCTGTTATGATAGTCTCAGGACATGAGAGAAGTAGAAACTGTAAGGCCTTTGAAGTCAAGGCTTGGAACTCCTACAGGGTCACTTCTACCACATTTTATGGGTCAGAGTCAGTCACCAGGAACAACCAGAACCAAGGCTGTACTGAGGTGCACTCTACCTCTTGATGGGAGAAACAATAGACATAAGCATATAAGGGGAGAAATCTGTCGCTGTATGTTGCAATCTACCACACTCTGCAAACCTCTATTTCTAGATCTGTAAAATGGGGCTAAAAACTGTCAAACAGATTAGGTTCTCATTTTCCTCTGCTAGCTCATTTTCTCTTTTCTGTCATTCTATTCTCTATCAGGTTATATCCTATGATTTCTTCTTAAAGCTGTCTCATCTATGCAGGGATGGGCGACTGCTTTCTGTAAGAGGCCAGATAGTAAATATTGCTGTCTTTGTGGGGCATCTGGTCTTTGTCACATCTATTCAACTCTGCACTGTAGCATAAAAGCAGCCATAGACAATCTATAAGTGAATGAGCATGGCCATGTTCCAATAAAACTTTGTTTATAGAAACAGGGGACTATGCCAATGATGTTGATTACAATCTGTCTGTTAATGACTTTCATTTCTTTAAGTCCACTCTCAGCTGTTCTTTCCACTGCAACAGGAGTAATTTCCAGAATTAAATTTGACCATATCTCTCATTTGCTTAGAACCATCCAGTGCTTTCCGTTGGTCTCAGGGTAAAGATGAAATCCTGAACATAGTCTGAAAGGCCCTGCAAGATCTTTCTGCACCTACTTCTCCAGCTTCATGCTACTCGACCTTCCTTCTTACTCTGAGCAATGCTCTCAGGGCCCCCCACTGCAATTCTTTGAACTTGCCATGTTGTACACTCTCCCTGCCTGGATAATTCCTCATACTTCCTCTTAGTTAGTTTTGTCCCATTCTTCAGCCCTCAGCTCATCTCACATTCCTTTGTCTTTGGAGACATCTTTCTGACCTCCAGATGGGATCCAGCTCTGTTACAAGATTCTGGCCAAGCTCCCTGAAACTTCTGTCATTGTGGTCTGGAGTTTTTAATTATTCAAATATTTATGATTAATTATTATGATAATATGGATTATTGTTCAGCAAATGTTTGTTCCCCTTGCCGATCCACTGTGGGCAGGGTATACTTGGCATCCTATTTATTTTGAGGTTGGCCATGTAACTCAACTTGGCCAATAGAAATATTAGTGGACATGACATGAGTAAAGGTCTGAAGTATGCTTGTGTGGTAGGATTTGTTCTCTTGTATCTCTGCCATTGCCTTCAGAAGAGCATGTGCTTGGTCATTCGCTGGTCCCAGTGGAATGAGAGACATATGGAGCTGAGCTGCCCCAGCTGACCTGCACATGGAGTGTGATATTAAATTTTTATTGTTGTATGCCACAGAACATCAGGGTAGTTTGTTTTACAGCAATAGATGACTGATAGGATCATCTCATATCCCCCATCAGACCGAAAGATCCACAAAGAAAGTAAATATGCTTGTTTTGCTCACTGTTGTGTTTCTCTTGCTTAGTACAGAAGGTATTTAATAAATATGTGTTAAATGAATAAATGATTAAGTGGGACACTATACGTGGAAGCATTTAGCATATTTATAGACACATAATTGGCATTCAGCAGATGGTGCTTTAAAATTGGTTAGGTAATGCTCAATAGAATCTGTATCTAGTTCTCCTCTGGACTTGAAAATACTCTGAGCTTTATAACTCAGGTTTATGTGCCAGAAAAATGCCCCTAGATCTATAATCAGCTGTGTATTGACTCTGCAATCACATTCTTTTACCCGCAGGAAATTTAAGATTATTAAGGAAAATAAAAAATAAATGCAAGTTCAGGAAGTTCTTTGCTTGTGTTACTTTGTTTTCTAATTTTAAATCTTATTAGTTTAAAGTGATAATAAAAAAAGCCATTTGGAGACAGGACAATATTATCACATCTGGAGAAACTTAATAAGATTAGGACAAAGGCTCTATTCTCTTCTTGATGCACATGTGCAGTTCTCATTAACTTTCATATTATCTCGAGGAAAATATTAGAAAATGTCATGCACCATAAACATTCCACACAAAGGGGGTTAATTAATAGGTACATGTAGTATTAATGCAGATGTTAACCATTAACTATGATAAGTGTTCTCTAATAGCTTGTGTCCATGGATAATTAATGCTCACCAATTCCCACAGTACTTAGAAGAAAACATAAATATAAAATATGAGTACATCTGATTAAAGAATTTTGAATGATTCCAAATAATTTTGAAAACATTCTTAAGATTTATATACTCAATATTGTGTTGATTAAGTAAATCTTTAAAAATAATGATATTGTAGTGTAGATATTTATGTATTCTGATGTAATGTTTAACTCTATTAGTTTTAAAATTTCCTTTTGCTTTTCAAAATATTGTATTTGTCACTTGTTGTTTGTTTAAAGAAAGATAGAATTTCACCTGTGGCAGACATAGGAATGCACCACTCAGATTCCCCTTTAAGAAAGGGATCACTGCCCAGCTATGAGAGTGTGGTTAGCAGATAGATATTCTTTAGCCTTGTCCAGCTAAAGCAGGACTCAACTAACAGATGATCTTTGCTCCCTGTTGGACAGAGAGGTACTTTGCCAGGTCTATATCACTGTCTGATGCATCCCTTACCTAATCCTGCCTCCTATACCTTCCTTTCACGGAGGCTATTGCCAATAAGCCCTTTATTTCCCCAACTTTTCAATGTCTCCCAGGGGGGGGAAATGGCACACTACATTTCTCAGGACTTAAAGAGTCAAGACCAAATAAACTTGGGATCCGATTCAAGATGACAAAAATAGAAAAACTCATTATGTAAGTGGTGATAACCATACTCTGAGCTAGATAGGTTGAAGTAAAAGAAAAAATTAAAAAGGGAAATTAATTTTTTAAAATATGAAAAAATAATAGTGACAAAGAAGTCAACAGAATTGTAAGAAAAACAATTTCCTAGCAATCAACAGAATGTGTAGATAAATACTATTCCTTTTTTTGATAAATGTTATTCCAAATGAAATGGAATAAATTTAAAAAAAATTTTTTAAATGCTTAACTACCACTTTGAAGTATATAGCATGCAAAAATTCTGTACTAAAAAGACAAACTTTTGTTCTTAAATATATAAATCTCTATATGGATATGCCCTGTCAATGAATTTGTTTAACATGTATTTAACACCAAAATACAATTTATAGTATCCACATGAGCAAAACTGTTAGTCTGTGCTAACAAAGGGGCTAGGGAGATAGCTGACTGTAACTGATTGTAAATCAGAAGGTATTCATTAAAATGACATGCTACCTGCAAAAATGTCAAGCTTACCAAAGACCATTCCATGGACTACATTTTGAGAAGCACAGCTATCCTCGATGCACCCTGCTGAATACAATTTGTTTTGAGGTGAGGGAGAGATCAAAATGCAATAAAATTCATCTCTAAAGCTTAACTGAAGGAGGAAAACAATGGAGAAAGAAAAGACAGACATAGTCTTCACCAACAATGGGAAAAATGTAACAAAACAAGTATGCATATGTTTGCAGTTACTTTAAATAGTTTCAAATATTTTCATACAAAACCCCTTTATTGTGATGCATTTGCAATAGCTGGCACAGTCTGGAGTAAGTTGAAACATGTGTGTAATACCATCAGTTCATGTGGTAGAGGCAGGAAAAATAGTTGACTGATTGAGTGTGCTGTTTTAAGGGCAGCTCTGGAATGTTAATTTAACCCCTTGGCTGCCAATGCTAAGTTCCTCTTGTTGGCTTTTCATGGGCATGCTACAGGAAAAGTGTGTGGATGTCCACTTAAAACGCATTCGTAGGTGATAGAAATGCTTCCCCTAGAAGGTGAGCATAGGCACATTTTTATGTGTTCCTATTCTTATTTCAAAACAAAACAGGATCTCCTGCTTTATCATGAAACAAAAAGCAAGTTTTGAACGGAGAAGTTTCAGAAAGAGAGGCTCCAGATGGTGTGGGAGAGGAAAATTTTTCTATGCTTTTCAAGGTTCTTCTGGCTGGTCTGAGAACTAACTTGTCACGAGACGGATTATAACAGGAGGAATATCAAATTTAATTACATATGTATGGGAAATGCACATAAACATGAGAGATTCTGAAGACAGTCAGGCAAAATGAGGTATATATGTCATTCTGGACTAACAAGAAAGGGTAAGCATCTGCGGCTTCAAAGGGAAGGAAGGAAATTCATAAAAAGAATGGAAAAAGCAAATATTTAGTAAACATGTGTTTGCTAGGCCTTCCAGAGACAATGGCACACAGAGAAGACTTTAATCAAACAGGCCTTGCTGTCTACCCCACCTCATTCACATCATACTGTACTTATCTATGGTGACAGCTCACCAGCTTCCTTCCTGGAACAGGTCCTCTTCCTAAATTCTTTTGGGCATTTAGTGGGGGAGGTGAAAGGAAAAACTTCTTGAGGTGTCTGCTTCTTAAAAATAATCAGCCTAAAATAACCCACATGCCAAAAGACACATTGGGGTGACAAACTTTGCTCCCCTACAGTGGGAAGGTGTGGTTTTGAGAAAGACTGTCTCTTTCACTACCTTTAGTAAAGCTCTGGTCTTTGGGCCTTGTGCTCAAGAGCAAGGCCTTCTCCCCTCCCATTATCTGATCACCCTTGATATCTGATCGGGTTTCTCATCTTCCACCATCAACCAGGTGATGTCTAATCACCCTGGTCTGCCTTCAGCAAGGATCTTGTCAAGTTGGTAACACAAATATCTTCTCACCCCTGGTGTTTCCTCTTACTAGTTTTCTGTCCATTGACCCCCCACCCTGCTCCTTGGCTATAAATCTCCACTTTTCCTTCTTGTATACAGAGTCCATCTTGTATACAGTGATGGAGCCCCATCACTCTCCCTATTAGTGTGAACCCTTCTTGAATAAATCTTTCTTATTGTCTATAAGCAATGTTGAAATGTTTTTCTTTTTCTTTCTTTTTTTTTTAATTTATTTATTCATTTGAAACAGAGAGATACAGAAAGAGAGAGAGAAGCAGACTCCCTGCTGAGCCTGGAGCAAATGTGGGGCTTGATCACAGGACCCAGAGATCATGACTGAGCTGAATTCAACCCAGGCACCCTGAAATACTTTTTTCTTTAACAGTATTCACAAGGGTCCTTTTTCCTTTTCATTGGGGTTTTTCTAAGCAAATTGCTACTATTTTTACCCATGCTTCTCTTACTTCTTATATGGCTATAACTGCCAATGTTTTTTTTTAAAGTTGTCATTGTTTATAGGGGATATACATTCACCTCTTTGGCTCACTCTACTTTAATATCGATTGTACTGTCAGGCTCCCTTCATGGAACCTGCTTCTCCCTCTACCTGTGTCTCTGCCTCTCTCCCTCTTTCTCTCTCTCTCCCCGCCCCCCCCCGTGTGTGTGTGTGTGTCTCTCATGAATAAATAAATAAAATCTTTAAAAAATATATTGATTGTATTGTCCTACTCTGGTGATCTCTACTAGCCTGTCTCCTGAGTCAGTGACACAGGAAGGAGTGGTGGTAGAGCTGGCTAGCAGATAATTGCACAAACTCATGGCCAGTGTCCTAAATAATCTAGGCAATGGGAATTAGACAATTGTCACTGATGAGGAAGTGACAGATGTGTGGACATTTTCCACCAGGCATATCATGGTGGAAAAGAAGGCTGAGAACTGCTAGCTGACAAACTTCTTGGAGACAAGTGTGCTGTTCTTTACACTCCATTCTTCAGTTCTCCCAATGCATCACTGCCAAGGTAATGACTTGGCAGGGAGCTGGTCCACCCCTAGGGGGACATGCTGGTCAGATTGGTGCAAAAGCATCCAACTCACAGAAGACTCTTGGAGGATGTGGTGCAAACACACTGAGAGGAGAGGGAACATAGAAATTTGGGAGTTCAGGGAAGGGAAAAGATAGATCAAGATCTTCTTACCAGGGGATATATCATGCTTATGGATGAGCATGCTTATGAGTGAGTGATGTTTTAAGACTGATCTCATCTGATACTGGCCCAGCTGAAGACAGCGTGCAACCTCCAGCTGTTGCAGGGGAAGCCTGTGCTCACCACACACTGCATTTTCTTTACCTGGTGGTTCTTGAGGAAATTCACTATTTGAAACTGCTGCTTTTGTCAGACTCACCTTCTATAATTCAATTGCAAGTGTGGTGTTTGTATTATTTCCTTTGTAAACTAAACCTCTTTCTACAGATTGTGGCTGCTTCTGAGATCAATGGAGTTGGGTGTGAGCCAATGGGAAAGAGAAATGTGTATATAGTTTCCAGCCAATATAAATGATATTTCTAGGAATATTATAAGGGGATATATGTTATATAAGGGGATATATTAAACATAAAAACAGCAGCCTCGGCTTTTGAAATTTTAGAAGGTAATACTAGAACTGCAAATGGGGATCATCTAATTCCTTTGAGGAATATACTGACTCTTCCTTCTTGTCTGAAAAGTGTCACTAGGTTGAGCATATATTTCAAGCACAAATTACAGGCTTATTGTTATAGCAGTATACTAGTAGGTTAGTGAGTCAAATAAAAGGCCATAATTTATTCCGAAAATGACAGGAGGGAGAGGAAAAAAAAATCTATGGACACTTTTACCCTTCCTCTGCCCTTGGGGTCCTTTATCTGCCAATTTCCTATTTAAAGGTGTCAGACAACTCATTTGGAGTTATTAAATGCAAGCTGGAGCTAGTTCTTTGCATAAATGTGTGGTGCTGTGTGATATAGGCCTACAAGAAAAAATTAGATTGTTGCTTCTAGCACAGACACCTGAATTGGTAGCTTTTCTTTTAAAAACAAAAAGTAATTACAAACTGTTATGTGTTCCCATTTAGTTGTTCAGTAATGGCTATAGGGTGAGAGGGATTTAGGGGGGAAAGTATGGTCCTCTGTATTAATATTCATGAGCTTTGTAGGCACATTCACATTCTGCCCCTAGAAATAAGAAAATTTAATGAACACATTTGCAAGGTTGAGATGGTCCATGTCCGTGACTAGGTAATACTAACACAATTAGATCCTAAATGAAAAATGAATTTGATCAACATGTTGGCTAGTGTATCTAATGACTAAAATTAACTTTGAATATTGTTTTTCCATGAAAGTGAATTCTGAACTCTTAGTCAACTAGTATTTCTTCAGTTTTGTGGTGGTACAGGAGCAAATAGAGATGGCAAAAGCCGTTCAGACTCATGCATATAAGGTACTTGGTGATTAGCTAAGAGCTCAGAAAAATTTTGGGCCTCAGATCTGATTCACTCCTTAATCCTTAATTTTAAAGGTCTTCTAAGTGGAGGAAAGTATAAAGAAGTGAGTGCTTTCTTTTATCTTTCAATATCTGATTGATACCTAGATTTTTAAAAACTTTTGTACAGTTATCCTTATACCTGGTCTTTCATCAAGTCCTGCTGATTTTCTTTTGTTAAAATGTTCTCACCTTTCTCTTTCCTCTTGTAATGGACACATTAGTTTAGCCAAACTGTCCCTTTCCTCTGAGAAATGTCCAGTTTCCTTATATGACTTTCCCAACTGGTCCTAAATGACTGGTCTTGACCCAGATAGTTCAGGTTGATGCATTTCAGCATCCAATCTTAAAAGAGACATAGAAGAGCAGGCAGGTTAATAACAGGAGTCATATTGTAGCAACCCAAGGCCTGTAAGAGAAGGCCCAGGATTCATCACTGGTGAAGTCCCTGGCTCTCTTCACCCCATATCTCTGGAGATCAGTTTGCCCTCTCTTCCTTAAATTACATAAGACATCCCAATATGCTTGTAATGGCTTTTTTTTGTTGTTTAAATTATTTCGAGTTGGTTTCTAAGGCGATATAATAGCTATGTTAGTTCAGTAACACAAAGAACCTTGAACAAGGGACACTTTTACTGACTAAAAATACTTCTATTGTGCAGGCATGCAAAGTACTAATTTTTTCCCCTAGTTTTACCAAAGCGTAAAAAAGGACAAATAGACCACTAACTCAGGTAGGGAAAAAAATGACAGGATCATATATTTCTTGAGAATTGGGGAAGCATAGAATAGGGAAAGGTATATAACTGGAGTTAGGGAGACATGGGCTGAAATTTTGAGCTTTTTTTAACTATATGACTTCAAGCAAATTCTTCTCAGGACCTCAGTTCCTTATGTGTGAAGGGAATAATAATACCAAGCTCTTTGAAGATTGCTAGAAGTCACATAGTGGGAGATCTTGCAAAGATCCCAAACAACTTCTGAATGGTTCCAAAGCTTCCGATGTCATTCCATGGTCCCAGCTGAGGAATCTGAAAGGAAATTGGTACCTATTATTGGGTGACTCTGTGCCAGGCACCACACTTGGGTTTTTACAGGCACAGTGTTATCCATGGTCATTGGGAAATCAATTCTCTAGATAGAGGTATTGTTTGAGGGAGGCAATGACAGGTGATAGTTATGCATTCTGAAAATTTAATGAAATAAGATACAATGATTCTCAAATTTAATATTGAACTCAGGGATAATCACAGGCCTTAGGAAAGGTATAGGAGACCTGGACTCCAGCTACAGATGTGCCACCATGTGGCTGTATGACATCACTTAACAATTCCAAGAGTCAGTTTTCTTTTCAATAAAGGAATTAGAATAAAAATTTAAGCTCCTGTCTACTATAGAAATAAAGACTTCCATTATTCTTTTTTTTTAAGATTTTATTTATTTATTCATAGAGATGCAGAGAGAGAGAGAGGCAGAGACACAGGCAGAGGGAGAAGCAGGCTCCATGCAGAGAGCCTGATGTGGGACTCGATCCAGGGTCTCCTGGATCAGGCCCTGGGCTGCAGGCGGCACTAAACCGCTGCTCCACTGGGGCTGCTCAACTTCCCTTATTCTTAAGCAGAGATGAGTTTGAGAATTGAGCAGAGACCAGCATGGTGTTCTCAGGGGCAGGTGGGAGTACTGACATTGGATGGCATTTTGGAACTTTGTACATGTCAGGGGAGGGATTAGGTGATACAATGATTGGCAGAGAACAGTGATGCTACATGTCTTGTTTCATGCTGTGAAACAAAGACTGGTCTCTTGTCTTGCACAACTTCAAACTTCCTGATACACTTCAGTGTAGGTGGAAAACCTGTTGATGATGAACTTTGGAAAACTGAACTCTATATTACTTATAAAGGCAAAGTGTTTTTTGTATACTTATAATATGCACTGAATTTTCCATGAATGCATTTACTATGTCAGCAATGAATATTGCACTTTTCTCTATTTGGACCTTGAGGAAGAGAAGTGCTCCATTTCAGATATATTCCAATTGCTCACAGGATCGGAGGCATCAGCAGCACTCAGAGTGATTCTGTGGATGGAGGCAGTGTCTGACATTACAGATGTCTTCTAGGGCAGCTGAGCTCATATATTGCAAATGATGTGCCCTGTGTTTATCTCTTTGATATTTCAGTTTAGGCATGCTATGTATTTACTTAAAATTTTCTGTTGCCAGGTAGGGCATACTACCTACAAATTTTACTTCACGACAGTAAAAGGGACTTACTATTTGTTAAAAAGGGAACATTGGGTTTGATGGGGTTGATATTTATTGGGCCAGCACCAGTTGAAGGGAGCTGGCAACCTCAAATGGCCTCAAAATTGCAGTCAGGAAGGACATTAAAAGCGTCTGTTTGGGCTCTGGGAAGAAAGGACAAGAGTTTTATTTTTGTCTTAATGTAGCAGTAATGAACTAGTTCCATTTGGTGAAAAAGGGCTCATTCCTTTAAATTCCGCCTAATCACACCTCTGTATTCATTGTGTTTCTAGTCTTACAGGGTCAGATGGATTCATTCTAAACTAAAAATACCCTCAGCCCTAGGTCTAGGAAAAGTCAGGCAGTCAGCCTTATGCTGTCTGAGTCCAAGGAATCTCACTTGCCAGGAAGAGCCACTTAACTTAATGTTAGGCAGCCATCCTTCCAAGAGGTTGTCCCCAGCTGCCACAGCATGGCCTCTTACCAGACCCTCTGTCTTCCAATTTATCCCATACTCAGCAAGAAACTGAGATCATCATTTAGTGTGTATTCAGAGCTACAGCCGTTACAACAACCACCATGAGAATAAGGAAGAAAATTCAGTGGAAAGTGGACTTTGTTGATCAGGGTCTTTCTATTGGCACCGATGCCAGAAATGAGCAGTTGAAAATTCAGTGACACCCATGACTGAATAATCACTTTTGAACCTTTCGAGAGGGTCGATTCTGACATTCTGATCTCTTAGTTTTGTGTCTGCTTTTAAGAGGACATTTTCCAAAATATTTTTGGACTTCTTGATGCTTTCTTTCTTTTCCTTCTTTCTTTTGTTTAGCAAAGCCAAAAGTGAAACATTACAACCCTAACGAAGCAAGGGTGGATTTGGCAACGAGTACTAACCTTAAAGAGTAACACAGTGGACGCTTCCAATTCCAATATTTCCTTTATGGTTGTTGGTATATGTTGGGCAATTTTAAGGTAATAAAATTGTAATGAACTTTCTAAATGAAGCTGCCTTTGCTGACTGCTCCGTGAGAAAAAATGGAAGTAATTTGGGAGGATTGAGACTAGCTGTTGCTTTCTGTCTCTCTCTCCCTGTCTCATAGACACTCACTTGCTCCTGCTCTCATAGTTGGCCTGCCAATACCCCTTTGTCCCTGAAAACCTCTTATCAACTTCAGATCTCAGGCGTAGGAAATGATACTTTCGTCATGCTGTATATAACCTGCTCCCTGCATTGTGAAAAGACAGATTGCCTTTTACCTTCACTTGGAAAAAAAAAAAAGAGAGAGAAAAGAAAAGGAAGGGAAAGGAAAAAGAAGGATAGCTGGATTTCTTCAAGGAAAGGATGAGAGTTGGAAAATCTAAATTACTAAAAAAAAAAAAAAAATGGCCAAGGGAGAGTTGTTAAATGGACTTCCTCCTAGGAAACTCTAGAGGAGGAATAAGTGATCATGCACAATTCCAGATGAGGGACGGTCCCCTGGATTCAGGTCTACAGAGTCCCACAGAGCCCTGGATGGAAACTTTAGGACATGGCAATGAATTCTGTGCCTTTTAATTTCCTGAAATGAATCACTTTGAAGTTGTCCCTTCTGAAAATGCCAGCTAGATCCAGCTAATGTGACTATCAGATAGAAAAACAAAGGCCTTTCTTCCCTGGGTCTGAAAGCATAATTTTTTTGCAGTTTTGGAAGCTGTCAATTCGACTTAGGCAAAGGGTAGGGCTCTAGATCCTGGCTCTGGGAGGGGAGAGATTTTTGGTATAAAGCTCTGAAATGGCATTATTCTTCTAGAATGTGACTTTTTTTTTTCTTTCTGATGAACAATACAATGCTTCTAAGGCAAGGATATCTCAAATTATCCCCAGACATTTTCTGATACCACTGCTGGAGCTGACAAAATTTGAGGTGGGTTGACCTACCTCTCTTCACTACTTCTCATAACCCACATTGAACATGCCTTTCTCTGTACTCTCCCGGTCCGTGACACCCAGTGAGTACTTAATTATATGCCTCCTGGCACTGCTCTCTGTATTAGGCAAAACTCCCTCAAAAAGAAATAGAAACCCAACTCAACCTACCTTAAGAAAAATGAGTTTATGGACTGAGAACAAAACTGTCTAGGCGTCAGTGGCCATTAGGCATATCTAGATGTCTGGGCTCAAGTGCTGTGTCCAGACTCCATCTCTCTCAGTCTCTTAGCTCTGCTTTTCCCTGGTTTTACTTAATTGAGGCAAGCTCTTGCCATGTGTTAGCAAGATGGCCGCAGCAGAGAGATTCTCTTTCCAAAGAGTTCCCAAAATAGAATTGATTAGCATTTATTGGATTTTTAACATGTACCAGGCATGATTGTGAGCACTTTATGCTTATTTTATTTAAGCTGACTCATAGTCCTATGGGTAGATGTTATTTCTCTAGGGTAGGCCAGTAAAGCTCTTTAAAGAGGTGACATTTGAGTTGAAACTAAAGATGAGTAGGATGTTACCATTTCCAAAAGTTGGAAGGGGAGGAAGCGAAAACAGTTCTTTATTCAAAATAGGTAATGAATTAATTAAAAATACATATTGAGCATACTGTATGCTAGGCACTATTCTAGGTGCAGGAGACATAGCAGGGAAAAAAACAGACGAGAGTCCATGAACCCCTGGCACTTATATTCAAGTGGAAGAGAGGGACAAGAAGCAGATAGCCAAATAAGTATGTGTTAGACAGTAATAAGTACAATGTTGAAAAATGAAGCAGAATTAAGTGATGAAGGTGGGGAGTACTTGGGGAAGTAAGTTGGTGTTATTTGATATAAGGTGATCGGAGAAGGTCACTCAGAAAGAGGTGTTTGGGATCCCTGGGTGGCGCAGCGGTTTGGCGCCTGCCTTTGGCCCAGGGCGCGATCCTGGAGACCCGGGATCGAATCCCACATCGGGCTCCCGGTGCATGGAGCCTGCTTCTCCCTCTGCCTATGTCTCTGCCTCTCTCTCTCTCTCTGTGACTATCATAAATAAATAAAAATTAAAAAAAAAAAAAAAAGAAAGAGGTGTTTGAACAGACATAAAGGAAGTGAGTGAGTGAACCATGAAGCTATCCTGGGGAAGAGTGTTCCAAGCAGAAAACAGCCAGAGCCAAGGTCCTAAGATGAGGTGTGATGGTACATTTGAGAAACACACCTATGGGAACAGAATGAACAAGAAGGAGAGTAGGAGAAGAGGCAGTGGGAGATGCAGTGGGGGCCAGAGGATACAGGGTCCTGGAGGCCACTCTAACACCATCAGCTTTCATTTTTAGTGAGATGAAAAGCCAATGGAAGATGTGAGTAGGTGGGCTATAGACTTGACTTTACTTATAATACAATATTGCTTTGCCTGCTGTACTGAGAATTTACCATAGGACAAGGGATGGAACTAGAAAAATAATTTGGAGGCAAGAGCAATAATCCAGGCAGGAGAATTTGGTGGCTTAGGCCATGGTGGTGGCAGAGAAGTTGATGAGAAGTGATCGGCTCTTCAATGCATTTTGAAGGCAGAGCCAGCTGGACTTGCCAACTATAGGATGTGAAAGAAAGCAAGAGAAATCAAAGATGTCTCTGAGGGTTTGACCTGAAGAAATGGAAGGAAGATTATGGTCATTTGCTGAATGACGGCTGTGGGAAGGACAGGTTTGAGAGGGAAGATCAAATCAATTTCAAATATCCAGTTTCGAGATGCCTATTAGGCCTGCTGTGATTGGTCTGCCTGCCTGCCCTCTAGTTGTGGATTTCCAGCAGATGGAACCAGTCAGTGCTTTTTTATTGTCTCTGCGTCCAGGACACAGTAGAATCTGACATGCAGCAGGAACTTAAATTTTGCCCAGCAGTCGAATGAATGGTGTGAGATAAGATTAGAAAGGAAAGTTGGCCCCAGGACATGAGAGGTCCTTGTGGGTGGAAATGAAAAGTCACTGGGGATTTTCCAGCAGGGAAGTAATACGGCCAATGGTTCAGTTTAGTAAGATTGACCTTGTCAGTGTCTCCTTCTACCTCCGGCCCATTTAGGAGGCTGCCACCACCTACCCATTGGAAATCTGCTCTCCCAGACCTTCCTCTTATTCCCAAATGTGTATTGTCCCCACGTACAGGATAATGACCATGAACTTGTGGCTCATAATCCTTTGGACCTGGTGTTTGGACTGGGATTTCTCGGAGTTTCAGTGCTGACTTTCTTTATTGGGTACATGTGTTCCCCCAGTGCTGTGGAGTCCAGCCCTTCTGCTGGCCACCTCTCCAGACTACTGCTCGACCTGTGGGGGGATCTAGATAGCAGCACGTGCAGTTAAGACAGAAGGAGGGTGGAGGAAGGGGAGGGATGGCCACAGAGTCATGAAGCCACGCACCATGTAGGGGGCAGTGGAACTGCCAAGAACAAAATACAGATTCTCTTACAAAAGGAGGGAAAGCAGGTATACTTGCGTTGACTTTTCTCCATTTAAGTATTACACATGGTCATAAACTTTTATTACCTCATGTTAAATTTTGTACTGAACATTATTTGAGCTGATTCTTCATGAACTCTAAACCCTTTTATGATTTTTCTTCACACCACCCTTTTTTCCCAGTTGGATTCTCACAGATTATTTTTCACAGTCAGCTCTTTTTCATTTGTTCTGTATGGTGTTATCTTGAATAATAACTAGCTACATGGACTCTAGGAAAATACATTTCGAAGATAATATTTCATCCTTGTTTTTAGCTTTGGAAAAAAAAAATCCCCAAATCTACAATTTTGTTCAGTATTACAAGTAATTTAAAGGCAGTAATTAAAATGACCTAGAAGATAGATTGCTTCACGCTTTTCTCAATACAAGATTCATTCATTTGTCATCTATTTCAGTTTTTGTCTTCGTAAGTATTTTTACCCTCATCCTTTCCAGCCTCCCCTCACCTCCTGGCAGCTATAACATTCAGCACAAAAATCTGGTCAAGGTGGGATCAGTGGGCTGGAGGTCTCAAGAAATCCACACTATGTTGATACTGCTTTAGATATAGATGAGATCAAAGTGCCCAAACTCTGCTGAGCAGAAAGATTCCATAAGACACTTAATAAAGCCATGGATGTTGGACTCCACCCTCAGAGGTCCTGATTCAGTCTGTAGTAAGCCTGGGAATCTGTATTTTAACATGCTCCCCATGTAATTATTCTGCATACCTATGTACGAGAGCCACAAAGCTAGACTTTTCTTTCGAATCAGACATTGCTTGGATTTTAAGTACTGGTTTTGTCCATAAGTAGAACATCCATAAGTAGAACATTCCTATGAAAGCTTCCCAAACAAAATGTCATAAAGTGAAGAAGCATCAACATTTATTTATATGGAAACATTTTTGAGCATTCCCAGACCCCAAAAATAACCTCTTGGGCTTTTCTGATACCTTAGGACACATCTTGCTAACAAATGCACAAAATAAATTGAAATAAAGCAAAGATAGACACAGACACAGTTCAAAGTTCTGGCGGCTTGATGTTAAGATGATGAGTGTGGTTCTGGGGAAGGAGCTCGGTGGGACCCTCTCACTGCTCTGGGTGCTCACGTCTTGCTATTTTCACCTTTTATCATAAAAGCAAAAGTCCTCTTTGGATTTCTTCTGGTTAGTGAAAACGAGTACTACTGTAGGTCTTTCATAAAAGCAAAGTGGTGTAATGTGAACTTTCAAAAAGTGGGGGACACCTCTATAGTAGTTCCCTGATCCCCTTGTCTGCTATTTCCTTTTGGGGGGCTTCAGTTCCTCGAGGTCTGGAAACAGAGGATTCTCCTTCTGATGAATTAGCAGAAGCTCAAGAGTAGGCTAATTCTACGTCATGACGCCCATGTCATTCACCTCACTGCACTGCGGGTTTATCATCTCACATCACCACAAGGATAAAGGTGAGTACATACAGAACAGTCAGATATTTTGAGAGAGACCGTATTCATATAACTCTAATTATAGTATAATGTTATAAGAGTGTTATTTGTTATTCGTTGTTGTTAATCTTTTACTTTGCTTTATTTACAAATTAAACTGTATCATAGGTATATATAGGAAAAACAGCATGTATAGGGTTTGGTGTCATCCATGGTTTCAGGCATCCACTGGGGGATCTTAGAATGTATCCCCACAGATAAGAGGGGACTACTGTATTTTATTACTTCTGTCCCTACTGCTGATACCATTGCCATTATCTGGCCCACCATTTTTTTTTAAAGATTTATTTATTTTTTTATTCATGATAAACATAGAGAGAGAGAGAGGCAGAGACATAGGCAGAGGTAGAAGCAGGCTCCGTGCAGGGAGCCCGACGTGGGACTCGATCCTGGGACTCCAGGATCGCACCCTGGGCCAAAGGCAGGCGCTAAACCGCTGAGCCACCCAGGGATCCCCCTGGCCCATCATTTTAACTGCAGGTTTAGCTGTGTGTGTATGTGTATGTGCACGTTTCTAGGAGGACCAATCCTGGCCTAAATAGAAGAGACTTAAGTATTGGCGGTATTAAATATGTGTAACAACTGGTCCTTGGTGGTAGCCTGAAGTGGAGGCTGCAGTTCCAACACATGGCCTCACAGGGAGACATCCAGGGAGAGGCTAATGGGCAGCTGCAATCTGGGGGAGAGGGATACAGATTGACTTCCCCTGGGAGGCTGGTGCTATCAATAGGGGTTCCTTGTGGAGTCAGGTGGAGCACTGGAGAGGGCTGATTGGCCCTATGTGTCTGTGGTGGTTAGAAGAGGGGAAGGAGGCATTGGTTGAAGGTGAGGGGGGAATGCAAAAAGTAGCTAATTATCAACAGGAAGGTATTATTTCAATGTATTGATTACTGTACTGTAACAGAATATCTAGGATCTGTAAAACTTTATCTGAGCTCCCTGGAGTTTAGCTCCCTTGTTCTATTCCACTCCCAACCATATGCCTTCATTCTGAGACCTTGGTTTCCATGCATAAGTCCCTGCTTGATGATCTATCCATATTTCAGCTCCCCTACGATCAAGGCTTGTCTGGTTTGGTTTTCCGGTTTTTTTTTTTTTTTTTTTTTCTAGTTATAATTGTTGATGCTGGGGCAGCTATCTGGCTTCTGAACTATGGGGGAGCAGGCACCCAGACTGCTAACAGGCTTTTCTGAACCTGACTTCTGGTCTGGTGCCTGCCACCTCCTCCCCTGAGTCTATACCCTGGCAGGTCTGCCCCTCCAACTTTGGCCTCATCCCCTGCAGATAATGAGGCCTTGCCCAGCCAGATCCCAGATTTCTAAGACTAGAGCAAATAAGCAAAGGAGTATTTCTCTTTTCCCTTAGAAAAAAATTTGAGTTAAAGTTTTTCGAAATAGAATGCAGTCTTGAGGCCAGTAGTCCAGAAAAGGTGTGTGATTCTGTCTTCAGTCAGCATATCATAGAACAAATAAAGATTGTCCAATCTACAAATCAGTAGATTGTCCAAATGATCCATTTGGTTTCTTTCTTTCTTTTACTGTCACCAATGGTGGAGCCTCCTGGATTCAACTGGGAAAATTAATCTAAGGAAGATATTGTTGCAGATGACGGTCATGGTTCATTGGTACACTTTAAGAAAAACAAACAAATAAAAAACAGACAAAAAAACTTGTTCCCTAACAATAATGTAAGTGAATCATCAATGCAGATAACATACGCACACATACACACAAGAGTTGGGGTGCAAATGGTAGGCATCCAAGCTGGCCTCACACAGAATTAAAAATGAGGTTGCTGGCAGAGATTTTTAAGGTCCACGATAAGATGGGACCCTTCCTCTTCTTTACCTGGGTAACAGTAGATAACCTATTTGCCTATTTTTCTGTTTGGTAGTTTACTTATTTATGTGCAGGAGCTTTTTTTTTTTTTTTCTTTTTTTTTAAATATTTGAGAGAGAGAGAGAAAGAGATCATAAATGGAGTAAGGGCTAGAGGGAGAGGAAGAAGGAGACTCCCTGCTGAGCAGAGAGCTGGATGTGGGGCTGGATCCTAGGACTCTGAGGATTGTGACCTGAGCAGAAGGCAGAGGCTTAACCCACTGAGCCACCCAGGTGCCCCAGAACTCTTTTATGTAGGGAAGGTAGCTCTTTGTGATTTGAATGACATTTTTCTAGTATTTGTTCCTCTAATTCTGCCTGTGCTGATTTCTGCCAACAGCAATTTTGATTTTAATATTGTCCCTCTCTATATTTATTGGTATATTTTTATGCCATTTGTTTTGTAATACATAAATAGTGGCTCTGAAGCTAGTTTTGAATTCTTTTATTTCTTTAGTATATTTATTGTATTATGTTGTGCAGCTACATCTTTGAACCATCTGAAACTTATATCGGTATAAGGTATGAAGAGTAGATCCAACTTATTTATCTTGGGCAGACGGCTACTCAATTTTTTCAATTCCCTCTATTTAATAATCCGTCTTTTTTCTCCATAAAACTGAAAAAAATTAACACCCATATAGCAATTACTACGTGCCAATAACTATTTAAAGCTGTTTGTAGGTATTAACTTATTTAGTGGTCTTAACAGTCTTTGGGGCATATACTATTATTATTCTTATTTTACAGATCAGAAATCAGGGCAGAGCGAAGATAAGGAACTTGTTCAAAGTCACACAGACACAGATCCAAAATCAATGCTATTAATTGATACGCCATTCAGCTACCCATAACATATTGAGTGATTCTCTTTATTTATTTTTATTTATTTATTTTAAAAAAGATTTTATTTATTCATTCGTGGGAGACACAGAGAAAGAGGCAAAGACATAGGCAGAGGGAGAAGCAGGCTCCCAGCAAGGAGCTGATGCAGGACTTGTTCCCAGGACCCCAGGATCATGCCCTGAGCCGAAGACAGACACTCAACCGCTGAGCCACCCAGGTATTTTGAGTGATCCTCTTTAAAGCCCATGTTATTTTATTCCTAAAATCTCCAGTAGCTTTCCATTATTCTTAGTTTAAAGGAATGTATCTTTACTGTGGATTATAAAACTTGCCGGAATCTGGTCCCCGCCTACATCCCTAACCTTAATTTGAATCATTTGCCTCCTTATATTATGTTCCTGTCAAACAGATTTTACTTTGGTTCTTTCTTGCCCCAGGGCCTTTGCACATACTCCTAATATCAGAATACTTTTCCTCTTCTCTTTGTAAGCTTGCTTCTCCTCAGGGAGATCCTCCTTGACCAATCTAAGTAAAGGAGTTTGCTCCTTACTCTTCTGTATTTCAGCTCACCTGTGTGTATCTTTCAAGCACTTGTCATAATTTATAATTGTTTTGTTTTGCTTATTTGTATTTTGTCTAAACTCTTAAAACTATGCTTCATGATGCAGAGACCATATGTGTCTTGTACCTTCTTGTATCCCTAACATTAAGCACAGTGAATGACATATTTACTTAATAAATATTTGTGGAATGGATGAATGAAAATTGCTGCAGATGTTTGTCTTACATCTGCAACAATTTACATCTGTAATGGGTAAATATAAAAGTAAACATAAAACAGAAATGCATAATATGTGATATTAAAAGTAAATTATCAATTTATATCAACAAATATTTACAGACAACCCACTATAGAACTAGCTTCTTCAGCTCTGTGCCATTCTCTGTACATCTTCCTTCTTCAGAGATTCTTTGACATGTTATTTTACTTAGTTGTTTTCCTTCCCTGATCAAAAATGGAAGGGTGTGAAGCCAAAAATAAACTGGGGTGTCTTTGTGCCCTCTTTACCCAGCACACTGACTGATATGGTTTATTTTTTTTAACGACAATATTGTAAGAGGGGAAAAATGCAAAAAATTGTAACTCATGGTTCCTGAATATAAGGAGTTTTTTTCTAAGCTAGGCTAGCGGACAAAGCATAAATACATTAAAAGTAAAATGACATTTAAGATATAAAAAGAACTCAAGACAACAATATAGTCATGATCTTATAAACTAATTACAAATATTGAGTTGCTTGGAAGTTTGGATGTTTGGAAGAAACCTTTTCAGACTGGGAAGTCAGGAAGAATTTCTATGGTGAAACTAGGGTTTACATTTATTCTTGAAGAATGATAGGATTTGGATAATATCAATAGAATCTACCTTCGACTGTTTGCCACTAATGAGGTCTATTTCTGTAATGCATTGACTTTTTTTCTAAAATGGAAACCACTTAAAAGTCTATAGATTTCAAAACTGAGTAGGTGGCATTTTAATTGGTAGCATTATCAAATTAAGAAGTAAAATGAATAAAAAGCAAGAGTTTAATAAATGAATGCTTGAAATAACTGTGATTTATTACCCTCTGCATATAAAAGGATTGGTCCATGGAATTTTACAAGGAAAAAATGTATGATTACCACCTTGACAAGCTCAAGGGGATAAAGAAAAGAATTGCTTTGGGATTTGATTATTCCACCTCTTCAAACTTACTTTTGAAAAGTCCAATTCTTAAGTCCATTTGGGCTGTGAGAATAGAGTTCTCTCCAAGAATGGAATCTTCTGCAAACACATAGAGCTTACACCTGAGGATGCCAAGGACAAGCGAATATCTGTGCTTATGTGGCTGAGAACATGCACATGGGGAAATCCTGCCTCTGCAAATGGAGAGCTCTGAGTGAAATAATTTCTCTGTTAGAGCTCTGCCAGATTTTCAAGAACTAAATCAGTTTACTAAAAATCATTCAACAAACTGAAAAGAAAAAAGATGTTATAATTTTGACTCTTCAATTTAGAAATTATATCTGAAATTGGCTAACTACCTTCAAAGAAAAAAATGGATGGGCTCAAGGCAAGGATCTAGTTTTCTAGATTAATATATGTTTGGAGGATGTATATTGAGGGAATGCTCTGGATGAAAATAGTTCCCTGAAGCTGTGTTTGAGGAGTGATGTGATATCATTCTAAGGTTTGGATTAGGGGTAAACAGAGCCTACTTCAGTGGGCTATGTATGCAGTGGAGGGTAGACAGTTCTCTCTGATGCCCTTGTTTTGAAGTTATCTGGGGGCTTTTGTGACTGTTCTGGCCTTTTTTTTTTTTTTAAAGATATTCATTCATTCATTCATTCATTCATTCATTTATTCATTCATTCGAGACAGAGAGAGGCAGAGACATACTAGAGGGAGAAGCAGGCTCCCCACAAGGAGCCCAATGCAAGAGTCCATCCTGGACCCCAGGATCACGTCCTGAGCCGAAGGCAGACACTCAACCCCTGATCCACTGAGGCGTCCCAATTCTGGCCTTTTCTATTCAGAGTCCATGTTTTTCAGCTCATATAGCTCCCTAGGCATTATTTAATGGTCAAATGGTGTTCCAGCAAGGACTCATTTATCAGTTGCTAAGCCATGGCAAATTGCAAGGGAAAGGAAAACAAAGCTCAGTAGAAAGGGTTAGGGAACAGGTAAGGGGTTTATTTGCTAAGTCTAGATGAATAATTCGCTGAATTAAAAACATATATTCATGAAGAGCATCTCAGAAATGTGCCACATCAAGACCTCAATTTGTACCATGCCATGTTTTGATTTAGGGAACAGCCAATTTGACATGTCTGTGAAAAGCAAGAGTGTTGATTCTTTCACTCATGAAACCTACAGGAACTTCCAGGACTCTCAAATCCCCAGGTAAATAAAAGAGTGTCTTATGTTATTTTCTCAGTTGGTGTCTGTTTAGAATAAAATTGAGCTATTTCCTCAATGGCTAAAAACTGGTCACTGAACATTATCCAAACAAGGAAAAACACGTAGTCTCCTCAACTTAAATCTATTAACATCTATATTTTCTTAAGAGGTTGGCTTATGTTTAGACCTATACATCATTAAAACAAAACAAGATAAAATAAAACAAAAACCCTCAGGTAAATAAGGCCAGTAAAGAGTACCTGCCCATTAACAACAACTTTATAGGGTTTTCAAATGAGTCACATAAAAGAGTAAGCTTCATGAATTAAATTTTAATGACATAAGTATATTTGATTTTAAGTAAGAAATTCTTATTGTTCTGGGCAAGTATCCTAATTCCTGTTTCCTTTGATTCGCTAAAGTTTTTTTTTTTTTTTTCTCAATGTTGAAAATTTATTTTTAAAAACATGGTATATTGTTTTGTCTCAGCATGTATGTCTAGTCAGATGGGTTCTCATCAAAAGATACTGGGAGCTGTTGTCTCAAATGATGTCAAATTATGTCTAAAAACATCAGCTTAACTGGTTGTTTGTTATCTTATAGGCAAAAGCACCATTAGGTGTTCTAATTTCTTTCTCTTTAATATATTTTTTTTTAGATGCATGTGTAGCTGGAGTCTGGTCTAGTCCAGACAAAATCAGTACCTAGTCAGGTCGGAAATTATGGCCTTGTGCTTTGTTTCTGATTTTAAAGGATGTTGAGTCTTCCCAATGAAATATCTTGACTGCTGAATTTATATTGAATGTATGAAAACCAAGGGCTGATGGTTATCAATGATGGTAACTTCCATTTATTAAGCTCTCAGATGTTTTATGTATTTTTTTCATTACGCCTCATGAGTGGCTCTACGCAGAAAGACACCATCATCTCTATTTTGCATATGGCCCTGCAGCTTTGAAAGGGTTTAAGCAATGTTCCCAGGGTGGTGTACGCCAGCAGTGAAAACTCCATTTCCCCTGCCCTTAGTCACAAGCTCTTGTCAATACTCCATAATTCTTGAACTTTTGGATTTCATGAACCAGTAAAACTTCAAAAAGCAAAAAAGAAATAAGCAAAAATCCCTGGGACTAAAATAAGGTTGACAATTTTTTTACATGTCCAAATAAACAGAAAATAAAAATAAAAAGAGACAACCATCACCTATTCTTAACACAATTTTATAAAAGAAAGGGTGTTTAATTATATTTGTTATACTTTAAAATGTCAGAATGTCTCATTATTTCATATTACTTTGTGGTTTTGAAAGGCCAGAACCTGTGAATATGTCTGATTTCTTATCTGGAGGGGAAGCTTACTTTGAGCATGTGTGCAGCTAATGTATCCCAGGACATTTCAATCACAAAGAAGTAAGAAGGTCACATCTTAGAACAAAGAACAGTTCTTCCTGGGAAAGGACAGTTGGTAACTTAGACCAACATGCTTATATAAACACTAGTCGACCTTATCTTTCTCATTTTGTCAAAGACTGGTGAAAACTGCCATGGCCCAGTGCACGTTTGAGAACCAGCAATGGGGAACTATGTTGAACAAAACATTGCCTTCCTCACCTGCGTTTTTGAGATAGGGGGACTGAAGGATGGCCAGGTATGGATGGCAGTCTCACCTTTTAGCTGTGCGGTGTAAGAAATGCCTCCTCCCCATGCCTACGGGGACAACTGCAGTACTGTAGTATCTTCCACAAAGTTTCCCTGTGTTATCAGAAAACACAGCCTTTTCCCCATTCCCTAAGGCAATAGAGTGAATTGGGTTTTCCTTTCCGCTTTATTGTTTTCAGATGTTTGCTAACTCTCAGCTCACCATTTTCTTTCACTGATAAATTTGAAGGAAATTACAGTCCCTGCACATAGAAGGCCAGAAGTGTCCCCTCAAGCCTCTAGATAACAAAAAGGGACTGTTTCTTTCAACTCTGGGATCAACAAACAATTGAAAAAAGGGGTAGCTCCATCAATGGGAGCTGGAATGATAACTCCTTGCTGGAAACAGCCAACAGTGAATATAATAAATCAGTTTTCAGAGCTTATATGAACCCAAGGAAGTTTTCCTCAGTGTCATTAAATTCAGTTAATGACAATGTTACTTACGTATGTGCAAATACAAAACCAAGTATAAATTCTTGATGTTTATATCTCTTTGAATTGTAAAATTGAAACAAATTTACAAACTGAATAAGAATAAAACTCTAAAACCAATTAAGACCCAAATTAACAACATTAAGTTGATGTGACGTAGATGAAGTTTTGTTGAAATTAAATTGCACCTCACAGTTTGAATATGTCCTGGACAGCCACGGTACGGGTTTTGGAATTTGGCATGCTTATGCGGTTGCATGCAAGAGATGGTCCCAATTCTTGCCCCATTTCTCCATTTGAACTGCAGAGAAACTTTGTGGAAGTTCCTGATTTGCTTTCATTTGGCATAAGTGCATATTTTATTTATAAGTCTGCCTCTGTCTTTTTCTCATTAGCCTATGTCAGTTAACATACTAGTTGACAGTCAAGGGATCTTGAACATACACACAAAGAAATAAAGTTGCAGTTTCCAAGAACCTCAGTACAAGGGACATTTCCTTTTTTACAGTTTTTCCTGCTGCCTGGGCTTGGAAGAATTGGGAGAGACTTTCTTTTTTTTTTTTTTTTTTTTAAAGATTTTTATTTTTTAAATTTATTTATGATAGTCACAGAGAGAGAGAGAGAGGCAGAGACACAGGCAGAGGGAGAAGCCGGCTCCATGCACCGGGAGCCCGACGTGGGATTCGATCCCGGGTCTCCAGGATCGAGCCCTGGGCCAAAGGCAGGCGCCAAACCGCTGCACCACCCAGGGATCCCTGGGAGAGACTTTCTGCTCCATCATTGTACCTCACAACTCGAAACAGTATATAGCTATTAGCATACAGCAGGCCTTCAATGATATATGTCGAATAAGCGAGCAAATGAATATCAGCTCCAATAGAAGAAAGTAATGGTGTAATGCCAACTGGTATGCAACAGAACTGATGTGCAGGAGAAGAAAAATAATTTTCCCTCTACTCTTCAAAATTCTTAGCTGAATCCTTGTAATAAAAGACATATTAACAAGAGAAAAACAGATAAAAATTTATTAATATACATACTTCATGTTTACATAGGAGATACCCTCAGAAAAATGAGTAACTCCCTGAGGTGGCTTAGAGCTCCAGCTTTAATACCTATTTCAGCGAACAACAAAAAGAGACAAGTCTTTATTATTTTTTTTTAATTTATTTTTTGAGACAAGTCTTTAAATGAGCCTACTTTGTGTTATAAGTTTCTCTAGCAACTTATTTTTTAGAATAATTTTGTCACTGTTTCAGTGTGTGATTGTGGCATAAGACAGAGAATCACAGAGTAGTTAAGCTGGAACATTAGAGCTTGCCTTCATTTCATGGATATCTCTCAAGAGAATATACTCAACATATTTCTTTTTGTGCACAAAGAAATAAATATGACTCAATGGCACACCAGCAAAATAGTAAACACTGTTTACAAATAGTAGAAAATACATATGTTTCAGATGGATATAGAACAATTTTTGCCTGCCTCCCTTCTGCTGGAGAGGACCTGTTCACACCGGGTACTCCTTCCAGCTCCAGCTTGTGCCAGAACTGGGTGGCTTATGTGCCCTGCTGGGTTGTCTCTCTTGCCTGAGGTAGCATCCACTTTCTAGCTACGTTCTTGAGACTTTATTAGCATCCAACTGGGTCTTTATATCATTTACTAATCCTATAGGATACTTTGGTTTTGCTGTTAATCCTTTTGAATATTTAAAGGAAGCAGCTTTGATTACCATTAATCTAGCTGCTTTGTCAATTAATAGCTGAAAATTCATGTTCCTTTTGTTAGTATTTGTATACAACAGTTTCATTGTCCCCTTGAGTTTAGCTGGTATGCCTCTGTCTATAGTTATTCTTCTGAGTTTTTGCTCTCATGTGGATGGTAAGCCCTGAACTTGCTCATTTATAATTCCAGTCCCTCAGACAGTACTGCTGATAAAAAAAAAAAAAAAAATCACTAAAAGATCTAATAAAATGTTCAGCCCTAATTTACCTCCCAAAAAAAGGGGTGAGGAGAAGCTTTTGGCTTGGTATACGAGGTGACCTCACATGTTGGACAAGCAGGAAATAATTGCTGCCCATTTTGCACGTGTGGCTGTGCATGGCCAGACACTTCAGATGGTCAGTATAGGTGTGGGCCAAGCAGTGATCTGAAGTCGGGGAAATGAAATTGCTAAAGCCCAGCTGGGACCCTTCTACTATTACACAGTTAGGCAACTGGGCAACTGCACCATCGAGGGAAGCCTGAAGGCTTGTTTCAAGTCCCTGAAATGTTGTCAGGCTCCTCTCTGTTTCCAAAGCCAATTATTTGAAGTGATTGTGAGCTCCCACTTGCAGACAGGTTGGGTTCCAACAGTTTATTTCAAAGTCAGTTGTTTTGAACTTGAAAATAATTTTTCTAGCAAAAATATTAAAAGAAAGGAACAAAAGGCCAGCCCATAGAAATCTATTTAAATTCAGACCTCAATGAAATAAGGCACATTTGCCATGATGAGCACTAGAAGAATCAAATATTGTAGTTCAGGAATGAAGATTGTGTTTGCAAATCCACTAATTATAACAGGAAATAACCAAATTAATAACAATAGTTTCTTATTTATATGACATGGCTTTGACAATGGCACTTTTAATTAGATGAGGATGAAAGGAAATTTGAAGACTTGTGGAAATTATTGAGAGGAAATTCTCAGGATATTTAGAGGCTTTAGAAGTTAAAGAATAATTTTACTTTGAAACTTTACTTTGACATTTGTGCTTTACTAGCACCAATGAGCCACCATATGGTTCATTTTTAATCATAAAGGAGGATTGCAAAAAGAAAAGAGGGAGAATGTCTTAGGGTGGGCTTCCTGGAAGTCAAATCTGTGTAGGAGAGGTTTATTGCAGAGCACATTGTCAGTGGACCCCTGGGGGAATGAAAGTAGAACTGGGGAAGGGACAGTTGGGCAGGGATGCAGCCACAATACAGGACTCTAAGTTGATGCCATGGAGAGCCACAGAGCAGCATGGCCCTTCAGAATTGTCCCATCCTGAGGTTAGGAGCCAAGACTTCTATCTAGCCACTGCCCTGTCACCGGATCTGGGTCACTCCCAGGGCAAGGGGCATGATCTTGAGGTAGGCAGCTCTTTGGCAGAGAGCAGTCTTTGGAAAGGAGTAACCATGAGAGCCATGGGCCACTAACTCTTCCAGCCACCGTGGTAGTATCCACTACAGAATGAGGTGTCTTTTTTGAAGATAACTGGGCAAGAGTAAAAGGAAAAAGTGCATTTATGGAAATGTGCATGTACTGTGGAGAGAAAGTTGATCTGTGGGGGAATTAACCCAACTGTGAGCTGTGGAAGGCAGAGGGCAGCCAGGGAGAAGCTCTTGCGAGATCCTTCTAAAGCCCAGAAGGAGGTTGAGAGAAGCCACTGCCGGGCTGCAGGCAGTTCTTGCCAGAAGAGCTTAACTGCTGGTGAGAGGCAGCAGCCTGTGCGTGATGTTGAACGTAGGAGACCCTGGATGAAGCTATATACTCTATCTTGGTGGCTCCTGCACAGATAAGTGGGGAGGGGCCACTGTAGCAGTTCCCAACAATTTTTAGAGTAAGAGAAACCAGTTTTTTGTTTTTTGGCTTTTTTTTTTGGCAAACTGGTTTGACCAATTTCTTAATTTTTGTGACACTTTGCGTCTTCCCTCAAAATAGTGCTGTATGGGGACACCTGGGTGGCACAGTGGTGGAACATCTGCTTTTGGCTCGGGCTGTGATCCTGGGGTCCCAGGATCGAGTCCCACATTGGGCTCCCTGGGGGGAGCCTGCTTCTCTCTCTGCATGTGTCTCTGCCTCTCTCCCTGTGTCTCTCATGAATGGATAAACAAAATCTTAAAAAAAAAATTACTGCTGTATGGCATACAATTATTTTTTATACCAATATGGAACTAATTGTATGTATTAATTTTTTTAAAAGATTTTATTTATTTATTCATGAGAGACACAGAGAGAGAGGTAGAGACGTAGACAGAGGGAGAGGCAGGCTCCCTGCAAGGAGCCCCTGATGTGAGACTTGATCCCAGACCCCAAGATCAAGACCTGAGCCAAAGGCAGTTGCTCCACCACTGAGCCACCCAGGTGTCCCCTATGTACTAAATTTTAAATTAATTGTTGTTTAAAGATTTTGTGATGCTTCTGAGTCAGCTGGACATGCCATGTATTGTTGCAAAACCAGTTGGGAATTTCTGGATTCTCTTGTATAGAGTATTGACCAGAGGAGACATAAAAGAAGTAGATAGAGTGACCCTTGCTTTCACGATTGTGATTCAATTTTGAAAGGACAGAGTGCAGAGTAAACTGCTATTTTTAATGTCAGAGAGTATTTTATTCTTCTAGAAAAACTCCTCTTAGATATGTAGCACACTTGGGGAAGATAGAAGAGGAGGGCAGGCAAGAGATACATGTTTTCTTTTATATCTGGAAGGATAAACAGCATGAGCCTTCCAGAATGAGTTAGCATGCTATTTTATACAAAGTCCGGGAACTCTCAGGTTTTTAAGTAGTAAGTATGTTAAGTAGTATTTCTTGTTTATTCAGGCCATGTGGTACTTTGGAATGTGCATATCTCAGATATTTGAAAAGCATTCCGTAACCTATATTCCAGGCATTGTTTCTGCTCGTCTCTTGGGCCAGTGGATCTGCAATCGACCGGTACCCTTTACTGGAATCCAGGTTTATCTTTGTTTAGGAAATAAGGTTGGCTTGCTTAGCTCTTATTACCTGACAAATAACATTTGCTGCCTAGGAAATAACCCTCATCTGCAAATCGGTTTGGTGGGAACGGCGAGGAGAAAACGTGACTGTGGCCGAGGAGTCTGTCTGTTTCTCTTTATCTCTTGCTCCATTCTTCATGGGCTTCTGAGAACCATTAGAAGGGACCCACACCAGCCACTTTCCGAGTCCCTGTGCTGATTATGCTTTAAGCAGATGTTTATGTTTTCATTCCTGGTGATATGCTTGGGGGTGCTCTTGATAAATAGAAGATGTGGGAAAAGTCCATCTCTGAATCCTTCCTCCTTCCTGCAGAAATCTTCCTCCTCTTATTGGAACCTTCCAACCTCGGGCTTGCTGTGTCTTTACTGTCACAACTGTTCCTCTGCCCCTCCATGTAGACTGCCCCTGCGGGACGTGATCTGGCCTTCTTACCTGGCTGCCCTACACATCTGCTGTTTAAACTTGCTCTGTTTGGGTTTCATTACCTCAGGGCCTTGCTAGAAGACTGGCCGGTTCTTTTCATAAATCTGTGCATGCCAAGCTGTTAATAGCTGATAAAAATCATCCCAAATATGCATCTCCTTGTAAAGAACCCATTGCCATTTTATCCGACGGGGGTCTGGAAGGCCTTACCTCTGTCCAGGCCTCCCAAATTGGCCCATCACTTACGGAAAAATTCAACAGGATGTGCACTACACATTTTCTTGGAGCTTCAAATTTACTTGAAGGTTTTCTTGGGAAAAACCCACATTACCTTCCTATGAAAGCAAATAGAGGTGCATATTACAGTAGAAATCAAAATTCCCCATATCTTAAAAGTAAATAATTTTTACTTTTGGTAAAATACTCTGGGCTGGGTCTTAGCTATCCTGGGATTGGTTTTCACTTCTTTTCCCATTGGGATTCTTGGGTGGAAAACTGAGAAGCAGAGGCTTAAGCCAAAGTCATTGGCCATGGTCAGAGTTCTAGGCATTTTACGATGTCACTGGGGGAGATTTTTTTCTCTTCAGCACTTCTCTGATCACTTGCCCAGACACGGGACGTATTTGGTGGGACAGTCACATGAGCTGGAATGCATTTTCCGGGACTGAACACTTCATGAGTCTGTCCAAAGTTGTGCTTGGTTCTATCTTGATGGGTGAGTTAGAGGTCTGAGTGATGACATTTAGCAACCAGATGGCATGGAGCTGGTTTTCAGTTTGCATTTTGGTGAAGAGAAGATCCTTTAGATGCTTATTTACAAAGCATATTTTGAAATTGTTGAATTATTTGCTTACAGTAGACTAGCCAATATCAAACAAGAAAATGACTCCTCAGGGAACTTTGAAGATGGGTTGAAACTTTTAAGTATGCGCACTTGTTTCATTGTATAAAAAACAGTAACGAACTGCAAAGAGAAACTACAAAATTTATGGGATTATTTATTTATTTATCTTTAGTCAGAGGATTTCCTAGAAGGGAATTATGGATTTGGACAATAGTTCAAATTATTCATACTTTGTTCCTTTAATGTCTACTGTATCCTGCTGAGACCTCATAGCTCATGTGCTTTCTTTATAAAAGGAATCGAATTAATATCAAAGTCAAAACATTGCAGTCATTTCCTTTGTAAAAAATTTTCCATTTTTATATTGTTTTCAATAAAAAACTTACTATAGCTACTGATTGAAATATGTCTACCATATTTTGCCAGAGGTACTGGGGGGAAAAGTGTATTTTATCTTCCTGAAAAATGAGAGTAAGTATTTCCCTAGAGATTACAAGGGGTTTTGGGGAGAAACCTTACCCCAGTGTGTTTTTTCCTATTTTCATGCTTCCTCATGACATCTAACAGGAGAGATTTATTATTCCAATTTAAGCAATATTCTGAAAGTAACAATCCCTAAAATTGTTTATTAGTCACCTAAACCTCAGTGCTTATTTGTGTATCAGCAACTTTGCCATTTTTAGCTTAGAGTTATTGTTAAGACTACCTATTGTCAAGTCGAAGAATATTATTTTAATCATAACATTAAAGGAAACGAAAAAAAATTATGTAACTTTTAATTGTACTGTTCACTTTTGTGTTTTCCTTCCTGTCTTTGTCCATTTTCATGCGCATGCCTGACGTTGATGTAATCACAGTGCTAACTCACTGTGTACCTATCTGGGGCGGTGGGTTGAGGGCAGCGCCTGTTTGGTGGGGCATGTGGATCAAAGAGGAAGACAGAGCAACAAAGGCAGGCGACAACCACAGTTTTCTGTCCTGACTCCTCTCCATGACTCTCCATTACTCCGCTCTCTCCTGCCTTCACAAAGTCCTCCTTCCCACCTACCTTCTAATTTTAGGTGAAAGTGAATTCCGGTTATTATTCTTTTTGAGTTTTAATCTGTTGACCACTGTTGGAGTTTCAAAATTGGAATTGCAAATTAAACTGCAATTAGATTAGAAAAATCTAATTGCTGGTTTTTGTTTCCTTCTCCCTTCTCTCCCTGACCACCCTGCCCAGCCTAACACATATGAGTGAATTACCTCCCACTTGCCAAGCAACTTGCAGGACTGGGCAATACAGAGTGAGTAACTCGGTTTCTGCCTTAAAGTGACAGGGTAGTAAAGAGGTAACTACAGTGCTAGCAATGAGCATTATATTTGAGGAATGCAGAAAAAAAGGGTGGTGGGGGGAACAGCTAAAATTGCAGTGATAGTAAGTATGATAAACATTATGATAGTTCAGCAGTACAGGTGGCCATGAGAGCACACCGTTGGAGCCTTAACCTAACTTTGAGGTCCAGAGAAGGTAACAATTAAACTGGCTTTGGAAGTTTGGGAAGGCTGGATGGAGAAGGGGAAAGAATATTTTACACACACGCAAAGACCTTGAAGTATGAAAGAATGAGATGGTTGGCTCCAGTTCAAGGCCTCAGGTCCAGAGCAGAATGTGGGGAGACTGAGCTGCATGTTGTCAAGTGTCTGGTGTTCTATGCTAGGTAATTGAAATATTTTTTTCTGTGGGCAACAGGTATCAAATGGAGATTTGAGAGCATAGAAATGACATGATCAGTATTTTGTTAATTTTGTTTTAAGGGGAGGTAGTTCTGCTGGGTAAGGGATTGGCAGGGTGAGGGTAGCGTGGAGGGTCTAAGTGGTACTGTAGTTTTGCCCTTTGTAATGAATTTCTCACTACCTACCATGCTGTGTGGCACATGGAAGGTGCCTTGTGATTCCTTGGTGAAGAAATTAGACTGGCATTTCATCAGAGCTTAAGGATGACTCTGTGCGAGCTTTAAACCTGATCGTGAGTATTGCCCTTTGCAGCCCACCAGCCTCATAACTTAGGGTAAACTATTGCATATCAAAGACACTAGTTCAATCCACACAGTTCACCCCTCTTCCTTGTATTAGGAGACCAGTGGCCAGTAAAGGCATATTGGATATTTAAATTCAATTTGGGCAATCACAAGGGATCTCTTTTCAGTTCTGGGCTAAACCTGCTTGGCTTCAGCTTTCTTTCTTTCTTTCTTTCTTTCTTTCTTTCTTTCTTTCTTTCTTTCTAAGTCTTTATTTATTCATGAGAGACACAGAGAGAGAGAGAGAGAGAGGGAGAGAGAGAGAGGCAGAGACACAGGCAGAGGAAGAAGCAAGTCCCATGCAGGGAGCCCGATATGGGACTCGATCCTGGGACTCCAGAATCATGCCCTGGGACAAAGGCAGGTGCTAAACTGCTGAGTCACCCAGGCGTCCCAGGCTTTATCTTTCACTTTGAGTCCTGATTCTGTTCTACAGACCTAAAAGACTATATTTGGTCTTCCTGGCCTGATTGTCTCTAAAGACTTTGGCTAACATTGACTCTTGAGCATCTTCTATGAGTCAGCTCACAGATACACCTGCTGCTCACCCTGGCTCTAGCCTTCAGGACCAGTCCTGGCTCCAGGCAGCCAAAGAGTGCATAGGTCAGACCTGTCCCAGTGTCCTTATCAGGGAACATTAGCTCATGACTGTCCTGAGTCTATTTTCCTTGTGAAGGTTCATTTTACATTTTTTAGAATCAAATACTGCTCCCAAATTTCTTTTCAACAAACTCCTTTCTTTAAACATACCTTCCTGAGTCACCCTTTCATTAACCCATTTTCTCCTCTAACAATCGGCCTAGGCCAACCTCTATGAACCATTTTTTCTAATGGAAAATTGAATGTATATTTAAAACATTTGAAATAATTCTGAACTACAGAAAGGAAAAAAAAGTTTGTCTATTAACTGGAGTTTGGTATATTGTTTTGGGCACTCTAAGTATCTATATATTCTTCTTTAAAAAATTTCTAATGAAACTTTAAAAATACACACAAATTAAAAAAGGACAAGCAACAATAATAAAAACCAGACTCTTAACTAGAGAGAACAAATGGGTGGTTGCCAGAGGGGAGGTGGGTGGGAGATGGGTGAAATAGATAAAGGGGATTAAGGGTACAATTATTGTGATGTAATGTATAGAATTGATGGATCATTATATAGTACACCTGAAACTCATATAACACTGTATTTTAACTCTACTTCAGCAAGAAAAAGAAAAAAGAGAGAAAATACACATAGTGTATACCAGGATTGTTTGTTTAATGATACTGAAAATGATTAAATGGAAATTTGTTAAATTAAAAAAAATAAAGCTAATTTAATTTCACTTGGGGGAAGGGAGTGAAGTGTTACTATAAATAAATGTGACTGGAAGAATTAGTAATTGGATTATCATATCCAACTGACATAGGCACTTCAGAATTTGTTTCTTCTATAACCCAAGCATGTTAGACTGAGTGATCCTCAAAGCTCCTTCACTTCTAACATTCTCTGAGGCTTCTAGGGTAATCTAATTCATCCCTTTCCTCTTGCTTACAAGGAAACTGAGTCTTAGAGAGTATGGATTGGCTAAGACTACATGTCACAGTATTAGTATTGGGACCAAACTGGAAGTCAGGGCTCTTAACTACTTAGCATATTTTGATGTTTCTCAGAGCCAGCCGTTATATATATATCCATATCCGTGTAGGGACTGTGTACTCATCATCCAGCTTCAACAGTTACCAACAAATGGCCTAGTTTGTTTTATCTAAACCCCTAACCACTATTTTCTTGGCTCCAACTGTTTTCAATTAAATCCTAGATCTGCTATGATTTTATCAATAAATGTTTACAAGTAAGGACTTCTTTCTCAAACCTAATCACAGTCCCAGGATCACACCAAAGATATCAATCATTCCTCAATATAATCAAGTATTTTATCAATTTTTTAATTTCCTAAATTGCCTCAGATTTTTTAAAATACAATTTTTAAAAATTAAATCTAAATAAGATGATACACTGTAGTTGGTTGATGTATCTCTAGTCTTACTTGGTCTACATATTCCCCCTTCATCTCCATTTTATTTTTTCTTGTAATGTATTTGGTGAAGAAACCAGGCAATTCATCCCATCAGATTCTCTACAGTCTGGATTTTGCTGATTGTATCCCTGGAGGACTGTTTAACATGTCTTGTATGTCTTGTAAATTAGTTGTTAGAATGTTAAGGCTTAATCAGATCCAAGTTTGCTTATTTATTTCTAGCAAGAACACAGGTTAAGTGGTATTGTGCACTTCACCAGGAGATACACCGTGTCAGATCGTCTATTTTTCAAAAAAAATTGGAAGCCATTGATAACTATTGCTGTTTATCAAGGGTTGCAAAATGATGATAGTTAAATTGTATCATCCCATTTGCATTTAGTAGATTTATCTGCTATCTTTAGTAGTGATAAGTAGACTTAACTGCTATTTGGTTACTCTAGTGCAGTTTGAATAGGCAAGGCCTGATAAATGCTTAATTCTTTCCCTTAATCTGCTTTCAAAAACATTAGTTGGTCAGTTAGCATCCTTCAAAAGTGACCCATTTAATTTAAGAAATTACTTTTTATGAAATAAGCATATTTGATTTTTTTTTTTTTTTATGATAGTCACACACAGAGAGAGAGAGAGAGAAAGAGAGGCAGAGACACAAGCAGAGGGAGAAGCAGGCTCCATGCACCAGGAGCCCGACATGGGATTCGATCCCGGGTCTCCAGGATTGCGCCCTGGGCCAAAGGCAGGCGCCAAACCGCTGCGCCACCCAGGGATCCCATATTTGATGTGTTTTGATTGAGTGCAGTCATTATCTTTTGATACTCAAATTTGTCCATCTTTGGCCAGTGAAAACTTACTCAAACTGTCTTCTGAATCTTTTAGCAATCCCAGTAAACTTTGAGAGCTTCCTTGATTTACGGTATGACAAGATGTTCAAGGCTCATCTACATTTCCTTTCTTAGACTTGTAATCACTATTTTCCCACAGGAATATGATTCCTTTGAGTTAGGATGGATTTATAGAAACAGCGATATGGGATCGTAGGCTTGCTCATTGCTCCTGAGTTTATCATTTTTTTTCTAGATGTTTTCAGAGGACAGAGTTAGGAAATACTTTTTGTTTTTGTTCTTTTTGTTTTTTGTTTTATAAAATACAAAAGTTCATGCTGATATTTCAGATTCAAATTTAGGGCACAGATTGTTGACTTATGGATCTTGCATTTATATCTCTTTTCTTATCAAAATCCTGGCTTTTGATAACACTAACACAATTACTTGTTTAATCAAACAGTACACGTGTAACAGATTCAGAATAACAATACCTGCTACTAAGCTCAAGGATTTGATTATTGAAAGCATTTTAGGATTTGTTTGCAGTTCTATTTGTTTGTAGAGTATGTCCTAATAAGAGTGTATAGTTAGCTTACAGTGTTTCAAAGTCATTTGGAATAGTTCCTCTATGTGAGTTTGCCACCTACTTGATGCATGGTTTCATTCATTTGATTAATTTTGCTCTCAATTTTTAAGGATTACAATTTATGTTTAACTTGCTTTATAGTTATGTAAAATATTTATATTGTGCCAAACTCAAATCTATAAATGAAAGTATTTTCAAAGAAGACTTGCTATGTCCTTGCCCTCTACATTTCTTCTCTCCTCATAGGTAACCATTAAAAATATTATTTCAATCCTTCCATTTTTTAAATGAGCAAATACTTATCCTATCCTTCCTAATAATTATATACTTTTTTATAATTGCCTTTTTTACTTAATGATTTATCTGAAGATCATTCCATAATACTAGAGAGATCATCTTTATTTTCACAGCTGCCTTTGTACTCTGTTGTGTGGCTGTATCTTGGTTTATTCACTCACTCCTTTATTATGGACATTTGGGTTGCTTCCAGCTCCTTTATTATTACAAATTGTGTTGCAGTGAATAACTTTGTTCATCTTTTTGTACTCTTGCTTGTATGTTGCTGGATTAAATTACTAGAAATGAGAATGCTGGGTCAATATCCAGCAAGATCCCTTCAGAAAAGATTGGCAAATTTCCCTCCAAGAAAGGTGTATGATTTTGCATTCCCATCAGCAGAGCAAAAGGGCCTATTTTCCCATGGTCTTGCCAAAAGTGTAGGTGGTCAAACTTTTGGGTTTTTTTTTCCTTAATCTGGTAAAGGAGAACTGATACCTCAGTGAAGTTTAAAATTCTATTTCCTTTATCAGCAATGCTGAGCTTTTTATAGGTCATTCCATTTGCCTGTGAATTGCTTCTTAATATGTTTTGACAATATAAGGTCATTGATCTTTTCTTCTCAAATATTAAAAGCTGTTCATGTATTAAAGATATTTATCCTTCATGATATAAGTTACATATATTTTTCCAGTTTGTCATTTGTCTCCTTTTTACATTCTTTACAACGTGTTCTCCATGTAAAGTTTTTTTTTTCTTTAAAATTTTTACATCAATTTTAGGAGTCCTTTCTCTTTTTGTATCTGGATTTTGAGTCATGGTTATGAAATATTTTCCTACTCATATAATATAGGAGTTCATTAATATTTTCATCTCATAGTTGCAGGGTTTCATTTGATTAAATTTCTGATACAGTTGAAGTTTATTCTTTTTTTCTTTTTAAGATTTTATTTATTTATTCATGAGAGAGAGAGAGAGACAGACAGACAGACAGAGGGAGAAGCAGGCTCCTTGCAGGGAGCCCGATGCGGATCTCCATCCCGGATGGGATGACGCCCTGAGCCGAGCTCAACTGCTGAGCCACCTAGGCCTCTCGAGTGTATCCTATTTTATGATATGAGAAATGGATGCATTTTTTTCTTTTTAAAATAGAGTTACCTGGATATGTCAATACTACTTATTTAAAAGTCCATCTTTTCCCCCACTAATTGAACTTTCATATGCAGTTGTATTCATCGCAAGGTTTTGTACTCTGTTGGAGATACAGGTAAGGGTTTTGACTGAAGTTTGAATTTTATTTAAATAAGCAGGTCACAAGAGGGGAGTTATAAAGTGGATAAAAGACCTGAAACATTGTGGATGTTGAACGGGTATTTAGTTAAATGAGTGACTCATTACAAAAACCAAAATAGTAAATGATTAAAGAAATAAATGTGAAATATTTATTTTGTATAGGAGAGGATTTCCATGAAATATCATTAGTAACAATGCAGTGGTAGACAATATAAAGGGAAGAAAACTCATAGTGAGATTTATAATCTATCTGCTGAGGAAAAAAATACATCCATTGTACATTTTAAAATGCGAAACTCTAGGAACTTGGGTGTAAATCTTAAAATATAATCAGATAATTTTAATTATTTTGAAAAACCATACTACTGTATTTAAAAGAAAGCAGTGAGGAATCCTTTTGTGAAGGGATTCACTCTTTTGGATGTGAGTCATTGTGCATCAAATAAGGTGTTTCCTTGGTTGAGATTTTGATGCATTAAGATTTCTGATGGGGAGGCATATTGACATATCTTCAAAACAGACTATAACAAAAATAGTGGCCATTTCTTCTTTGGTGGGGAATAAAAATAACGCAATGAAAAAGAATTAATCTAGGTTTTCATTATACTGGAAGGCAATTCCATAGACACCACTGCCCAGAGGTGTCTGACATACACCTAATTAGGTGTCCACTTTAGCTCCGAAGTAAGGGCTGTAGCTCTGAAGGTGTCCTTCTAACTCATCAGAACTATTCACATGTGATTCATCAGCTCCCTCCACACACCCTTGGCTTTTTTCTGTAGGTCAGCACACAGCATTGCAGAGGAAGTTAGTTCATAGTTTTGTAAATAAATTTCTCTAGGAGGTACACAGGGAAATTAAAGAACAGGAAAGGAAGAAAAAGCATTTAGTGGGACACAAAAATGACAAGGTGGAGAAAAGACTTCTCCATCTGGCTAACGATTCAGGGCTGAGAATTCTTTTTCCGGCCATGCCTCAAGTGCAAGGAAGGAAATGACAAAGCCAGTTCTGAGCACCTAGGGAGGAGAGCGACTCTTCATCTAGCCCAGCCTCGCATGAGGTCACGGGTTTTTCTTGCTCTGGGATATTTAATCAAGGAGTATTGGAAATGTAGTTTCTTTTTTTACAATCTTTCAATCCCAAGAGCCAGCAGTAAGAGACGCAGAGAGCAAAGAGATGACAAATAGCCTGGGAAGAGCTGTCTCCTTTGTCTTCTCCTAGGGCTTAAAAGTGTTTTTGTTTTAATGATGGGTCAAGGTTAGCATTGGACCAGTTAATATTCATGTGGTCTTACCACCCTTAAGCATGTCTAACTTCTTTGTTGGACACTTTCCACCTTTTTCCTTTCTTTCCCTTGAACCAGCTTTTGGATTCAGAACATTGGCGGCACACCCTAGGGGCATGAGAATAATGTGAATTAAGTTTAACTTTAGAAAATACAGAAAACCTTTCAGATTTGGTCACATTTGCCTCTGGGGCGCTGTTAATATGATTAAATGAATGCCAAAAATATTCTGAAGACTGTATTTTCCCCTACTCTTTTCATCCTCTTCTATCAAATAGATAAGTGAATTTGTGCTGGGTCTCATCTCCCAAATTTGTCCTTATTCTTCCTGCAGTGTGAGTAGTAATGCCAGCTCTTGAAAATGAAAAACTTCTTCCAACTTCTTTGCAAGTTATTTCTCATAGTTATGAAAAAAAATATCATGGCAAAATATGGGGGAATTAGATGGCTTACAGATCCAATAAAGCTTTATGTGCTGAATCTAAGCTGAGCTCCATGGCAGAGAGGTCAAATGAAGGCCAAAAAAGCAAGTAGAGAACGTAGAAAATCTTTCTAGTACTCCTCTGCACAACTTAAATTTGCTACAAAAGCTTTGTAAGGCTGCACTGCTTTCTTTTCCAATGGAAAGGTGTTAAGATGTTCTGGTTGGGCTTTTTTCTGCTTCTGGGAATTTTACCTTGAGTTCCAGGTTTCAACCAAAAAAAAAAAAAAAAAAAAAGCCTTCACTCAACTTGGTGTTCTGAACTGTTCAGGTGTTGTGTCTGTCTGAAGGCAAGAGAAAAGGATATTTCCATTTACTGGTTCCCAGAGGAGCAAACATTGCTATTCTGAAGGCATGTGTGTTACGGGACCATCCCATGTGTTTGCCTCTCCAAGATACTTTAATTTATCATAAAATCAGCATAAAAACTGAACACTAGGGGTTGTTTTAAGAGGTGATGATTTTGAAAGAGGAAAACTTTGGGGCTGGGAATAGGTGTGGTGATCATTTTCATTTTTATTTTTTTTAAAATATTTTATTATTTATTTATTAGAGAGAGAGAGTGCACACATGAGCAGGGGGGAGGGATAGAGAAGAGAAGCAGACTCCCCCTGAGCAGGGAACCTGATGTGGGACTTGATCCCAGGACTCTGGAATCATGACCTGAGCAGAAAACAGGTGCTCAACCACCTGGGCCACCCAGGCATGCATGGTGGTCATTTTAAAAAATTATTTCATTCATTCATTTATTCATGTATTATGCATATTTATTAAATACCTATTTCATGGCAGACTGGGAATAAAACACTGGCTAATATGATCATAGTCCCCGACTTTTATTAATTTTTTTTTAAAGATTTTATTTATTTACTTGAGAGAGCAAGAGAGATAGAGACAGAGAGAGAGACAGAGAGAGAGAAGCAGACTCCCCTCTGTGCAAGGAGGCCCATGCGGGGGTCCTTCCCAGGACCCTGAGATTGTGACCTGAGTCAAAGGCAGACACTTAACTGACTGAGCCACCCAGGTGCCCCTAGTCCTTGACTTTTATAAGGTTTAGTGCCAAACAACTAAGTCAGACAAACAAGTAATTACATTTAGTACCTAAATTTTGTGATAGAAAAGTATAATTATCTAATTTATCATCCAACTTGGACTCTTTTGAACCTTCAAAAGAAAGAAGAGTTCTTAATAATTACAGTGGACCAACATGTTTAAAGTGGGATTGCCCTGGGCAAACTGGGACGTGTCTTAGGGGATGGAGAAGTTGCTATGAAATTGTGTAGCAGGAACACTTAATCTGGTCTGTGTGTGGTGATGATGGGGAAAAGATTTCCAGGAGGAACTCACATTTAAACTAGTACCTGTGTGTCTCTCTTCTCAGATTTTCCACTGTGGCTCTCCTAATGGCTGCATGAACTTCTGGGGGCGGGAGTGTGTGGGTAAATGCACCCTTTTTTTTATTGCCAGGTGAGAGGAGGGAGTTTGCTACCAAACAGCTCAACCAAGGTCTGGGAATAGAGTCTCACTGGCCCTGACTGGCCTGATTAACTCCTGTGCCTGTCACTGAACCAATCACTATGGACCAGGGGATGGAATATAACTGTTGGTCCCTCCACATGGTGGGGGAATTCTGGGGTAGTCTTAGGAAGGGGAAATGGGTTAATAATAAAGCAATACTTCTATGGCACTTATTATGTCTTAGGTACTGTTTTAATAGCTTTATATATATTATATTTTTAAACTCTCTGAAAACGCTTTGAGCCAGACATGATTATTATCCTCATTTTATAGCTAAGGAGACCGAGGCGGAGAGATTAAGGAACCCCCCCTCCCCACCACATCCCACATCTGGTAAGTGAGTAAGCCAGGACTCCAACGCAGGCAACTGGCTCTTAGCCATTACACTATACTGCCTGCACATCCTGTGCAGAAGAAATCACATCTGAATGCAGTGGACGGTGTGAAGGTGAATTGTGAGAAATGATGCACTACGTTAATAGCTGGTTTGCTTTCCTGGGTTAGAAAAAACAACTATGATCACTTCAAAAACAAAACCAAACAACAAACCGTCCGCCTTGTTGAGAGATAATTCACACAACATAGAATTCATTCATTTAATGTATACAGCTGAATAGTTTTTTAGTATTTCACAGAGTTGTACAACCATCACCTCAAATTTACAACATTTCTATTCCCCCAAAAGAAATCCCATAGCCATTAGGAATCATTTTCCTTCTTTTCCCCATTTTCCCGCTTTTCAACTCTAGGCAACTACTAATCGACTTTCTATCTCTAAAGATGTACCTATTTTGGACATTTCATACAAGTGGAATCCTACAACATGTGGTCTTTTGTGTTTTCACTTAGCATAATGTTTTCAGGGTTTACTCATATTATAGTATGGATCAGTACTTCATTCTTCTTTATGACTTCATGATATGCCATTATATGGATATACCATATTTTATTAATCCACACATCAATTGATGGGTATTTGGATTATTTCCATTTTATGGATATTATGAATAATGCTGCTATGAACATTCGTGCTTAAGTCATTTAGCTGAACATGTTTTCATTTCTCTCAGGTGTATATCTAGGAATGCAATTGCTGAGTCAAATGGTAAGAGGACCTGCCAGATTGTTTTCCACGGTGGTTGTACCATTTTACTTTCCCAACAGCAATGGTGAGGGTTCCAATTTCTCCACATCCCTACCAGTATTTATCATCTGTTTTTTTTTTTTTAATTTTATATTATAGCCACTCTAGTAGGTATGAATGGATATATCATTGTGGCTTTATTTGCATTTTTTGGTAGCTAATGATATTAAGAATCATTTTATGTGCTTATTGGCCATTTGTATATCTATTTTGGAGTATTAACTATTCAGGTCCTTTGCTAATTTTTAGTGGGGTTATTTGTCTTATTGAGTTTAAATGGTTATCTGTCTTTTCTAGATGCAAGTACTTCTTCAGATATATTAGTTAGAAATATTTTCTCTCATTTTATGGGTTGTATTTTTAACCTTCTAATGAGTGTCCTTGTAAATATAGACATTGTTAATTTTGATGATTTTTAATTTTTCTATTTTTACTTGTGCTTTTATTGTCAGGCTAAGCAACCATTGTTAATCTAAGAATACAAAAATGTACATGTATGTCTCCTTCAAGAGTTTCAGAGTCTAAGCTTTAACATTTAGGTTTTAGATCTATTTTAAGCTAATTTTTGTATATGATATGAGGTAGTGGTCCAACCTCATTCTTTTGCATGTGGATATCCAGTTTGTTGAAGAATTATTTCCTCATTGAATTATCTTGGAAGTGTGAGGAAGTGTGACGTGAGTTCTCTTGCCTTGCTCTTTTTCAAAAAAAGTTTTTGGCTATTCTGGGTCCCTTGAATTTCCTTTGGAATATTTAGATAAATTTGTCAATTTCTGCAAAGAATCCAGCTGTCATTTTGATACAAATTGTGGTGAATTTGTAGATCAATTTGGGGCATACTGCCATCTTAACAATATTAAGTCTTCCAGTCCATGAACATGAGATGTCTTTCTATTCATTTAGAATATTTAATTCTATTTAAAGAATTAAAATTCTTTAATTTCTTTCAGCAATGTTTTGTAGTTTTCATCATTTGATTTCTTTTCATTGTATTTTCTCTTGCTAAAGGATTCCAGTCCTTTTGTTAAGTGTATTTCTAAGTATTTTATTCTTTTAGATGATACTGTGAATAGAATTATTTTTTAATTTAATTTTAAGATTGTTCATTATATATGTATTCAATATAATTGACTTGGATCATAATTTTATATTCTGCAAACTTGCTGAATTCATTTATCAGTTTTACTTTTTTTTATTAGGTTCCTTAGTATTTTCTATATACAAGACCTTCTTATTTGCCACTAGATAGCTTTGCTTTTTCTTTTTAAAGATAGATATCTTTTATCTCATTTTCTTGCCTACTTGCTTTGACTAGAACTTGCATCACAATGTTGAATAGGAATGAACAACAGTGGTCGTTCTTATCTTTGATTTTAGGAGAAAAACGTTAGTCTTTCACCATTAGATATGATGTTAGCTACCAACTTTATATAAGTGCTGTTATTACACTGAGGAAATTTTCTTTATTTTTAGTTTATTGAGTTTTTATTGTCAAGGAATATTAAATTTTGTCAAATACTTTTTCTGTATTTATTGTTATAATCACATGGTGTTAGTCCCATTGATATTGTGTATTACATTAATTGATTGTGAAAATTTAAACCAACTTTGCATTCCCAGGATAAATTTCAGTTGGTCCTAGTGTACAATACTTTTGCATGTTGCTGGGTTTGATTTATTAGTACTTTGATGAGGATTTTTGTATCCATAATCACAAGAACTAATGTTCTGTAGTTTTCTTTCCTGTGATATCTTCTGGTTTTGATATCAGGATAATTCTGGCCTTATAGAATGAGTTAGAAAGTGTTCCTCTCCCACTTTTTGGAAAAGTTTTAAAAGAACAATATTAATCCTTATTTCAATTTTTGGGAGAGTTTCCAATGATGTCATCTGGGCCTAGTAATTCAATCTCTTTACTTATAGATCTGGTCAGATAATATTTCTTTTTGGGTTAGTTTTGATAGTCTTTATAGGAATTTGTTCATTTCATTTAGGCTATTTAATTTGTTGACATGTAGTTGTTCATAATGTTCCCTTGTAGTCTTACTTATTTCTGTAAGGTCAGTAGAAAGGTCCCCATTTTCATTCTTTCTTTTTTTTTTTTTTTTTCATTTTCATTCTTAATTTTGGGAATTTGAGTTTTCTCTAATTTTTATTTGGTCAGTCTAGCTAAAGATTTGTCAGTTTTCTTATTCTCAGAGAATTAACTTTTGATTTTATTTATTATTATTTATTATTTATTGATTATTTTTGTGATCTCTATTTCATTAGTTTCTGCCCTAATTCTTGCTGTTTTCTTCCTTCTGCTTGCTTTGGTTTAGTTTGCTCTGCTTTTTCTAGGGTCTTAAGGAGGAATTGTTCTCTTCATTATTGAAAGTAGTGCAATAAAGTCTCTAAATATTATTGTAGAACAGTCAATTTCTCCCTTCAATTCTGTTAAGTTTTTATTTCATGTATTTTTGAAGTTTCTATTGTCTGGCATATATATGTTTATACATGTTATATCTGCTCGAGGAATCGATATTTTAATCATTATATGATGTCCTTCATTATTTCTAGTTACTTTTTTGTTTGTTTGTTTGTTTGTTTTAAAGTCTATTTTGTCTGATATTAGTATGCCACTCCAGCTTTCTTATGGTTCTATGTTTGTATAGTGTGTTTTTCTATCTTTTTATATTCAACCTATTTGTATCTTTGAATCTGAAATATGCCTCCAATAGCTAGCATATAATTGGATATTTTTTTAAAATCCAATTTGACAATCTCTGCATTTTGATTTGGCCATTTAATCCATTCACATTGATGATGATGATGAGGATGAGGATGATGATGATGAGGAGGAGGAGGAGGATGAGGAGGAGGAGGAAGAGGAGGAAGATTATTGTATTTATGTCTACAACCTACCACCTCTGAGCTCTCTGTTAAGATATTCAATATTTGATATTACACTAAGTTGTTAGGCTTCACCAACTGCCAGCTGATTTCTTTATTGTTTTGCTTTTTTTTTTTAAGTTTTTATTTAATTCCCGTTAGTTAACATACAATATTATATTAGTTTCTGGTATACAGTATAGTAATTTAACAGTTTCTCTATTTTTTTTTTCAGTTTCTCTATTGATTTTGACAATGTCTGGTGTATAACTTGCTCCACCATCTGATCCAATTAAAATCAGGTAGAAGTTTTTGAGGCCAGTCTTGAAGTTTATTCTGACCCCTGTATTGCTCATCTTAGCTAACTATTTCCCTGGGTTATTTTTTTCCTAATTAACTATCTTGCTTTTGGTTTAGCTTTTTAACAAAAATATTATTTTAAAAAATAGGATCTTCTTTTAATTATTTACCACCAAAATGTCTATTATTCTTGAGAGCACCTTTAGGCTTGCATCTACCCACACTTTGTTTACAATAAAGTAGGCTTTTTGGGGGAAAGCTTTGGAGCCTACTGCTCTTATAGATTGCCTCCTCACCTGAGCAAAAATCTACTGCTTTGGGTGCTGCAGGGGATGGTAGCCTCTGATCTTCTTGGCTTGCTTCTTCTGGTGTGGAAAACTTGGAGTGAGCTGGAGGGAATGATAATTAAGTCCCTCATATTCTTGGTCTACCACATCTGGTATAGGGCTTCTGCCCTGTGAGTGAGTACTGAATGGAGGATGGGAAATGTCTATTTCTCAGCCACATTCACCAGGAAGTTAGCCTTTCCAACTTGAAGTTGGAAGGGATGAAAAATGCTGGTGCTTTGTCCCTTCCAGTGAGATACCATAGTCCTTAAGTAGGAGGTTGAGGGAAAGGAAGCCTCACCTTTTGGGCAGACCCATTATGAGTGGAACTTCCCTCAAGCTGAGCTGGAGTGAAGAGGGAGCTAGCAGGTTATGGCTCAAGTGCCACAGATTAGCTGTTCCTATTAAGGTTTAGTAGCTTTTCTTGAATAAATGTTTCTTCATTTTCTATATTCCCCTAGGACAATTTCTAGAGACTTTAAATGTTTTTTTTTTTAATTATTTTTTTATCAGTTATGTTTGTTTCACTGAGGAACAGGTCTTCAGGGCTCCTTGCATGGCCATTCTGAAAGTGGAACCTATAATCACTTCTTTTTAATGTAGCCTAAAATAATCTTAAACTTGAGTAAATATTTTAGATTGGAGCTAGGCTTTGGAAAATTAAGATAGGTATAAAATCCTAATAGTGAATAAAGAGGTGTGTAGTGGTAAAGTCCCCAATAGGAAACAGATGGCTCACACAAAATATCATCTAAAGAGGATACTTTAAAAAAAAATGTGGTTTAGGTTAAGTCAACCACCAAGGGATGGTGACAAGGACTGGTGCCATCAGGAAGTGGTGCCATTTCCTTCATGATCTGAAGGAGAATTTGGAGAGGTTACCAGAAAGTGCCATGAACTGGAGCTCCCTGGGGAGATGTCCCAGTGGAAAGGATTAGTGGTCTTATGTCAAAGATTGCAGTCACTGCACATCTGAGCCTGGGAGAAAGGAGGAGAGAGGCTGAAATGGGAAGAAGTTCATTTCCAGAAGTGCTCCCTCCTCTCACCCTCTGATCTCCTGCCAGTGCTGGTCATTGGCCAAACCTAATGAAAACCAGAGGGCAAGTGAGTTGGAATGATATGATCCACAGGGTGCAGCTTCCCAGGGAACAGAATGGGACAGAGTGGAAAGTGGGTCTACAGATACTAACAAGGAACACCCAGCCCACTGGGCTTCCCTGCTTGGGAATGGCCATGCTGTGACCTTCCTCTCTCTGATGACTAGATCCTGTCAGAGAACAGTGGAAGGAAGACACTGACTGAATGATATTGGTCTGCTCGTGTTCTCACATCCCCCAGCATAGGTCTTCACCAGAGTCCACAATACTCACCCTTAATTTTTTCAGAAATCACATGTTCAGTGCATTAAGGAAGTCAAAGGCAACTTCCAATGGCATCTTAAGCCAAGGAAGTAGATACAAAGATGGCAGGAGGGTTTGTGAAGCTCTGGGAAACTGTCACGAAGGAAGCTTTCTGTTCATGTGTAGAATAGAGGAAAGCTGCCTTTGTTTTGTGGAGCATATCCACTGCCAAATAAATGTGTGGTCCAACAACTGTGTGTACTTAAAAGGCAGAGAAAAGTAGAATAATATTCTGCAATAAATCACCCAATACTCTACTGCTGGTGATCCTCAGATGCCTGAGAAACAGACCATAAAAGTAAGCCGGAGTGACTAACTTGGGCTGATCTGTATGTGTATAAACTGGTGAACAGGCAAATCACTACCTTTAGGTTCCCTCTTTTATAAACTTGGAGAGCATCACTTGGCTTCAAGAAAGGACAGGGAATGACAGCATCATCAGATTTGCGTGGGTTTGTGCAGGCATTTGCTAGAGGTCTGCCAGAAATTACCCTGAGGCTCAACTTCCTACTTCCCCTCCTTACTCTTCCAGCTTTTGCCCCCTTAATTGTAATTTTTTCTCTTTATTCTCCCTCAGGCTTTCTTCTACTGATTCTAACACCTCAACAAGGGTGCTGTTAGCCTTTTTCTTGTTCCAATGATCCATAAAACCTTATCCTGGCATCTAGTGGTACCTCCCTGGCATCCCCCGTTCACCAACGCTGCCTTCCGCCTGGTGCAGCAGGGCCCCCTCTTGGCAAAGGAACCCCCACTTGCCTTTTTATGGTCCAGAGTTCTGGAGCTGCTGTGCCTCTCCCCATGCATCCAGCTCCACTCTTCTGGAATGTTTTTATGCTGAAAGTAGTTTTAAGTGAGGTGCAGCTTTGCTTCTTCCAGAGATTGGGGGGAAGAAGGGGAGAAGGAGAAAGGATTAAGTGCGTCTGCAACCAGGGCTTTGGAACCTTTTGGCCTCAGACAGCAGATCATGTTTTAATACCCATGGCTGAAACCAAACTATAAAACTTGGAGACGATTGAAATGCTTTGTTTTGCAGCATACACATAACACAACCTATTATTAAGGAAAACATTATTCTGACACTTCTTAAGATGGTAAGGAAAACTCTTCAGGGCCATTTGCCAGAGATATCAAGACTATTGCAATGGAAGAGAGAGATAGAGCTCAACCTGGAGTGCAGCAAAAATGTTGGGGATTTATAGCCAATAAGCAGAGCTGGGGGTGGGGGTGTGTCAGTGGGTAGAAAGTTACTAAGAAGAGAGGTCAAGGGTAGGGGCTTCTTGCTGAAAGCAAGTCAGGGTGATCAGATGTTAAAAGGGGTGGCGGTGAGGAATTTAATCAGATAAGTTAGAGTCTTGCTAAAACTGGACCTAGTCGGTAAAGATAGGTCCCAAGAACAAGGCCTACTTGAAAAGAGGGCTCAGAGGTTCCTGTCTGAAGTTTGGACAAGGAGAGAATTTTTGTCACTATCTACTAGTGTTCACTTGTGAAGCTGATGGTGGACTCAGCTCTGTCTTTGTGTCAGTGACTCCACTGACCCAGCACACAAGTGTGCACAGTCTTCATTAAAGGAACATACATATTGGGGAAGAAAACACTGTCTCCTATAGATAAAGCAAGTCAATTTGTAGGAACTCCTGGTTTAAACCAGATCTGTTGGCTCCTTGTTCCTTGCTTTGCTGGACGTAAGCGCATAATTGCATTATAAGCTGTGGGATTCTGATGCGCATACTGTGTGATGTGAATGACATTTGAAATAAGGTTCTAAGGGATGTAGTAGCATCTTTGCAGTTGCAACCTCAGTGACCCAGAAAGCAGGCTGGAGATTTTCTGGTCAACAGAAACACAGTGGTATGGTGTGACTTCGGCTTCTTGTATGTGGCTTGGAGTTAAGCCAAACTGCTGTTGACGTGAAGTGGGAGAGTGTCCATTCTGAATTCAGTTGCTGCTCAATCAACACCCAGGTCACAATCTCCACTAGCCAGACATGTCTTGGCTTCAGCAGAGAGCTGAAGAGCTGAAGCTCCAAAGAGAGGAGAATGTATGTGGATGTTTGCCAAATGGTCCTCCATTGGTCACCTTTGGCACTGAAGGCACATAAGCAGTGATTCCAATGGCCAGGCTTGTATTGATAAAACAATTTTCATTTGAGTGTTTGACTTTTTAGGCAAATGGATATATTTATAGAAAACGAAAGAACTTATACATTCATTTCACTAAACCTGGCTTAATGTAGCAGAAAGAAATGCCAACTCTATTACAATTATGTTGGAGTGATGAAAATATTCATTTTAAATCACTAAAAAAATTAACTCTAACTCTACTTAGAGCTTTTGGAGAAGTACTGTATGTATTTATAGATTTAGGTCATCAAAATTAGAAGGAAATTTGGATATCATTATGTCACCTCACCTCCCTCATTTTTAAATGAACAGATATAGTCAAGAGAGAGATTTAGTCAAGAGAGAGATTCTAAAAGTTTTGATAAGAAGTACTAGGCATATACGTGTTTTTTTTTTTTTTAATGCTCTGTAAATCCTGATGCTAATACTGATATTCGATGTAGCTTTGTGTTTTAATGCAGTGATTCCTACTAACAGAGCCAAGAAGAGTTTTTTTTGTCTAGGAAAAAAATGCCTATTTTGGCACAAAAAGATCAGAAATCATACAGCGAAGGATGGATTCCAGGAAATTTGAGATTAGGGTTCTACAAGGAATCTCACCAAGAACTATATCACATCACATTTCATTTTTGGTTATACTTTTTTAATCTCTTGTTTATAACTAAACATTTGAATTTAATTATAAAAATAGCTCTTAGATGCATAAGAAAAGGTACTGAAACCATCTTATTTCACTTCAGATTGGGTCTAAGAGCACATTAACAAGTGCATTTCTCTTTGGAGATAAATAGAGTTTTTGGAGAGTGGTGAAAAGCACAGGGGTTAATGATTGCTTGTGGGAGGGGGAAATTCTGGCCTTGATTTTTTTTTTTTTAAGTAGGTTCCATACCCAGTGTAGAGCCCTACATGAGGCCTGAGATCAAGACCCTGAGATGGAGACCTGAGCTGAGATCAAGAGTTGGACATTTAACCAACTGAAGCACCCGGATGCCCCAGTGATTTTTTTATTTTAAGGAATGATAATTTCTATACTCCATGGGTGAGCCTAAATCCCCAACACCAAAGGGGAGTCTATTTAACATTGGTCCCCATCAACAGGTTGGGGAAGAGATTTATCTAGGAATTGCTTTAGACCACTGCAGGGGTCTCACCCCCAATTGGGTCTCACCCTCAATTCTTACATGAATATAAACTTAACACAAAGCAGGGGGCCAACAGATGTGAAAAACACCAAAGGAAACAGGACGTCTTGAGATACTGGGAGCTGATTGGCACATACTTGTCATTCAAGGGACTTTGGGTTAAATCAAAAAGCCCTTGGCTTCTCTGGTCTGCTATCCTCTCTGGGAGAGGGCAAGTCAGTACAGTGCTGAGAACATTGCTCAGAAATGACCCCAGAGCAGTCCAGAGTCTGGCTGACTCTGGGGTTATCACATTTTTCTCTGAGAACCTCTTGCTGGTTCTGTGATGCAGTTAGTCTGACAGTGAGCCAAAAAGCAAAATCCTATTCCGAATGGATTCAGGGACTCCCTGCCTGGGGTGGAAACAAAGGATGGGCAGGATAGGAATGACTCTGTGTAGCTTCTCAATAGCTCTGATGCCTCTTCAACATCAGCTTCCTCACTTTTAACAAGAATTCTCTTACCTTATAGGATCATGGTGAAGATTCGCTGAGCTCATGCGTGTGAAGTGCTCAGTGCAGCAGGGCTACCGGCTTTGAGGGTCCAGTGTCTTCTTTGAGTTCTCAACATTAGACTTGCCAGACCGGCAGCCTCGAATTCACTTATTCATTCAACACACTTGTGGAGCATGTGTTCCCCCATTCAAAGCTCTCTGCTGGTGTATAAAACTGAATTGTTTAGAAGCAAATCCAGAGAAAACAAATCATTGGTGGCTTCTGTTGGCATGTGGGCTGCTGTTAAATGTAGAAATCTCTCCATGAAAAGTTAAAGGACTCCTTTTCTGATGCTGAAGACACACAATTACAGTGCAAATGTTTCAACTGCGGAGCAAGAACTTTATTTGGAAGATAACGAAATGTCTCACTGTGCTTTTGCATCCTTCAGAATCAGTAAAACAACCAACAAAAGACTACAAAAAAAAACAAAACAACCAGGCTGAGCCATCGTGAGGAGGGAGCTCTGCTCCCAGCATCCACGCCCTGCAAAGAATTCTTTAAATCCATCTGCTGTAGGAAGTTAGGCAAAGCCATAGCTGTGGAAATTCAAAACAGCAGGTTTTAACTAAAGAACCTTCTTCCTGGAAATGTGTGTATTTAAAGCTGCCTGGCTGGGCTGCCTCTAGCCTTAGGGCAGCCCAGGAAAGCTCTCTGAAGTCAAGGAAAGGCACGTTGCTTTTCCCTCGTGGGTATATGAGGCTCAGCTTGTATTTTTCAAACAGCAGTCCTTGTAGAGCCGAGGAGAGCTGCTCCGTGTTTTGGGGAAGCTCTTAGTGGAAAGAGCAGATCCTTTGAAACTGGGCAGATAGGAGTTCAAATCCTGCCAGTGCTTCCTAACTGAGTAACCCGGAGAATTTCTTCATCTGTAAAGGATGGTGACACCCACCTTATGGGATCTCTATGGGGATGAGATGAGATATCATATGCAAATCATCATATGTAAAATAGGTGTTCAATATGCATTTTGGGGAGAGGTAGTTTGGAAAGCACACAAGCCCAGGTGTTGCATAATGTAAAGGAAGCCCTGCAGGTGAATGTGGCCCATGTATCGTTTGTCCTTGTATGGGCAGCAGGTGGCCAGGCGTGATGCAATTTAGAATCCCTCGTTACCTTTCAATGGAGTTCAACTTTCAGTTAGACTTCAGAACTGTATTTTTGGTACAGAGTTCAGTCTTGGGAGCAAAGAGAACTAAGGGCAATGAGGAGGACTCTCTTGACCATTGCAGTGTTGCATTCTTATAATTTCTTGAAATTTGAGAGCTTCCAAGGGTCTTAGATTAATTTTCTAATACTCTTTTGCTGCAATACAAAATATGGCCCAGGGATCCCAGAAGGTGCCTCAAAGACGGGGGTACAAACTGCTATTTGAACACTATTGGGCTGAATATAGACTGAAGGGCTGTTGGACTCAGGTTCTCCATCTCTCGCAAAGTGTTTGAAGAACTCTTTGGATTGCTGGAAGATTAAGATTAAGGTGCATCCATTTCTTCCTCCCAAATACTACCTTTGTGTGTTACCAAAAACCTGAGCTGAAAAGCGGGGACCTGGTTGAAGCAGTGGGGAGTGGCTGTGAGTGGGGCCCTATGTTATTTGAAGATCATGGATTCATTTTTTTAACAGACTTCTGGAAGCATCTAGTTTCAGATTCTGTAGAAGCAAAGCTCAGTAAGACCATGCTCTTGCACTCAAAAAGATTCCACCCTTTACCTCACCCCAGAGACTGTTGCCTTAAAAACAGACTCACATTTCTCCCAATCGCAACTCTGGGTTAATCTTTTTTTATTTTAAACACAAGAGAGCTCTGGTTCTAGGGGTTGGCTTTCTGTGAAATCATATCTCTCTGAACTAAATTTCCTTCATGGGCAAACCAACTGAGGTGTTTGGAGTTATCAATTCTACTGTCCTTCAGTGTCACATGGAGGTGCTTTTGAAACACTTAGGTTTGGATTCCCAGGATCCACTCCAGGCCTATTTAATATTAACTCTCTGAGGGTAGAGCTCACCTTCCCCGAGAGGTGCTGACATACATTCAAGTAGAGAACCTGTGTGCATTCAAGCCCAGGATTCCTTAGATCCCAATACTGGATTAGGAGAAAGAAAAAGCTCCTTTACAGCACAAAAGAGTATCATTTTAGTATTGGAGGCTGGATTTGAGAAAACGTACTCTTCAGAAACCTTCTCAGATAGCTGAGAAGAAAGCAATGATGCCAGAGATAGGAGCAGAGAGTCTCAACACAAAGTACTGTCCGCAGGACCTTTTGAGAACTGCAGGGGTGGGGGGCCGTTCCTGAGTGGGAATTCCAGCCTGGCCTTTATCTCATTATTACTCTTATTCTTTTCCATCCCTGCCCTCAAGAAGGACAGGGGTACCCCACCAGCCCAGCGTGCTCAGAGTACTCCAGCACATTGGAAGGGAGGCAGTTGTATGGGCAGCAGGTGGCCAGGCATGATGCAAGTTTCCACTGGCCTGTGGGCATCAGTCACCCTGCGGGAATCAGAGGAGTCACTATTCTGTTGCCAGTGGCCAGGCCATCTCTACTTTTGGTCCACTCCTACATCTAGCCAAGCTTTTAGGGGCCTTTAAGCCCAAGAAAGCTCTCAGATGTTGACTCAGGATCAATGGCTAGCACTGATTGTCAAGATTTTGGTTTCGTTTATTTACTCAACACATATTTATTAAATGAATGTTTGCCATCGGCAGAGCAGTTACCATTGGGAGACCCTCCTAGAGCAACGACTGATAAAATCTGAGAGAGGGCATAGGCACACAATTATTAAAAAAAAAAAAAAAAAAAAGCCACCTAGGATTGATACTTTAAAAATAGCAAACTTATTTTAATCCTAAATGGGCACCAAAAGAATTCTGATGGATGTATAATTTATGCAAATATATGCAAATTAAAGTACCAATTACACAGAAGAGGATTGGGTGGCATTTGTAAAGACCAGCCATGCTCTAAGCTGTCACCTGCCAGCCTGCTTCTCCCTGGAGTCAGATTCAGACCAGATGGCAGGAATTAGAAATGAAGAAACCTCCTTCCTTGAACTTTCACCTTCAAGTCTAATATAAGCATCTGTGAGCTTTGAAGTGATGGGATTGTTTTGGTTAGCATTCAAGAGCTCTTTTAGGGATTGCAGCAGGACGCTGACTCTGGAAACAATAATACCTCCCCATGCAGACCCCAAAGTAATGTGTGCAAGACACTTTGACTTTCCTAGAATAAGACAGGTTTAGGTATTGCTAGAAAAGCAGCAAAACAGAATGCCTCACAAAATACTAGATTCCGTTGCTTCCAAGGGGATAAATGACACGTGTTTACTTGTACACACACACACACGCACACACACACACACACCTACCTTCACCTTAAAATGGGGCTAGTACAGTTTCTTCAGTGAACCCCCTATGCGGGGCCAGCAGCTGATCACGTGCAGAATTGACTGCAGCTCCTTCCTCTGTAAGAGTGTTCCCTCTAGACTACTGAGTCAGCATCATTATCCAAATAAACATCTGCTCTATTTTGTTGTTAGTAATGATAATGACTAGCTGGGGTCACTAAGGATGGGCCTAACACATACCATCCAAATGGAAAATTTGAGAAAATTGGAAGCTTTAGAAAAAACTGCAATTGTGTTTCTCTATTTATTTTTAAAAAACAAGAAGACTCTGCCTTATATTGGGGTTATTCTGTTTTGTTAGAACACTCATGACACCAGCCCTAGGATTTATAGAGCCAAGGGTTATTACAAAGCCTGGTTGGATAGAGGAGGGGGTTTAGGAGCCTGAGCTGAGGACTTTGGAAGTGTTTCAAGGGCCTGGAGTGAGATCATGGAATGCCAAGACCCCAGCTGATAGCCTTTGGGCTGGTAAGGAATGTTAAGATGGAGAGGCTCCTTTTGCAGACCTGGGAAGGAGGGGCTCCCCTCTGCCTCAGTGCTGGAGGTCTCCCCATGCAGGCAGGCCTGTTGTGCTGCATGACCGAAGGGAAGGCTGCTGGAATAATCCATGTGCTCAGGGCTGTGCCTTCCTGTGGATCTAGTACGACCTGAAAACTGGCCCTCACTAAGTCAGTGTGGGAACCCCCCTCACCACCACGACCAACAAGGAGGATCCTTTGATGTGAGGTGTGAATGCACACTGACATGTCCACAGGGATAATGAATTGTGGTATCTGATGGGAAGCAGAAGCTTCTCTGGGAAAAATTCCTGCATTTTCTATTGCTGTGACCATCAAGCTCAAAGCATCCTGTATATTTTTTGAGGCAAATGGCATATACTGGAGCTTCACCAACCCTAGAGCAACTTCTAAAGTGAATCCTCTCAGGCTCAGAATCCAGTGCTGGGAGATGGAGCTGGGGGTAACTATTCTCTGAAAGATGGGCTATTTTACTGTCCTAAACTTCACTCCCACATAAAGGAGCATGTGTTACAAGAGGCAGCATGTTCTGCCCCACATGTCAAATAGGTGCTACAGTAAACTCCAGTTGGTGAGCTCAGGAAACAATTCATAGAGTGGACTAAGTGTATGTGGGGCTCCCTATTCCTGTTTCCTTATCTAGACAGCAGGGCAGAGACGGTCCCACTGTAGGAAAAATAGGTACCCATTGCCTTTGAGCTTTTACTCAAGTTTCCATTTGACTTGACTTTTTTTTTTTTTTTTTCATTCTTTCAGAATCCCTAGGGGCCCTTCCAGGCTTTGTTTTCTATGGGTGTAATTTCTGGAGGAGACAAATGTCTTCATTTCCTACACTGTTGGGGGTTGACCCTGAATGGGAATAAGAGTGTAAATCACCCATTCCAATTGTCTGGCTGAGGACCATAAAGTGCTTTGCAGTCGTTAAGTGTTCACCATTTTTTGAGGCCGATGCATTTTTCATGTCAGTTTTATACACAAAATTTATGTCAACTAGTTAGAAATTTGCTTTACTTTGAAATTCTCCAAGGCTTAACTGGAACTAATGAAAACTCAGAAATAATAACAAAAGACCCAAACATCTCCACATAGTTTTCTTAACTCTATATCAATGCTTACTCCAAATCCAGATCTACTAATACCATTCTATCTCTGGGAGAGGTAGTACATTGGCTAGAAATACTTTTGCCAGCAAGTAACATTAGAATCTAAAAATGGCTTAAACAAATGGGAATTAATTTTTCCCACATCATCTAAAGTCTGGAGGTAACAGCTTTCTCATTGGTCTGGTAGCTCAAGGTATCCAGAGCTTTTTCTTCTCCTGGCTTTTCCCTCATGGTTGCAAGATGGCTGCTGCTACTCCAGGCATCAGATCCTCTGTCAAAAGAGAAAGTTAATGAGGATAATGGTTTGAGAATATAGCACAAATTCCTTGACACAGCTATTGAGAAGTGGGCCTTATGCTCCCTCGCCTTGACTCTCAGTGGGTTTGCGACTCATTCACCCAACAGAGCATAGTAGAAGTGATATTGTGTGACTTCTGAGATTATAAAATGCCATGAAGCTTTTGCCTAGTTCTCTTAGAACACTTATTCTCTTGATGCTTTTTTTTGAGACTCTTTCTTTTGAGAATCTCCCTCTCTTGATGCCATGCTCTGAGGAGCCCAAACTATATGGAAAACTAGATGTAGGACTTTGGTCAACAGTCCCAACTGAGTCCAGTCTTTGAGCCATCATAGCCCAGGAAGCAGAGATAAAAGTGAAGAAGCCTCCAAATGATTCTAGCCCCCAGGCCCTTTGAAATAGTCCCCAGATAAGGATCCAGACTGCATGAAAGAAAGATAAGCCCTCCACACCATGACCGGTACAAATTCTTGACTCACAGAATTCATTTCTGAGCAAAATGAAGTGGCTGCTGTTTTCTACCAAATTAGAGGTGGTTTATTAGGCGGCCATGGATGTCCAGAATAAGGAGAAAAGATAGTGCAAACTCCATCCGTCCCTGACTGATAAAATAAAATCTTTCCCAGAAGGCCCTCTGCATACTGCCTGAATAACTTAATGATCATGCCATGGCCACCCCCATCTGCAGGGGAAGTTGGAAAAATAAGAAACGTTTTGGGTTAGAGGTAATCTGTTTGGGGGGAAGGTATGCTAAACAAAAGAGAAGTGCTTTTAGTAAGGAAGAGAAGGGAGAAAGAGTATTGGATGAATAACAGAGTGTGCCACAGTAGCATAGGAAAAAATATGTATTTTGAAGTGTATCATGTATATGAGGGAGTGTAGATATTGTATATGTGCAGTTGAGAGGGGACTGATGAAGTACTTGTGTACACACAAAGTTATAAGGAAAGAGAAATCAACAACAAATCTGAAACACCTTGTAAACAAGTGATTTTCGGATTATAAGCCTCCCCTTACTCCTGCCCCTTCTCAGAGCCTCCTGATTTTTGTGTTTAAGATTCCTTCGCTTTACCACAGCTTTTTAACTTAGGAACATATATGGCTTTGTTTTGCATGTTTTTTGAGCTTTAGATATATAATATTCCTCTGGAACTTGCTTTTTCTGTTCAGCATCATGTGCAGAGATTTTTCCACATTGAGACCTGTAGTTTACTCATTTTCATACTATCTTGTACCTGTAGTCTATTCATTTTCACTATGATGTTGCATTAATACAATAATTGTGTTGCACATTTCATGAATATATCATAATTAGTTTGTTCATTTCCTTGTCTGGGGACACTTAGTTTGTGTCCAGCATTTTTCTATTTTGATTGATGCTGCTGCTCTGAATATTTTTTTTAAAGATTTTATTTATTTATTTGAGAGAAGAGAGAGAGTGAGTGAGAGAAGGGGCAGGATGAGGGGCGGAGGGAGAACAGGCTCCTCCCTGAGCGGGTCCCGGGGCTCTGGGATCATGACCTGAGCCAAGGGCAGCCTCTTAACTCTTAACTGACTGAGCCACCCAGGTACCCCTGCTCCGAATATTCTTACACATATCTCATGGGCAGGAATAGCTTTAAGAAATATACTTAGGAAAATAAGTGCCTAACTATATGGTATATACATCCTCAACTTTTCTAGGTGATGTCAAAGTATTTTCCAAAGTGGGTTTATCAATTTACATAGTCTTTAATAGTGTGTACTAATTATTGTGAGAGAATAAAGACTTGATAATTTTTGACAATCTGATGGGTATAAAAGGAATCTTTTTGTGGTTTAAATTTACATTCCCTGATTACAAATGAAGTCAATGTCCTTTACATACCTATGATCTTTTGTGCTTCCTTCTTAGTGAAATGTCTGTGTGGAGCTTTTGTCCATTTTCTATTGGATTGTTTGACTTTTTAAAAATGTATTTGTAGCAGTTCACTATATATTATGGATACTATTCCTTTGTTAGTTCTGTATAGTAAATATCTCCCAGTTCGTAGCTTGTGTTTTTAGTTTTATTTTTAGCGGCTGTCAACAAATAGAAGGGAGGCTTGTTTTTTAATTTACACAGTAACTGTTCATTAAAAAAATTTACTGGTTAATTTGTGAATTTCTGTTCCATGGGGACAACCTGAGATTTGGAAAAATCTACACTGCTTGACTAATTGCCTTTGGCAAACTCTGCTCTGGAGTTTCCTACATGTAGCTCCAGACAAACTCCAATGAATATATGTTGCTCTGTGTATTTCCATGTTGAAGCCAAGCTGATGATAAGGCAACTTACAGAATAATGGATCTCACAGTTTGGGTCTACGATCCAGTGCTAGATGGGCCTCAGGAAAGTTAGCTTCTGTGCCTGAACAGGGACTAGGTTATCCTTATTTAGAATAAGAGAGAACTGACAGGTTCCCCGAAGCTGGTTCTCTCCAACTATCATATTATAACCAAGTTTGGAGGCCCTACTCAGCAGAGAAAATTATACTTTTCCCTTGTAGTCCTGACTCTGAAGCTGTAGTACACCCCTCGATGCCAGAGATTTGATGCCATGCAAAAAGAAAGATTATTCCTTTCTTATATTCCTCTTCGGATCCCATCTGACCTCTGGGCCCATCATCACAATCAGCCCCATCTATCTATTTTCCTATTTTCCTCTGTCGTACATCCAAGACTGGCTAAAATCCAAATTGTGACATAGATGAAGTTGTTTATTGGCTCATGGTAATACCTTCCACTCTCTATTGCTCACATATGGCTGCTGGACATACTTAGCTCTGTTTGGTTGAGTCAATGTGATGTGTCCACATAAGAAGACTACGTGGCTCAGCCTCACTGTAATTTCTTTGGGGCCATATGACTGTGTTTGGTCAATGGAACTTGGGCAGAAGTTATATAGTCCACTTCAAAGCCCGGTTCTGAAGAAGATCTCATGTGATCCTCCAGCATCTCCTTTCCACAGTATTGGGAGCATCTTATTTTAGATGGTGTAACCAAAAGAAGTATCATGGGGTACCTGAGCCAACCTCAGAGAAAAGCTTTACAGGAGACTTACTCAACCCGTGTCAAACTATGACTTGATTTGGAGATAAACCTTATAGTGTTGAGCTCTTGAGATTAGGGCATCTATTTGTTATCTCAGGATAGTCTGATTTATGCTGCCTGATATACTTCTCCATAGTTCCTGCAACAGAAATATAATTTGGAAGAAATAAAGAGAAAGAGGGGAATGGTAGGGAAGGAACTACGCTTCAAGTCAGAAATAGTTTGGCTTTTAGTTTGGCTTTTCGTATTAAGCTCAAGGTCCTCAGTGACTCAGGCACTCTTTGCTCATGATTCTTGTCACTGTCCCCCTCTAACCTGCCCCACACCCTTCACTTCACATCTAATACGTTTCTTTTAGTTTATTTTAAAGCCATTGAGCTGGAACTGATTGTTTCCAATTCATACCAAAGAATCATATAAATCATATAAATCTTCAGGAGAGAAATCTTCAGGCAAACATTGTCATGAACTTGAACAAATGTATTTTGAGCAGTTCTGGGCAGACTGTTTTATTATGCAGTCTTTGCTTCACTAATGCCTTTGTCTCTACCCTCTAAATACTGGCCTGTTTGTCTGAGTCACCAGGAAACATTTGTATGAAGTCATACATATTATGTTTAAAATGCCTCCTGGAGTTTTAAAATGTCAGCTCTGGAATGGAATTTAGTAAAACAGTGTAGGAAGTTTAAATACAAATGACCACCCAGACCAGGAGGTCACACATAGGAGAAAAATGTGGCAGGTGAAGACAATAGAAGGTAGTGGCAACCATAGTCAACTTATAAATGCATGTCCTCAGCTGATTAGTGCCATGTGGGAATGTCTAAGGTTTTAAATTTTTTAGATCTAAGTCAGAAATCTGGATTTTAGGTTAAATTTGTCATTTTCTCATCCTTGGATGTCCTCCAAATGTGTCCCAAGGGGTCCTAATCTAATCTAACTTTCCCAGGGAGGTTTTATGACCTGCCCTAAATGACATAGCTGTTAAGTGAAAGAGGACAAAAATTCATTTATCCCCTTGTTATAGGCACATACTAAGTCTTACCGCTAGTAAATTTTCTCAGTTCTTGACTGATCTAGAAAGAATTACTCAACCATTTAAGAGTGTAGGTAGCCAGTGTGTTTCTTTTCTCTGTGAGGAGTTTTCACGGAGCTCTTTCACAGACAGGTGGCTTAATTAGGACTTAAGGATCAAAATCCACACCATGTCAGCATTACACTTAGATACCATTTTGAAATACCTCCAATGTTCAGTCTTTCATGCCATTCACTGTTGTTCTTTCTGCCAGCTCAGAATCCTACTATGAGAATTTTTGTACAAACAATTCTCTGATGATCAGGGTCCTCCAGTTGGCATCAATTCCTTTTAAAATCAAGTGTTAAGCTAAGCTTTGAAGGTACAATTTTGCTTGAAACTTGGAAAGTCAGTTTGGATGAATAGGGGTATCTATACAGCAGGTGCATGGATCAATCAAAGCTCATTAAAAAGAAAGTAGAATGTTATAAAAGCAATAGTTCTTCAGGTCTCTGTCTTCTATGGAGAATCTCTTGGAATATCGTGAGATGTTCTGTTACGAAATGCAGATTGGGTGTCCACAAGAAGATAGATCCCCTCTGAGAAGAGGCTACAACATCTGTGTATTTAGAAACAACTACGGATGATAGCTTTATATTAAAAGAGCAACAGCACTCCCCTGACTGCATAGTACATGGTGGAACATTCTTGAGCTCTGTGTTTATTCTCTAACTGTTCCTGTTCTATTAATCAGTCTGCAAGGCTCAACTTTGCTCCTGGGGCAGGCGTTCTGCTGTCCAGGGAACAGCTGGACTTTCTCAGAGAGGATGTAGACAAGTCAGGCACCCTCGTTCCTTTCCCTCAGCAATATAGGAATGAGTTGGCTGACTCGGCTTTTCTCCCTGCTGAGGGACTATTTTATAACTCTCTGCTTTCTAGAATGTCTTTTCTTGGACTTAGTGTGTGTGTGTTGGCAGTGCCCTTCTTTTCAAGTCACCTTTGAAAGATATTTATTTCTCCCTTGAGCATATCTCTGGTCCTCTGTCTGGCAGCTACTATCCATTATTTAACTTCTTATATTTTGCTCTCCTTTTATTTCAACTTTGTGAAAAAATAGAGAAAGCTTGCTGTAGTGTTTTGAACATGTGATGTTTTTGCTTGCCCTTAGTGTTGTAGTGCCTAACACAGTGACTTCCATGTGGTAGGCACTCAGAAAATTCATTCCATATGGATGAATGGATGGATAATTAAATGTTCACGTAGAAGGCATGAACTCCATCCAATGAGCAGCACAACAATGAAAGGAATGATTCTATGCAGCAGATCAGAAGTTTAAGTGAGATTTTGCTGCTCTTTTGTTGCGAGATTTTGTGGATTTGCACATTTATTTATTGACTCTGCAACATTTACTGAGAGTATCCTTTTGCCCCATGAAGTCTAACAGGACGACAGGTCCCATATAATGCAGTGTAATGAGTGCTATGAGGCAGCTGAGTAGGCTACGAGAATACAGAGATGTACTTTGGGTGCAGACTTTGAGTGGCGGAGTTTTGCTCTCATCTTGCTTACATCAGTTTAATGTCAGGGTATCTGAGAGGTAGTATAACCAATAGTTATGTTTTCAACATGAATTCTTGTTTCTTTTTCTTCTTTCCTCTTAACATCCACCATACCTTTTTGGGAACGAAAGCTTTTCTCTTCCTATCCAGAGAGAGGAAACAGAGCACCATGTTTCTAAACAGCAAGCCCTCCCTATATTCTAGGTTGGAGGGATGCAGAATCGCTAATGGTTTGGGTCTAGGCTGGTGGGATCCTAAACTCTTCCCATTGACACATCCCTGTCAAGGGTTTAGTCTTGAAGGATAAAGAACTTATTTTTGTTGTCTGTTTTATGATTTTGTGCAGGAAGGGCCCAAAGGATATTTTAGGGATATCTAGGCCTTTCCTGAGTCTAGAAAAAATTTCCACTCATCTACCCATTCCCAGCCTTTATTTGGAGGCCTTACTTATTCTTCTCTAGGTCCCACTTTAGGATTGGTCTGGGATCAAGGAAGGATAGAAAAGGTAGAATTTATGTTTATTTAATCTTTTTCTTTTTTATATGAGGACTAGGTATCTTTATCCAGTTGGACCATGGATTGTAGAGTATATTTTATTTTATTTATTTTCTTATTTAAATGTTTAAGTTAATATTTACTGTAATATTGGTTTCTGGAGTAGAAGCCAGTGATTCATCACCTACATACAGCACCCAGTGATCATCACAAAGAGTGCCCTCCTTAACACCCAACACCCATCTAGCCCATCCCACCCACCTCCCTCAATCAACCCTCAGTTTGTTCTCTATTGTTAAGAGTCACTTATGGCTGGTTTCTCTCTCTCCGTTTTTTCTTTTGCCCCTTCTGTCCAGTGTGGAGCCAACTCGGGGCTTGAACTCACCACCCTGAGATCAAGACCTGAGCTGAAATCAAGAGTTGGACACTTAACTGAAGGAACCCTCCCAGGTGCCCCTAGAGTATATTTTAAATGGAAACAAAAGTGCTTTGTCTTCCAATCTCTTCCATGCCTTATTATGGTCTAGTCTCCCATTACTAACTCCTACAGTACTGCATCTCATTGGCCATTCTGTTCGTCCATGCCTTGTATCCAGGTCCCATTGCAGGCCAGAGGAGATTGCAGACGGGTCTGAGGGCAAAGGGATTCAGGCATCATCAGTATAGGATTAGGACCTTGTTTCTGCTTAAAGACTTTTGAAACCAGAATGACAGGAAGGGAGTGTCCTTTATGCTCAGTTAGTTTCCTATTCAGAAATGATTGTTTCTTAATTTTCAACTCAATTTCTTGTATTGTTCTTTTCGACCTTCTTGTCATTATACTAGATTCAGTAAACACTATTGATGGTTTACTCTGTGCCAAATGCTGTACTTTCATGTACAATTATACCCTCTCTCCACTTCCCCAGGCTGTAGTTCTCATATTTTTATTACTTGAGAAAATGCCCCAGATCTCTAGTTATTTGAATAACATTGCAAAGGAAGAAGAAATTATACAGAATGTTTCTGACAGACTGAAGAAGGAAATAGCTAAGAAGTGACTTTATATTTTTTATGTTGCCCTAGAAAATTTTTTTGTTCAAGTTCCAAAAGTCCCTTATGTTAACCTACCATGACTCAAACTTCAATTTTTATAAACAATAGATACTGCTCTAAAATGATAGACAATGACCCAAAAGTCCAAAAGAATTTCAGTATTACTGAGTTGGTTGGCAGTATGTGTTCAATAAGGTGACAATTGGGCACCTTATTTCCACAATTGTGACAGTGGAATGGGTGCCTCTGGTGTTCCTACTTAGTTGTTTAGTTTTAGTTTGTCCTGCACAAGGAGTTGGATATCTGAAAAGCTGTAATAACTCTAACATGGAATCATTCTGGTAGATTACCAAAATGCATTGTTTTTCCAAAAATAGTTGGATAGCTCTCTTTCTAAGGGAACTGTAAACCCAGTACCAAGGCCAGAAAAGTAAAGACTTGGACAGAAGTAAATTTTATATTGAGCACGAAACAGCTTCAGAACCCCCAACTGCTTCATTTGGATAAAATGAAGATTTTAGAAGCAAAGAGAGAAGAAAAATATAGACATGTTTGAATGGTATGAAGCTTGATGGAAATGCATGTTGACTTGTAACTTAGCAGCTCTCTCAAGTCTGTTGCATTTTCATCTATAAAAAGAGCTGGGCAAACAACTATATTTTCTAATCGAAGAGGATAAATGATTATATATCTTCACGAAGAAACTCTGATATAGAGATTTGCTTGTCTACCAAGAAGGAGGTACGCTCACTAATAGTGAAACAAAAGGCAAAGGATTTGGGATTTCAAGACCCTGAATTTTAACAGAGTTCGATCTCCAGTACCTGAAATATGGAAAAGGTGAAAAAAAAAAAAAAAAAAAAGACTTAAGAGTAAGGGCCAGCCAGGGAGATGTCTTAGTCCATTCGGGCTGCTATAAGAATACCATAGACTTGGTGGCTTATAAACAACAGGAATCTGTTTCTTATAGTTCTGGAGGCTGAGAAGTCAAGCTCAAGGCGCTGAAAGGTTCAATGTCTGGTGAACACACGCTTCCTGATTCATAGATGGCCACATTCTCACTGTGTCCTCACATGGTGGAAGGGGTGAGGGCTCTCTCTGGGGTCTCTTTTATAAGGATACCTCAATTCCTTGCAAAGACCCCACCTCCAAATGCCATCACACTGGGTGTTCAGATTTAACATGTGGGTTTTGCAGGGGGTGGGAGGGACACAAAGATTCAGTCTATAGTAGGAGACGTTGATTAGTAATGTAGATTTCCCTGAAGGTTTTGCCAGCTTATACGCTGATGAGCAAATTCCTTACAAATTCTTATCCTTTTGACCTGTTTTCCAAAGTCTACTTTTTCCTGCCATGCTATTAAAGGAGAGGTTTCTTCTCCCCTTCTGCATTGATGGTATCTTTTTTTTTTTCTACCTGGGGTCCCACAGTTGCCCTTCATCCCCTCCCCAGCCCTCAGTTGCCTTCCTCCTTCTCTTCCACAGCCATTTAGCATGTCCCAATTTCATTCTTCAAATGTCCACATATTTTACTGGGTCTAGAAAACAGAAGGACCTCCAGTCATTGGAAAATGCTCCCCAAATCCTTTCGTTTCCTATAGGCTGTTGTACTGTGGATTCTAGGCCACTTCTCTGAATCACCGGAGTGGTCTCCTGTATAGATCAGAGGTCTGCCCATGCTTTAATTATCTCCTTTCCTCTTCCAACTCTCTCTTTGTGGTATATACTCTCTAAAGTGAGCTTTCGACACTTTGAAGAGATACCAGGGGGGTTCTTGCTGTCCTATGATTCCCTGGTTTAGCTGAAGATTGCTGGGATTGGTGAATGCTGCCCTTGGTAGACAACTTCTGTACTACACAAAAGGCTCTTCAGCTCCTATGCATACCCTACTATTAAAAGGTAGTTAAAAGAAAATGATTCCCAGGTTCCATTTAGCACCTCTACTGGAGGCATGTGGCATAGGGAACACCAATAGTTGCCTCTCTCCTATTGTCCAGATTCAGTGTCCTTGCTGTGAAATAAAGGTTGTAGGATTTGGTGGTGGTGGTGGTGGATCAAATTAGTCTGGATTTTTAGGGGGGTATTTCTCCGTGGAAGTGAGACTTCCCTGGGCGTGGTAGGAAGAAGCAACAGCAATGAGAAAAGCACTAATCAGAGGAGCAGCCTGAAAATTTGGGGAATACGTGTTGCCCATTTGAGAGCAACTAGTGCAGGCTACAAACAGGGACTATATTTATTATTCCTTTGCCTTCCATTTTAACTGTCTCACACAATTCAAAGAAAAAAGTTAATGCATGCACATGATAAGAATTTAAATAATATACAATGATAAATGGTGAAATTTTTCCCTTCCTCTTTATTTTTCATTTCCCTTCCCCAGAAGGGAAGGATTTAGTTTCCTGAGCATCCTTCCAGAGATACTCTGTCTAGACATGCATATTTGTATGTCCCTGTATATTTTTACATATCTACCTGCTTAGCTATCAGTCTATTCATCAATCTTTTATTCTCTAGTCCCTTCTTTTTACACAAATGGCAGCATGCATTACACACCGGTTGTGCCATGTTTTTTTCTGTTGTTTGTGTGTGTGTTGTCTTCTAACTTAACAATATATTCTGGAAATTGTTTCATATTGTGATCACAGTTTGTTACATCCAATTTGGGATGTAAGGTGTGACAAAGGATTCTTTTGGATTTGTAGATTCATTTTTACAAAAAGACTTATAAAAGTACAATGGCTGTATTGCATTGAACTTTTAACTGAATGTATTTATGGTCTTTATTAATATATTGTTCACTTGATTGACCCACCAGGTCACTGTGTATAGGAGAGGTGAGAAGCAGGCAGGCCTGACAGCTACTGTAGTAATTCAAGTGTGGTGGTGCGGGGGATGGAACATAATAACCACACCCAGGAAAAGCTGGTTTTAGCTCTGTCCCCAACTATCAGATTTTTGAAAGACTGCCATTCCTTCAGAGGATATTTACTGGAGCTGGATGACATTTGAAAGAATTACGAGCTTCTCATTACTATTTCATCTTAAAGATTTTATCCTTTTAGAGAAGTTTTGGCTTCACAGCACAATTGGAAGAGGGTACAGAGATATCCTGTATACCCCTGCCCCAAACATATACAACCTCCCCCATTATCAACATCCCCCACCAGAGTGGTACATTTATTGCAATTGATGAACCTCCATTGACATACTGTAAACCCCCCAGAGTCCATAGTTTACATTAGGATTCACTCTTGGTGTTGTACATTCTATGAGTTTGGACAAATGTATAAGGCTATGTGTCCGCCACTCTAGTGTCATACATGGTATTTTCACTGTCCTAAAAATCCTCTGTGCTTTGCCCCTTCAATGTTCTCCTGTTGGTTTTTAATTATGTCCACAACTTCTTCAGTTGACTTTAGCAGATATGTTGGAACCCCACCCATGTCTCCTTGGCATTGGTCTCCTCAGTGCATGTGGATGGCAGTGTTTCTCTGTAAGCAGTATGACTCTGCTTAGGGGCTTTCTCTTGGCCAGGGAGTTAATGCACCTGGAGCAGTCCTCATCAATGATGACTGCTGGGAGGATAATCTACACCCTTTGGTAGGACAACTTCGAGATGCCATCCACCCTGTATCCTAGATGTACCCAGACAGTTTAAATCTCAGATATACACAACATCTTGTACTATGTACTATATTTTTCTCCCTTGCTCACTTTTCCATTTTTCTTCTGGTTCTTCCAAGGCTCTTCTTTCACTTAATTGCTTGCATTCAAATCATTTTCTTGGGATCTGCTTTTGGGTAATACCAAGATCCTTCCAGCTCCATCCTTGCCCCACTCCAAAAGAAAGCACATGTCATCATTTAGTGCTCATGATGAATTCCATTCTGACAGATGGACCCCAGGCTTCTTGACTGTTTCAGAATCAGTTGGCTCTCTTTCATCCCTACCCCTAAACCCCCATCCTGGCCACAGTCCTATTCTCATTTCCAGGGAGAGAATAGTGTGAAGCAGTACTCACTGTGGCCCATACACTATCTGTTTTCCATTTGACCAGATTCCTGTGGGGGTTGACTCATGCAGTTGACATAATGCAGCACCTTGCTGGACTCATGTGAGGAAACAGCAAGAGTGATATGTCCAGCTCGATAATTCTGGCAATACTCACTCCATGCATATCCTGTGGATTCCCAGCCAAGGTCTCTGACCTTTTGTAGTCACTTTATAGCTTTCTTGATCTCAGACGTTTTCACTTTTCATTTGAAAGGCTTGTGAAGGCATAAATTGGTAAAGAAGTTTGGAAATGTTGGCATGATTTTGGTTATAGAAATTAACTCCATATTTGGGCCCTCCAAGATTTCTGTTTGTAGTCAACCAAAAAGCATGGTCTTGTAGTCTCTATGAGGAGGAAAAAGGTGAACTCAGCAAAACAAATTAATATGACTTGACCAGAGCTTTTAATGCTTGTATGACCATTCCATGGAAAATTTATACCCTTTTAGTACACTCATTACACATTTATAGACAGATGTTTTTACTAATAAGCAAAAGGGATGGAGACATTATAATTGAGATTTAGGCATTTACTATGTGTTGGGTCTCAGTTCACTCACATATCTATGTGAAAGCATAAATGCTCTGACTTCCCTGCAAAGGCTGGTGTATCTAGTAAATGTCAGACACAACTTCCCTTGTGTTAGAAGGAAATTAGCTCTTCATCACAACCTAATTGTCACCACTCTATGTAGCCTGGCTGAAAGGCCTGGAACCTGGAATAAAGATAGGATTTGTGTCAGAGGACTATGAGGGTTTTCATATATGCATATACGTTGTCTAGAGATGAGAGGTGGGAAGAGTGAGAAAACTGCTTATTCCAAAGACGAATAGCCAAAGATCTGTCATTTGGTGCTGATTATGAGAATTATCGAATTTACTGCCTTTAATAAGCTTCCATTTTGAAGATAAGAGACTGGAGCTTAAAAAGTTGAAGGAGCTTGGTCAAGAGCATTTGGCTTAAGACTAGAACTGTAGACACTTCCACCTTGACTTTTAAACAAGTGGTTCTCAGCTGGATTTGAGAATAAAGACACTCCTTTAAAAGAAAAGTTTGGAACCCCTGAAGGATAGAAATCACAGTTTTGAATAGTTGCTGGTGGAGTAATCACATCTATGCACCAGTGTATTTGAATCCTTTGTGATAACCCAGCCCCAGGCTGTGTATCACGGAACTCTGCCAAATGCCAGATTGCTGAGCTCTTTGTTTCTCTCTTCAGCCATCCCAATAGCCCATTTTTACACCTTCACTGAGGTGAAGAGAGGTCAAGAAAGGAATAGGGAAACCATCTTGGATTCTTCCCTCCCCTTACACTACACTAACGTTCAATCCATCACCAAGTGCCGCTAGCCACCCCCATTTGACACCATGCCTGTACAGTCTCATGTGTCTTCTTGTCCAATCACTGAAACAATCTCCAAAAGCCATCCCAGATTTTGTTTCCTTCCTCCTTTAATCTGTTCTGATCACCATTGCTGAGCTTATCTTCCTAAAATACCAGTTTCACATCAATCTCCTTCTGAGAAATCTCTTGTACTTGCAAACTTCTACTATCTCTAACATAAGAATAAGAACCACTCCATTTTGGTCTTATAAAGTCCTCCCCAATTTATTTCCACTACTTGGGTTCAAATCCCAGCTTGGCTATTTACTGGCTTTGAGACCTTGGGAAAGTTTCTTGCTCTCTCCAGGTCTCAGTTTCCTTAGCTGCAAAATGATCACAGTAATGCCTATCTGTCAGTTGTCAGGAGAATTAGAAAAACTAACAGCAGATTAGTACTTTCAGTATTTTCAGGTTTTTATTTTCATGCTGCCATTCCCCAACATGAGTCTTTCTCTCTAGTAAGACTCTTCTCTTTACTGACTTCTAAATATGCTATGCTCACACTTGGCTGTAAGATTTAGTGGATTCATGTCTTTTCTCTTCAAAAATCTCTCTCTTGTCTTTTTTTCTTTCCTTTCCTTTCCTTTTCCTGTGTTTACCCAAATTCCTTTCTTCTTTTTGAGTTCAGCTCAGGATTCAGTTTGAATTCAATCTCCCTGGGAAGTCCTTCTCTAACATTCCATGTGGTCTCTATCCTCTAAACTTCCCAAATGAATGGAACAGACAATAAGTCTTTACTCACCTAACCCAGTGTTTGCCTGAGCGTGGTTGGTGGAAGTTGAGGCATATAAAAATGAGACAGAATGTAAAGACTCCTAACTCTGGGAAATGAACTAGGGGTGGTAGAAGGGGAGGAGGGTGGGGGGTGGGAGTGAATGGGTGACAGGCACTGGGGGTTATTCTGTATGTTGGTAAATTGAACACCAATAAAAATAAATTTTAAAAAATGGCCTCACAATCAAGTAGTCTAGCCCAGGAGGTACTGCATCATGCACCCTTATCTTGCAGCTTCATAACTCACAGTTGCCCAGCAACTTTCTGAGAGATTCTAGATAAAGAGAAAATTATTTAACTTTGTTTAACTTTGTAATTCTCAAACCTATTTGCTTGGAAGCTGGTGTTTCATGTAAAAACTGTTAAATCAAGGAGTGTGTGTTCCTGGGAGCACACTGTGGAAAACAGACCCGAGGGTGTTGTGATTTTTCTCTCTACAGGATGTCAGCTTCCTGGAAGCTGATGACTGCCTTTTGTACTTTTATGTTTCCATCAGCATTTAGCCTTGTGCTGTACTTCTAGGTGCTCAGTAAGTGCTTTATTTTTTAATTTTTATTTTATTATTATTAATTTTTTTTGGTAAGTGCTTTATAAAGTGAAATGAACTTTAAAGTGTGGAGAGGTGGAAGTGGATGGTTCTTACTCTAATCAAAGTGTGGGAAAAATGGATGTGGATATGAAGCTGGGGAGCCTGTGAGCTTCAATAAAGTACACCATCCTTTTCTATTTATTTAGAGGTGAGATATTTGGTGAGATTGGTATACCTATATATTCCTATTTGTTTTCCTCTTTTAATAGGCTTGCAATGAGCTGCAAGCCTATTAGCTTTAATGAGCTGTTTAAATAGTTTCAAAAGTTTATGAGAATGGAACCACAGCTTTGGAAGCAAGTGTGTATGTAGGTTTTCAGATATGCATGTGTAGTGTTCATATAGCTCACCTCCATCTTTTAAGCTGAATTTTTTATTTTTTAATTTTAATTTTATTTATTTCACTATTATCATTATTTTTGTGGTTGAAGAAAGAGGAGCAGAGAGAGAGGGAGAGAGATCATTTTAACAGGCTGCACACCCAGGCCAGTGCACAACCCAGTGTGGGACTCTATCTCATGACCCTGAGATATTGACCTGAGCCGAAATCAAGAGTTAGGGTTCAAACATGAACCTCAGAGGGGGCACCCTCTGAGCCTGAGCCACCCAAGTGCCCCTAAGCTGAACTTCTTTTAAAAGAAATTTCCATATTATTTTTATTTAAGAACCATATTTTGGGGCAAAAGTCTAGAGCAAATAATGCAATGCTATAAAGTTATAATCTTACAGTAGTATTTTCCCTGGATATGCTAAATATAGTTTGATTTTATTGGAATGACTTTTAACCATGCTCTTAATTCACTGCAGATATTTGGGCCTTGGTTTTTCTTGATTCTTCTACTTGAAATACAGCCCAGATACCACGTGTGTATGCTTGCCTGTATATATGCCATTTATATTAATAGAGGATTTATATTAAATATAATATGCCATTATATTTAATAGAGGAGATTTTTAAAGTTAAAACTCTGAGGGGTATAAAGGAGAAGATGATTTTAGAAAAAAAAATGAGAGATGTAACATTGCCTGCCACATCCAGATTTTCTAACAGAAGTCGGGTCTGCTGAAAGGAGTCTCTGTATTCCTCCCTTGGATGGGTTGGCTGGAGCAATGAAGGTTTCTGGTTTTGTGTTCTTTGGTCATGCCTTTAAAAGAGGAAATGCAGCTACTGGAGAAGCAAAGACCAGACATTGGTAAGGTTGAGGTTCACGACTTGTTCAGCCTGTGGACCCCTGGATGACCTTATATTAGTCATGTCTCTCTGGGCCGATCCTCCTCTCATACCCTGTGGGAGGGTGGTGCCCCCTCTGAGGTTCATGTTTGGATGAGTTATCAACCGCAATGAAGCACCCTCTTGAATCAGCTCTTTGGATTGTGGAGCAAAATAAGAAAAGTGCCCTTCATTCACATGTTTTTCCATCAATCTCACTTGCCTGGGTGTGGTGCTTTCATTTCCTCAGATGCAGAGCAGGAGATCTGTCACTCTTGTTCAGTATTTAAAAATAGATGGTATTGGGGGTAACCCCTCAAACATATAAATTCTCAAAAGAGCATTTCCATACATGAGGTGTTTAATGTATAATTAGCAGTATATACTGACTTTTCAGGACACCTTTCATTTTTATAATCATCGTGCATGATGGACTTTGTGACTTACTTTGTTGAACTGTGAGTGCATTGTTTCATGTATTGGGCTAAGCCATATAAAATTGTTGATGTCTGACCACTTTTGACCTACAAAAACAGCAATTTCCTATGGTTCAATTTAGTGTGAGGAGCAAAATTTACCCAGTCTTCTTTCCCTTCAATACATTTTTATTTTCCTGCTGGTACAGATTGCCCAAACCTCCATAAATCAACAGGGAGGAGAACTCAGTCTTGGAGTTGTTGATGGGGTCATCATAGCTGGCCTGGGTTTTGGAGGGAGGATGTTCAGTGTTGGGCACAATGAATTTGTCCATAGAAGGAAGAAGACATCGAGCAAAATATCTCAATGAAGTAATGGATTTAGATGGTGTCAGGAACATCTAAACAGAAGAGCAATTGCTTCTACATCAAAAGTAACATTTGGTGTTTATGGAACCAAAGCGAAACTCAGGTCAGGATCTGACACTCTGTTAAATCACTTGGCATGTGGCTTGTGATTTTTGATAAAGCTGGCTACACTTAACTTGTTAAACATTAAGGGAATGAAAATATAAGAGAAACACAGATCTTTATGGAAAAAGATGCAAGAGTCATTGTATTATCAAGTGGGAAATCAGGATGGAGATTGGAGGGTGGGGATAGGAAAGAAAGTAAGAAGATTAAGTGAGGAGTGGCCATAATTGTCAAGGAACTTAGCACCATCAAAGGGCAGTGCATTCTTGGTCAAAGCCAGTGGTATGACAGGACATAGGAATGATGAGAGGAGTTCATATCCTGGCCATAACACCTCTTCAAATCAAAGAAGTCTATAATCAGACACCTGCCTTCCCAGAAGCAAGAAGCCAGGCAGAAATATTTTAAGAGTGTGCAACAGTTTACCCACCTCTAAATCTAATTCGTTACCAATAGACAATCTTACACCAAAATCAACCTTATAAAGCATCTATCTACATACACCAACATTTCCTTCAACAGGACTCAGTTTTTCTTAATCCTCAGTTAATTTTTTGTATTGATTGAAAGCAAGGCACTTCACCAAATGGCCAGAGTGCTTTCTAAGGAAAAAATAGATATAGCCTCATTTCTAGCTCTAGTCTGTACTTTTCAGCAACTTATTTGATATACATAGAATTTTCTGTTTTTACTGTCCAGCATTCTTCATGGAGAGCTATTTTTTCTAGAAAGCACCTGACATATACTGTTTGTGGACTGAGGGAGTAACATTGTGAACAAATAATTGACTTATAATCGTTAGCTGGCTCTGCTGTTTTACATCTAGAAATAAAGGTAAGATATGCTCAGCAAGCTTGTGAATGTTGAATGCTTTGAATGCTGGGGAGTCCTGGATTCCTGCAGGGTCATGGTGAAGTTTGTGAAACTCCTCTTCCCTTCCCTGGATCCAACCTTCACTCTCCTGTTGCCTTCTTCTTAGGCTGCTTCCTGTCTTCCCTACTGGAAACCACTGGCCAGAATTTCTTAGGACAGAATTTCCAGAGTCTTTATCTACCTTTTCTCCCAGGCTGACCATGAAACTTGCCTTGTGGATATGATGTGGGAAACAAAGACAGAAGAAAAACTATTACACTTCCTTACTATTTACAGCTCATTGACAAGTCCTTGAAACAGGCAGAGTGACATTCCTCTAGGAACTCAGCTGCCTTGATGTTGATACTTTGCTAAGAGCAAAAGACAATCTTAGCTCAACCCCCTAGGATCCTGTAAGTCTTCTTTAACATATAAAAATTCCTTTGGAAACTTCCTTTATCTCTGCCCCCAAGATACATGCTGCCAATCATCCTTTAAGCATATGACCCACTGATAGACATCCGAAGGGTCTTATGACTCAGTGTTTAGTAAACGGTAATAAATGACTCTTTCCTAACAATAGCTGGCCTCCTCAGGATTCTGGAAATTTTGTTTCCGTGGGAGGCTTATACTATCCCTAACCTCCCTTCGCCCCAACTTGGAAGTATATAATGGTCTAATCCTCATGACCCCAGTGCAGCCTTTTCTGTCCAGGGGTTTTGTCCCCATGCTTTAATAAAACCACCTTTTTGCACTGAAGACATCTCAGGAACTCTTTCTTGGCTGTCAGCTTCCAACTCTAGCATCTTTCCTATATCAGATATGTCTTATTTGTGCAGCATCATCTTTCTGACCTGATATGCAAGTTCTGATAGACAAGGCTATCCAATGAAGCATCCAAGATTGACCTCAAGTGCTGGTCTTTTGAAATTCTAGACACAAAACCTCAATTCAGAGGGGGGAAAAAATCTAAAGGTGGAGAGACTATTTTTGGTCATGAGGTTAAATCTCACTGCATGAACAAGTTTCCATTTTTGCTTAGGGCTATAGAATCAGTCTTACTGTGGCCAGTGTGGAAAACAGAACAAAGCGTTGAAGTGTCAGACTCATCCACTCTGCTTCTTTAATTCCTTCTGTTTTCTTGAGAAGCTTGGAAAGATTCCACAGTCCTTGGGGTGCCTGGGGGTAAAAAGTAACGGCATCGGTGGATCAAGATTCTCAAATATATGATGTTTATTATTTAAGAACTATAAAATAACTATAAAGTTAATGTAGATTTGCAGAAAGATAACAAGACTTAAAAAGATAAAAAGCTGGGGGCAACAGGGCTGGGTCAGTATACCCCTAGGTAGACTGGAAAGCTTTCTGATCTCCTAAACGTACTGAATGTTTGTGAAAGTAGGCTTGTTGAGAGAGATAAATAAAAGAGATAAGAAACAATAACAGGCTTGGGGCATTTTATCTCTAGGGGAAAGAGTGTTTGCTCATCTACTGAAGAAAGAACTGATAAGCTGCAATCTTTGGCTCAACCCCTTTTGAGGATGACTGGTCAGCTTTATACCAGATTCAGATTCTTCCCTCCCTCCCCGCAAAACCTCATAACCAATTTGAGAGACAAGATTTATGCAGATGAAACAGCTGACTGTCCCTAGAAGGCAGTCCAGGGTAAACATTTACAGGAGTGGCAGGGATACTTGGTCTAGGATGGTTACTTGGGCAGGTGTTGAGATAATAAAGATTTTCTGATTACAGGTTCCTCTGAGAAGAAAAAGGAGACCGAGAGAGTCCTTGTGCTAACGATGATCTCTTTGCAATGAACAGGCCAAGTAGCAAGGGGATACACATGAAAACACATCATCTTAGCCTCTTGTGTGCAAGAGAAATAGAATCACAAGCCTTCCTGGGAAGACTGGAAATCATGGAACAGCTGGGGCTCCTGGTGATCAGGAAACCCAAATGATCACTATATTATTGCCTTGCCAGTAGCACAGGTTCGTGGGTTATTCTATGGTGTTTTATTTTATTTTATTTTTTAAAATTTTTATTTATTTATGATAGTCACATAGGGAGAGAGAGAGAAAGAGGCAGAGACACAGGCAGAGGGAGAAGCAGGCTCCATGCACTGGGAGCCCGACGTGGGACTCGATCCCGGGTCTCCAGGATCGCGCCCTGGGCCAAAGACAGGTGCCAAACCGCTGCGCCACCCAGGGATCCCTCTATGGGGTTTTATTAACATGACTTGGTCTTGTTGTGTTTAGCCTTTCAGTTCCTCTACTGAATGTCCACTTCTATTTTGGTTCTTAGTCAGAGGCTGGGAGTCATTTTGGACATCGGCTGATCTTGGTAAAGGCTCTACCCTTGCCCAGACAGTTGTGGTCAAGTAAGCAGATTCACAGAATACAGAGAGACATGGAAATTTGTACATCAGCATCTGTTAAGATTATTTCCTTTTCTTGAGGGGTTCCTGCATGGACCCCTTCAGTGGGCCCTAGAGTCATGGAGCTGGCTGCCCAGGTCAGGCCGTATCCACAAACCTCCTTTGGCAAGTGTATTTGGAAGCCTCCCGCCTTTACTTTGAAAACTCAGACATCATTGAATTTAATTTCCAATGTATTATACTCGAAGGATCCATGTTACACACATTTTGATCATTGAGTATCAACCAATTCTGTTTTTTATTTTATATTTGTCTTTTATGTTTTTTTTTCTGGAAATACATATTAGAATATAATGCCAATACACATACATGTACATATATATGTGTGTGTGTGGTATATATCAATGCTGTCTTTTGCAAAAATTGTTATGATTTATTACAAAAAGAGGAATGGTTTTATTGAAATTGAAATGCTACTCTCGCACTCTTGAAGCATGGAGAACTGGCCCAGAAAAGAAAGCCTAGTATCTCTTCTCAAAATGGATCATTATTAAATTCATAGGGAATAGTCTCTGAAGGTCCCAGAAAGGCCTCAGGGAGAAATAAGCTTTGTAACACTACTAGGAGAATTGCAGCTCTTAAAAATGGCTATGACCTCCCCAAGCCATAGTGTCCCACCTGGATAGAGTCTATGAAAGTCCTCGACTTCCACTGACAAGCTGGATTAGAAGGCAGAGGCTGTTCTGAGCTCCTTCTATGGAAATTTAGGAGATAGACCTGGGCTTTTTGAGAAGAGAAAAAGAGAGAAGAGCTGTTTATTGAAGAGAATTTCCCAGGGAAAGATGTCTAAGTTACTTATATATGATATTGACCAGAAGGGTAGGAGGATCCCATGCTTTTGACCCTTCAGCGTCAGCACTCTGAATGAATCTCCATCCCTTGAAGCCTTTGATGTCTTGTCAACATCTTCTCAGCTCCTCTCAGCTGCTCCCCCGTTTGGTTACCTTCTCTTTTTATACTTCTCTGTTTCTCTGTTACTTAGCCTCCCGCTAGATTTTCTAATATAGATGTTGTATATATAATTTCTAATATTACATTGTAATTACTTTGAAACTATTCTAAGACTATTTTAGAAACCAAAGTATGTTATTATTTTTTTTTTTGGTCCAACCATGACCTTCTTCTAGCATGCTATACATTATTTTGTTTTATTTTAAGGAGGGTAGCAAAGCGTGCTGGAAAATTCCAGTTACGTGCTTTTTGCTTTACATATGGGTGTTCACGTAGTCTTCAAAATAACTGTATGAGGTTGTGGTTCTTGTTCCTGCTTCAAAGGCGGGGCAACTGAGCCTGAGAGACTTGCCCAGCCTTACACATTGATGAGTGATGGAGCCTGGAAACAAAACTCAAACCTATGACTTAATTACTACGCTCTGTCACCTTCCCCTGTAACTACTATTTATGAGGTCTTTACTGTGTGCTGGGCAATTTTAGATATATGATCTTATAAGTTATTTCACAGCTCTGTGAGGATTTAAAACCTATATAACCTACTAGCTATGTGAGTGCTAGTTAATTTGCCTGAGCCATACTTACCTCCTCTGTGACATAGCAGTAAAGGTGACACTTGTTCCATTTGTGTCCCACAGTTACTGGGAAGATTTCATGAGAGAAAAAAATATGAAAGCAATTTTTAAACTATGAGGCATGATGGGACAGTATGCATGGTAGGCATGGAAGCTTTACTTAAGCTTTACTTACTCCATTAGACAAATTTCCAGATGAAGAATTTTAGGAACAGAAAGGTAGGCATACATCTAGCTGCAAGTGTCCACCGTGTGTCAGATACTTGTCCTCAGCACCTGAATGATCTACTCAGTTTCTTGGTTCATTAGAGGCAGATCTAGAATTAGAATTGGGGTGTGTTTCCTCCAGATGACTAGAGGATTGCCAAGACATGCCCTGTCCCAGAATGGAAGACTAAGCTGAAGACTCATTCTAGCCAAAGTTACTGCTGAGTTTACAAATGGATTCATTTCATGCTTACTTTCCCTCGTGGATTTTTGTACGAGCCTGGTTGCCTTTTGCTGGGCCTTGTCCTAGACCTACATTATCATGTGTTTTTCCAGTGTAATAGATGCTACCTAGATTTCCTTAGTTCTTTTAGATATTTCTTGCTAAAGAAGGCTGGATCTGGAGCTTTGTATTGATTCGTTGATTTGAGTTTTGAACAAATGAAAATAGAAACAAGATGTTTGGTTTGACAGCATTTATGGTTTGACCATGCTGGTTCTATAGATGCCCAAGAGCCACATATGTTTTCTTGGGAACACAGCCTCCCTGAAAGCAAGGCACCAGCCAGTGGTTGAGTTTTTTATCTGCTGGTGTGTACCCTACGGGGAGGCAGATGGTCTCCTGCCCTCTCTCCCAGATAATGAGACAGGATGCCCAGGGCACTAGTCAGGGACAAGGGGTCACTGGAGTATCTTCCCTCTCCTACCACTGGCTTTCACTGTGCTCTTAGATGAGGAAGGTCATTGTCCTGCGTCAGACTGGGTGTTTGAAAGAACGTGACTATAGTTCCTAAGTAAGGATATATTTGAGATAATGAGGAACAGACGTGTTCCAAGGAAATGAAGCTTTTTGTAGCTGGGCTCCTGCCAAACAAACTCAAAGACTAGCTAATCACAGCCAATTTTTTAAAGTGATAACAATTTGAGGTAACAATTTGAGAGAATAGAAAGATTTCAGCTAAAACAAAACAAAATGTTTAGAATAAGGATGAATAATTTCATGGGCTAATGCATAGCTATTAACCAATAACATGAGAGCAAATTCCTATTATTAGAGTTCTATTGCCAAGTTATAGAAAATTCATGATTTCTCTAGAGGAAAAACTAGCGCCTTTTTAATTTACATTCAAAATAATCATATTTAAGTTTTCTTTGCAGGTGATGTGTGTGTTTATGTGTGTGTATATGTGTAATGGGGTTTAATTTTTCATTCATCTCAAATTATAGAGAAATCTATAGCTTAGGTGAAATCTGGTTTCCATCAGTCTTGGGATGTTTTTCAGATGTGTTATTCTTTGAACAGATAAGAGAAAAAAGGTGACAATAATAACAATAATTATAATAGCAATAATAATAATATTTATATAGTGCTTTGCAAAGTTTGCTCACAAAATTGATTTCTTTCTTTTAGAGTTTTATTTATTTATTCATGAGAGACAGAGAGAGGCAGAGACATAGGCAAATGGAAGAGAAGCAGGCTCCATGCAAGGAACCCGATGCGGGACTCGATCCCAGAACTCCAGGATCATGCCCTGAGCCAAAGGCAGACAGATGCTCAACCACTGAGCCACTCAGGTGTCTCAAAATTGATTTATTGATTTCTTTGAACCTTTAAAACTCTTAAGAGAAGGTTTTGTGCCCGGGGCAGGTAGGCCAGGCATTAGTATTGTCATTCTTATTGTTATAAATGAGCTATGTACTACTAAGATAGTTAAGGGACATGAAATATTTTTCCTTATCATATTAAAAGACTGAAAGTCAACCATTTTAAAATTAATAAAGCAAGCAGATATTCATTTCCAAAACATAACAGAGTTTTGGACAAACACTCTCCTAGTTGGCCATATATATCATACAAGAAAGATGTGTAACACTAGGCAAAGAAGCGTGGCATATATGACTGTTGCTCAGAACAGCCCCATTTTCTTCCTTGTCTGGTCATGGCTGTGTCATTAACACCCCTCTCTGGGCTGGGTCATCTGGAGGATTCAAGTGTGTTTAGGACATGCTATGTATCTTCGTGTTGTCTGTGATCTAACTGGAAAGACAGAGCATAGCCATCTCTGAACCAGTAATGGTGGCCAGGACTGCCTGGGTCATCCACTCTGGAGTCATGGGTGGGGGGTTAGCCTTCCTTCATCACATACACAGAGATGGGGTAGGGTAGTTTCCTAAAGTGAAATCTAATTATCATTTTCAGATAAAAAAAATGAAGTGATCTATGTCCACCTTAGGTGCCTCCGCTGATGTCCACAGACAGAAGAACTCCTGTGTTCCCGCTGTCCAAAGCCTTCCCTCCTACCTCCAACTACCCCCTCGCCCAGTGCAATCCTGGCATCTCTAGCTGCAAAATGCATTTCCTTCTATAAACAGGGTTATAAATGCTGGTTAAGCATAGTTAATAGGTACCATTTATAGTAAATGTTTCAAATATATTAAGTTTTATAGCCGTTTGTGGGCAGTTTTGAGGATTTACCCATAATTTATAATACAGTGTCTATGGGAAAATGTGTGCTGAGAAACCAACCACTCATACCAACAAACTCTTAGAGCATAAACTAGAGTTGTATGAGTAGGATTGAGTGCTGAATTGTGCAGTAGGACTCAGAGGGGCTGATTCCATTCAGAGAACAGAAAGCTCCGTAGGGGTTCTCTGGGTCTGGGGAAGGATAGGGAGCAGGATGCAACTAATCTACCAGTCTCCTGACGGATCAAACTCTGACCTGTGATGTGAATCTCATGTCTCAGGTCATATGAGCCAGGACTGACTAGAGAGTACTTTTTTCCTCTCTCATGACACCAATTACCTCCCTCTTGAAACTACATCCTTGTTTTCAAGGCCATTTCAAGGAGAAATGTGTGTTGATTGAGTCCTTTTCCTATTACTTTAAAACATTAAGAAAAAAAATTTAAAATGTTGTATTTATTCATGAGAGACACTGAGAGGCAGAGACACAGGCAGAGGGAGAGGCAGGGTCCCTGCGGGGAGCCCAATACGGGACTAGATCCCAGGATCCCAGGATCACTCCCTGAGCCAGAGGCAGACGCTCAACCACTGAGCCACCCAGGCGCCCCTCTTTAAAACATTTTAAACACAAAAATACAACAGAATATGAAGCATGTTTTGTATACAGTATAAAAGTGGAAGTCTCCCCACTCCTATCCTGTTCCCTTCGACAGAGGTATTCACTACTTGGTATAATCAAAGGTTCCTTTTATAAAATAAGTTTCTTAATATGAAGATGAACTACATTTCCCAGTTTCAATGAAATTAGACAATTTTGGTGGGAAAAGCATACTGATGAGTCTAGCCTTTTTCTGTTCCAGGCCAGGGGTTTATTATCTACCTACCAGGGATGGAGGTAGGTGTGGATGTTGTAGGAAGGGAGGGGGAATTTAAAGATGAGTAGGATAAGTGTAGTTTGGGAAGTTCTACATATCATCCAGTGTAATTATCTCTCCCTGCTTTGGGAATCATTGCTTCCTCCTTCAAAGCATACAGTCACTCACCTCTCTGCTGTTTATAGCATGCGTCTTTAACTTAGGGCCTGTTTTAAAATACTATTACCCCACTTTATGTAAGAAGTTCACAATCATATACTTTCCTTTTCTTTGTGTTTCTGTATTATTTTCATACATTTTTTTTCTTCTACATGTATTATAAAACCCACAATACGTTTTTTATTTTGGTCTTTTATCTTTTGATGAAATTAAAAACGTTATTGAGTATTTTATATTTATCATTTTCAGGAGGCCTTCAATCCTTTTTTTTTTTTTTTTTTTTTTTTTTTTACTGATGTGAGTTTCCATTTCAAATTGAGAGAGGTGCCTGCATGTAGCCATGGTAAGTCTCAAGCATAGGTATTTGCAGAAATGCAACCATAGGTTCCAGATCCCCAGGTGGGAGTTGGTACAGAAGTGCTGAGACACAGGGTGAATTGGAAGTAGCCTGGCCTCTAGACTGGAAAGCCATGGCCTGCGGGGACATGAAGATGGGACATTATAGCAGTGACCTGGACTTTGATATCAGGGGCCTGTCTGTTGTATGATAGAGAATTTATCTGGACTTTGTCCCTGGTTCCTGGGATAGAATCTTTAAACTCTTGGAATTTCCCAAGTGATAGGAGTATCTTTGTTATTCATGGTGGATGCTGATAGTTTATGCTAATGAGGTGACCCATGGTGAGCCCCTAGATAGATACACTAGAGATGACTCAGGATGAGGACAGGCCAAACCAGATTGACCAACCGTGTGAGGCAAATTTAGGGCTTTGAACCACATGCTATCAGCCTACCCTCCCGATCTCTGGGGAGTGAATATCGGTAAGTGGACATTGATTTCAAATCATGTGGCGATGATTCAATCAGTTGTGCTTACAAAATAAAACCCCAGTAAGAATTCTGGACACTGAAGCTTGATGGCACTTCCTGGTTGATGACCACAATGACTTGCCAGGAGGATGACACACCCTGGTTCTGCATTCGGGACCCTTTCAGACCTCACCTTATATATCTCTGTGTTTGGCTGGTCCTGATTTGTATCCTTTTTTTTTTTTTAAGATTTTATTTATTTATTCATGACAGACACAGAGAGAGAGAGGAGCAGAGACACAGGCAGAGGGAGAAGCAGGCTCCGTGCAGGGAGCCTGACGTGGGACGTGATCCCGTGTCTCCAGGGTCACACCCCAGGCTGAAGGTGGCACTAAACCGCTGGGCCACCGGGGCTGCCCTGATTTGTATCCTTTAAGATAAAACTGTAATTGTAAGTAAATTATGTTCCTGAGTTCTGTAAATCATTCTAGCAAATTATCAAAGTTGAGTGAAGGTTGTGGGAACCCCCAGGATCTGTAGCCTGGTCAGACATGCAGTGGTCTGGGATCCTTGAACTTGTAACTGGCATCTGAAGTGAGGATTGTCCTGTTGGGGATTGTGTTCTTAAATGTGTAGAATCTGACATTAACTCTGGTGGTTAGCATCAGAACAGGACTGCGTGCCCATAACCAAAAGGGCTTGTAAGATTAGCTGCAACGTAGGATGCGGTGCAATTCAGCACAGCCAGGACCAGATCAGACCAGTTAGTTTGAACTTAGTATGAACTCACTAGGTCATTCCCAGGTGATTTAGAGGAAAGCCCTGTGATCAGAGAGGCACCCTTACCACCATGATGCCCAGACACCATATTGAGAAGAAGGAGGACTGCTGGAGACAAGGGAAATGGCTGCAATAGGGTGCTCACGCTGCATGGATTTCAAATGTGTTTGTTTTGGATTGGGAGAGACTGAGGTTTTTTAAAATTCTGTAAATTTGTTTTTATTAACAAATAGTTCCATTGAATCAGCAGGACGAGGGGCTTGAGAGAAAGAGCAGATCACTATAGACATGAAAGAAAGCTGTCTTTTCTCTAGATGCCCCAACTCCTCCCCCCAACAGCAAATATTCATGGGGTATGAGTAAAATTTGACTCTACTATATATAGCTTCTTTGATCTCCCCCTGCACTTATCCTGAAGTTTCCTTTTTGATTCAGAAGTATCTTGCCATATTGACAGACTCACATTTTCCTTTCCAGTTGTCAAATGTGTATCAGGTGGGTTGGAACAGAATCAGTTAGTTTTCAACAAAGCAGATGGACCATATCCCAGTGATTCATCAGTTTCCATGAGTGTTGGTCAGGGGTCGTGCTTTGGACCTTCCATCCAGGGCTTGGTTATCGTGGGATTATCTGTGGTTTACAAGATTCATTTAACCATGGAATTACGTTAAATGCTGGGGAGGAAATAATGGATAGAAACTTGATTGAGGTTGGTTTGTTGTTTTTTAATAGTTATTTTTCCTGAGGCGCCTGGCTGGCTCAGTCAGCAGAGCATGTGACTCCCGATCTCGGGATTATAGGTTCGATCCCTGTGTTGGGTATAGCATTACTTAAAAAAATAAAATCTTAAAAAAAAAAAAAAAAACTTATTTTTTTCCTTGGTTGAGTTTTCAATCTAGTAGGAAAATAGATAAACAAAAATTTTGACAGAATTTAAAAATTGCTATAATAAGATTAGTATTAATAACAAAGAAGTCATGGAGTAAATCATCTGTGCATTCTCAGGCCTCCTTCTGTCTCTCAAATAGGTTTTTGGGAAAATGCCTGATGCTGGTGACAAGTGGAGATGAGGTCACAGACTAAAATGTCTACGGGGGCAGGCAACAATAATAAATGAAGTGGAGCTGGTGTTGACTGGGCGTCTTGGGCAAATGATCTCAGTGTTACCAGCTTTTCAAATTTTTTGAAAGAAGCTAGAAATCTGTTATTTAAAAAAAAAAGCAAATGGTGCCAACATTTAAATGTTAGCAAAAAACCCAAACCAAAACAAAAAACCCCAAACCCATATTTGTATAAAGATACAAATGCCAAATCACTATGCCAGATAAATAATACCTATAGTTGGCCCTATCTGGCCAGCATTTGCAACTGCTGATATAAACAGGGTGGTTCAGTGCAAATCCACGCAGAGTCACAATGGAAGACCTCATGTTTACTTTTGAAGTTGGTCTCTGAGGCTTACAGAGAAGGGCTCTCCTTTTTATCTTATGGCTTGAGACACAGTCACTTGGTGCTGATTACTGACTAACAGTGTCTCAAAAAGAACCTTACTCCAATTGACTTACTTCACTCAGCATCATACCCTCCAGTCCCATCCACGTCAAAGCAAATGGTGGGTATTTGTCATTTCTAATGGCTGAGGAATATCCTATTGTATATATAGACCACAGCTGTTTAAGGACATCATTCACCTGTTTAAGGACACCAAGGCTCCTTCCACAGTTTGGCTATTGTGGACATTGCTACTATGAACGTTGGGGTGCAGTTGTCCTGGCATTTCACTACATCTGTATCTTTGGGGTAAATACCCAGTAGTGCAATTGCTGGGTCATAGGGTAGGTCTATTTTTAACATTTTAAGAAATAGTGAAAGGAATCATAAGGGAAAGGAGGGGAACTGAGTGGGAAAAATTAGAGAGGGAGACAAACCATGAGAGACTCCTAACTCTGGGAAATAAACAAAGGGTTGTAGAAGGGGAGGTAGGCAGGGGGATGGGGCAACTGGGTGACGGGCACTGAGGAGGGCACTTGAAGGGATGAGCACTGGGTGTTACACTATATGTTGGCAAATTGAACTTCAATAAAAACAAATGAAAAAAAGAAAAAGAAAAAGAACCTTACTTGGTGTTTTTTTCTCATACTTCCTCTCTATCTCCTTACTTCTATCCAGGTAGACTACCTTCATTCTCTCCCCGAACTTAACGCCTCCTGGTCCACGAGAATGAAAGCACTGTCTGTCTCATCCATTTCTGTTTTATTTCCATTTCTTATATTCCACTTTGTGTTACAGCTCAGATTTCTCTCCTTCATCTTTGCATCTGTCAACACAATTTACCCTTGTAAACATTTCTTTAATTGAGAGTCCAAACTTTATACTGGATTCACATTTCCCACTTATTTTTTCTTTACTCTTTCCCTGTATTAAACCTCAGGGATTATATTCTAAAGAAATGTCTGGTACTCTGTCCTAATTTCTTCTCTCTGCATTTTTTCCCCATAGCCTTATATATCTACCTAAGGAAAATGAATCCAGTCACATGTATCCTTCTAGTAATCACTAGCACGTTCTTTTTTTTTTTTTTTAATAGTCTTATTTAGCTTTTTGGCCTTTTAAATCATAGGTATACTTGTCAGTGACAGATTGGGTTATTAGTTTTATTATCAGTAAATTGTTTGGTTAAAATACTCTTATTATATGTACAATGAGATAATGTATCTGGAACTCTCATAAAGGATTTTGTTTTTCATATGCTGAACATTCTTTTCCTACACCTACATTAGGGCTTAAATTTACCAATTTTCTTTCCATTTGACAATGAGAATACATAATAAGTGTGAAGTACTGAACCTGGTTCACATTTATTAAGTAATATGTAAATGTAAAACTTTTTCAGTAGCTTCTGAAAGTTTCCCATGGATTTGACAAGTCAGCTCTGAAAACGAGGATAAAATGATGAAATCTAAAAGCACAGGAGGAGGTCCAGAGATTGGAAAGCCCCATAGACCTGCCTGAGCCAAATGATCCACCCAGTGCTTGCCAAGGACAGACTTGCTCTTCTCCGTATGTTTTCTCTGGGCTCATCTGAGTAGGGCCTCCAGGGATTCCCTTGTGTGATTAAATAGCTAAAACAAGGAGGACTTGGCCAGTAGACCACATGTGTGGGCCAACTTACTGGTCAGAAGGTAGTGTTCATTACAAAAAACTCTAAAATGTTTCTTTTCACTTAGATTCAGCTAGGCCAAATTGTTTTATTTTATTTATTTTATTTTATCTTTTTTAAAAAAATTTTATTCATTTATTTAGAGAGAGAGAGAGCCTGCATGAACTGGGGGAGGGGCAGAGGGAGAAGGCGAGAGAGAATCTTGAGTAGACTCTGCAGTGAGTGCAGAGCCCCATGTGGTGCTTGAGCTCATGACCCTGAGATCATGACCTGAGCTGAAACCAAGAGTTGGATGCTTAAAAAAAAAAAAAAAAAAAAGAAAGAAAGAATTGGATGCTTAACTGACTGAGCCACCCAGGTACCTCTGCACCAAATACTTTTAGATGAAACGGACTGTGGCCATCAGTGTTACATCAAACTGCAGGGATCTATGTATCAGAGGATTGCCTGGAATGAGGATTAGGTCACATCTAATATTTGATGTATCCTATTTTGTACCTGTCCATTTTTGCTGCTTTATTAACTTCTCTGTGAGATGTTAGTTTCTCAGAATAGGCTATGCCTTTTTTATTTCTAAGAAAATGTGTGGATACCTCAGATGACAGGACTGAATGTTGGTAGTATTAATGCCTACCATTTGTTTTTTCTGTCTTTCCTTCCAAAATAGGATTGCAATATTTTCCAAAAGAGACTTGGTAAATTATAAGTAAATACGGTGTTAGGAACAGCTCAGCAGCCATCATATCCTTACACATACACACATATCAGATATTCACTGGCTAACGCTAGGTATTTCTTAGATTAAATCCAAAATATCACTTTCTCCAACAAGATTACATTGGTTCAAGTTACTCTGCTCTACATTCCCATTGTACTCCTAATTTCTCCTATTATAGCATTCATAAGTGTTTTATTTTAATTACTTCTTTCATTGCCTACATTCCCCACTAAACTAAGCAGGCATTGTGCCTTACTATACTATGGCATTCTTAGCTCTCAGCACAACTGATGTTTGCATTCAACAAAAAATACTTGTCAATACTTCTTAAAAAATACTTGTCAAAGGAAAAAATATATTTAATTTTCAAACATAGCTAAGATTATTGATATTAAATTGTTAACCTATTTGTGGTACTAACATAAGTGGCATTATATCTACTTTACACATATATATATATATGCACAACCACATGCAAACTTAAGCTTTTAGTACTGTAACACATCAAAGATCAAAGTTAAGATAATATCAATTGTATTACGTGCTATTATCTTATGTACCATTAAAAAAGAAAAAAATTCCGCCAATTCCAGTGTGACCCAATACTTTCTTATTTTTTAAATATTAGGTAATAATATAAAGGGTTTTTAAAATATCTGTTTTAAAATACAGTTATAATTCATTTTACAATGTATTGAAATCAGTGTTTCCAGTTAAATTAGGAAATGCTCCAAATACAAAAGATTAAAACCAAATATAAGTACTGGTAAGCAATGAGATCATTTTGAAAATGGAAGCTCAAATAATTTTAAACTTTGTTGTATGTCCATTATCAATTAACGACTATATAAAAGTGACTTTTTTTCTTGCCAAAGACATTTAGAAAGGTTATAATGCATTTTTTTACCTTCTCAGTGGATATATGCAAGAACAATGCAGTTGCCCTTTCAAATATATTCATTTTCTTATTTCATGATGAAAACATTGACCTCTGGTCTTTTAAAATCCAAAACAATTTTATACATTAGTTGTATCTTATGAAGTATTCACTTCTGCTTTCTTGTCTTTCCCAAAAGAAATGTTAAGTGACACTAAATATTTTCCTCTAATTATTTTCACAAAACTCCAAAAGCAGGAAATTTGATTTGGGAGGAGAAAAAAATTTAGCTTGGATAACATATTTTGTGTTTAATTAGGTCACAGCAGCAGAGGTCAGCACTACTTAACTGATTAGTAGTGAGAATGTCTGGAGTGGTCATCAGCAAGCTTACGGAATTGACAGGAGACACAAAAAAAATTGAAAGTGGAAAAGAAGAAGGACAAAAAGGGAGAGGAAAGAAGCAAAGAGAGAGAAGGAAAGAATTGAGAAATAAAGACCATTAAGTGTTGGCTTTTTAAATGTTTCATATGGAGATATTTCCAACTGCAGCTACCATGTAACATAATGAGAGTCCACAATTGTCTAGAATTTAAGAGTATTGTCCGGGAACGCATTGGTACTAAATCCGTGTTTTATCACTTTTCGCAAAGCTTCTACTTATCAATGCATTCCATCATTTGCTGCAGTTACTATTCTCATTGAAGTCTTGTCTTCATGTAGATCCCAGGTTTTGTGTCTACTTAATGGGTAATTTAATATCTCCATTTGGATGTCTATTAGGGATCTCCTACATATCACGGCAGATCCCTGATTTCTACTCTCTTTTTTGTCAACTTGCTTTTCCTGCCAGCTTACCCATCTCAGGGAATGGCACCTCCATGCCTGGAGAAAAACCTGAAAGTCAACCTTAACTCCTCATGCAATCTTCGAACAAATCTTGGTAGCCCTACCTTTAAAATATATCCAGAACCAGATGATTTCTCACCACTCCACCAAGTGCAAGCTCTTGTCCTGTCACTGTAGTGACCCCAACAGATCTCTGTTTCCACAACGGCTCCATACAACCTGTTCCCAGAACTTAAGTCAGGCTGTGCCACTCCTTTGTTCAGCATCTCCAAGGCTCCCATCTCACTGATGCTGACCTACAAGACACCCATGATATGGCCCCAATATTTCTCAGATGTCTTCTACTTTTTCCCCTCATTCACTTTGCTCAAGTCCCCATGTCTCCTTTGCTTTTCTCCTTGGAGAAGCCAGACCCACTCTGACCTCGGACCCTCTGTTCTTGCTGGTCTCTCTGCTTCGAACAGTCTTCACTGGGATATTGTGTTCTTTCTTATACCTCCCCAGGTGTCAGTGAGGGTATCACCAATGACCCTCTTTAATTTTCACACTACCCAGTATTCTCTATCTCCCTTTCCTGCTGGAATATGTAAAGGACTCACTTATCTTGGGTACATCCATCTTCCCCAGCCAGAATGTAAATTCACGAGGGCAAGGAACAAAACACATTAGTGTTTTGTTCACATTCAACAGTGCTGGGCACATAGTAGGCATTTGGTAAATGCCTGTGCTATTGGTGCTATTGGTCGTGTCTCCCCAGGCTAGGCGTTGAGATGGCCATGAGAGTTGAGAGGCAGGAGGAAGACGTGGGTGCCATACAAGTAGATGTGAAATGTTTACAGAGACACTGACATTTGAGACATGTAGGGATTTGTTAAGAGGGAAGCCACTGCACTCCTATTAGAGGAAACCATGTCCCTAAAGACATCAAAGTATAAAAGCAACTCCAATTTAGAATCACTATTCACTCAGTCATTCATGGCACCTATTATGTTTCTGTTACGATTCTAGGCATGGGGAAAAGGGATAAAGAAGGACAGCAAAGTCCCTGCCCTCAGGAGAAATTTGAGCTGCAGTTGAACAAGTAAGCAAATAATGTCATTTGTGATAATGCTGTGGAATGAATAAGCAATTTGACATAGAAGCCACAAGGAGATAAGGTATGAGAGCTACTTTAAATAGGGTGGTCAAAGAAGGTGTCTTTGTGGTACAGATCTCTGATGTAAGACCTGAGGAGAGCTGTGCAAAGATCCAGGGAGAGTGGTCTGGGCAGGACAACAGCATGTGCAGAGTCCCCAGCAGCCAATGTGACCAGAGCACAGCAAGTGGTGCGTGGGAAAGATGAAGTTACAGACACAGGCAGGGAAAGACCCTGGAGGGCTTTATCAATCATGTGTTTTTAGCCTGGGCTGGGCCATCTGGGTCCAGCTCCCAGCTCATCATTTGGGGAGCTAGGACACTTGTCGTCCAGTTGCTGAGAGTGTCGGCAGTGCCAGCTCAAAGGTGACTTCTTTCTGGGGATTGCCCTTGGCTGAAGAAGGCCTGGTCATCCAAAGTCACACTGTCTTCCTGAGGGCAGTTCATGCAGAATGGCTGAGATACAACTGCCCACTGTGCTTCAACGAGGGAGAACTCTGGGTGGTTCTGGCTCTGGGAGCAGCTGACGCTTGTGTCATGACTGCACTGCAGCCCAATTTCTTTTGTCCTATCTTCCTTGCTTCATGCCCTCCATGGGAGTGGATCCTGAGAGCACTGCCCCAGTAAACATCTCTACACTGACCTCCATTTCAGGATCTGCTTCTTGGGGAAACTGACCTGCCACACCATGGTTTGTGTTTTAGGTTCAAACCAAATACACAGAAAGCTTTTATGCAGAAAGGTGATGAGATCTAATCTATGGTTTAGGAGGAGCACTCTGGCTCCTGACTGGAGAATATAATATAAGTGGGCAAGAGTGGAGGCCCTCCACAATTTCAGAAATTGGGGTGTCTTCATGGGGAGATGTGTCTATGCTTGAGGTGTTTTCACAGGAGGCTCAAGGCTAAGATGGATATGCAGCTCGAAGGGTATTCAGGTGTAGCCCTGATGCTGGAGGAAATGCTGTTCAAAGGGGAGGACCTATGTCTCTCACTAATCGGTTTGGACAGGACTATCAGGGTCTGACGTGGGCTGCTCTGTAAGGCTCGATAGCTGCATGTTGGAAATGTGCAAATGCTGGACCACCGTGTTTTCATGTTATTGCCCTGGTGGGACTAAAGAAGAAACCATAAAAGTGGTTGAAAAGAGTGGATATCCTCCTAATCAAACATGAAAGCAGGCAGTTCCTGGGGAAGGAAATGGAATCCTTTGCAGCAGATCTTGGACAGAACAGGAGTGGCTTCCTTTGTCTGGGCCCCTACGTAGTTGGCAATGGAGAGGGTCCCAGCCTGCCTGAGGCCAGCCTAGCTCCACCTTTCTCCATCTTCTGATCTCCTGCAAAGGCTTGTACTTGAGATTCATGGAGGTCAGCATCCCAGACAGAGGACAGGGTAGAGAGAAGTGGACAGTGGATCTGGGGAGGCAAGATGCATGTAAATGGAAGTTCCCCAGTGTTGAAATTCATGTGTCTCAAACGTTAATATGCATATGGGTTGCCTGATGATCTTGTAAAAATGCTGATGAGGTTTTAGGAGGACTGAGGTGAGGTCTGAGATTCTGACTTGGCCGCCAGACTCCTGAGTGAGGCTGATGCTGCAGGTTCATGGAGCTTATTTGCAGTAGCAAGGTTACAACTCCCTCCCCTCAGCTAAGTCGCCTGGGAAGTCCCAGCCTGGCCTCACCTGTGGGACTGTGGGAAGGAAGCGCCTCTAGACAAGCAGGGAACAGAGAGGGAGTGCGTTCCACTTTTCCCTTGCCTCTCCAACCGGGGGGCCTAGGGCCACATGGAAATAGTAGTATTCACCAGAGGCAGGGTCAGCAGTTCTAGAGCAGTAAATGGCAACTGGCCCGATGACAGGGAGGAGATTGATGACCTGAGTTCGTGGAAGCAGAGATGAACTGACTCAGGAAAACACATAAAGTACCAGCACCTTTGAGGATTCCCCAGAAAGGGAGCCTCGAAGTCATTGTAAATAAGGGGAAAAGGACCTTATTTATGTTTACAGGCTAGGGAAACCTGGCCTTACAGGGAATGAATAAAGTTGGCTAGTTCAGGCTCAGCATCCGTTGCAGAGCACACTGGTGCTTTGCTTTCTATTTGCTCCATTATTAACAGCTGCCTTTCACTGTTTGTATTTAGTCCGAGATTATTGAGAACAGATAATCCCAAATGGGCTGGGGCCTTTCTAGGAGAGGCCTATGGTCCGATGCAGTAACAAAGCACAAAAACATGTTTTTTGCCCCCACGAAGCTGGCCTCAGCTCTTTGCTACATTGCATTCTCGGAAATGCCATTGGAAGCTGGAAATGACAAGGAGTAAATCACTTTTTCTCCTCCTCCTATGGTGGGGCCTGCACGTACCTTCACTTCCCACCCAGTGTTCCTGAAGCGCTAGCGCAAACTGTTGACGCGTTAACTTGGAGACCAGTGAATCAGCAGGGAAACTGTTGAATGAAGGAATCAATGGGGTGAAAAGTGAAATACAGGGCTTTGTCAGCTCCTCCGGGCCAGCAGATGGATGAAACAGCAGAGGGAATAGGAGTGAGGACCTTTTGCACATATTTCTTTTTCTTGGTGTGAATAGTCGAGAAGAGTTTAATCCTAAATCCCTTCTTCAATTTTTAAACTTAATCCTTTTTACCTTCCTCAGTGGTGCAAATGGGTGTTTTCATCCAGGTCTTCGAATAAATTTCTGTTGGCCATAAGCCCCCAGAGGAGGGCAAGGGGGTGAGAGAAGGTGGGAGTTGACTGGTTTATGGACACGGAAGTCTACACTGAGGATATGGACAGTTGAGCCAATACTGATGTGAATCACAAATGCCTAAGGTGCTTGCTTTGTGCTGGCAGCAGACACGACTTATTAGAGACTGAATGGTTAAATCCCCCCAAATTCCCATGCTGAAATCCAATGTGATGATGTTGGGAGGTGGGGCCTTTGGGAGGGAATTAGGCCATGAGGATGGAGCCCTCGTGAATGGGATTAGTGCCCCTAAAAGAAGAGATGCGAGAGGGCTTGCTTCCTCTGTTATCTGTAAGAAGACAGCCATCCGCAAAGCAGGAAGAGAGGCCTCGCCAGACCCCAGCCATGCTGATACCTTTTGGACTTCCCAGCCTCCAGACCTGAGAAAAATACACATTTGGGTAGGTTTAAGCTATCCAGTGTATGGTCTTTTTGTTATAATAGCCCGTAGTGACTAAGGCATCTTCTAACACAGGAGCTTTGAAGGGGCAACTTCTGATAATTTAGTAGCTTTGTCTGAACTCTTTCTTCTGTGGGAAAATGCAATAGGCAAGGGTTGAAGAGGTGGAGAGACCTGATTTATTTTAATATTTTTTTTTCCTTTTTCTAGCAACTCATGACTTTACTGAACACAGATTAAAAAAAAAAAAAAAGGCTTATGAAGCCCACACTCAGCAAAGATGAATTAAAGAGGGGAGAAGGGAGTAATTTTACTTCTTTTGTGAAGTTCGGCGATGGATTCTTTTGACCTTTACACTGAATTCTGTGAAAGCATGTGATATTAATTGTCTCTCCTCTACAATTGTTTCTATCCCCTCTGCCCACCCCCAACCAGTTTTTAAAGCATAGTTAAAATATGAGGATGAACATATTGATAAACCCAATCCTGGGGCCCTTAGAAATACCCATTAAGAATTACCTTTCCCTTTGCCAACTGCTGTATAGACCAGTCTCGTCAGATGATGCGTGCTGGAAGCCGATAGCTTCAAAAGACGCTTGCACATCTACTTCAGGATGCATGGCCATTCTCTTCCTCTTCCCATAGGTGAGCCAACCTGTTCATGATCTCCTTTCTGTGCCTTGGTCTCAGCCCATTGGAAGCATGCACCCCATGGGAATT